>NC_039503.1:1821290-2166224 GCF_003590095.1 Trichoplusia ni
CGGATTTAATTTCGTCAGTACTTACCAACTGTCGATAATCTAACTAGGTGAGCGTGATGCCCTGGACTCCATGATAAAGAGAGAAGAAGCAGCAGGCCCCAGTGAGAAGCCTGATGAGGAGCCCGAAGACTACGCCTCAAGCGCTTCGTCTTGGGCGCCCAGCGACGATGGAGCCCAATCTGGAGATTCCGGTACTGAGGTAACTGGAGTCTTATTTTCTAAGCAGTAAGGATGATTTTTAATAGGACTATCAGCTTGGCTTGCGATGAAATAATAAATAGGGTCGTTATGAGGGTTATTTTGGAGATAATAATTTTGGGCAAGTTTGTAATTATCTTTATGTAGGTAGGTAAGTAAGTAACAACATGTTTAATAGTCAAAACTGACATTTATGCCATAGTTTGAGGGTATTTCACAACATAATATAATGTGGGTAATTTCTTTCAGATGACCGACAAAAAAGTCAAATTAGATCGTTCCAGACGTCAGTATACCAACAGACGATCCAGTAAAAAGGTGATAGTTCCCCGTCACAGAGCCAACCCTGTTATACCAAAGATGATGAAGCATGCCAACCTGATAAACCGTAAAAGACAACACAACGGTACTCCAAAAGCAATAGCTATGCAATCTATGAACAAATCTTCTCCGGACTCAACGAGGAAGAATCTACAGAAGGGAAATCCTCAAAATGTATCCATCGATGTACGTGAACTTATCAAAATAAAGAACAGCTTTAAAACATTGTTCAAAATGCTTGAGGATATGAAACGACCAGTATCAATGCTGGATCAGACTTCAAATGAAACTGTTACAGAAAAAATAAACAATACAAGCCAATTTAATCAATCGATGGAAGAAGATAAAGAAGAAATGAGCGAACATGAAGATTTCAATCGCTCAGATGATAATGTTCTTATTACTAATAAGTACAATAATGTTAAGGTGACAACAGCTAAAAACACAGGTCCGAAGGATGATGAATGGGTAAGTTAAAACACTTTTTCACATCTTTTAAGTAGACATAAAATTAATATGACCAAATTAATTGTATCCAACAGTTGCTGAGAATTTAAATTTTTGTACCATATGAATAATGAATCTAAAATCGATTGGTAAATAGGGTTGTACGTAGTCGATCAACTTACCTACATGTTTTTTTTTATGTTCTAACAAATCCGGCAATCATAAATTATCACTTAAAAGTCTGCTACATACAAACAAGTATTTCGCTGTCTTTGTAAGTGTAGTTATTACCAAGGTCATAAATACCGTTACTTCAACAAAAGGTAACGAACAATCGTGTGACAACTGCCAGCTAAGTTATTCATAGTTTTTTATACGGCAGAAATTATTATGCGTAGTCTTCCGGCTGTCGAGAACTGACCTATGTTATATTTGTAATTAAATATGATCGTGTTTTTACTGTCTAAGAGTTGTTACTATGATTAGGTACCTATTTAGGTTTGTTTTTTTGGCTCTTTTTTCCATAAAAAGGTATACGTCGGTGAAAGAAATTCAGGCAGCGACCGTTAATTTCTACATTTCAAAAAGTTTTTGTAAGAAAAAGATGATGATTTCTACTCGCGAAAAAAATATTCAGTTTATTATGACTAGACTTCCTATGGTAATGGTCCACATCCCCCTGTAGGATTTATTATAGATATAACTAATGAACTGTTAATTTTTAAGACATTAACCATTTATCATTTAAGTTTTGGACTTCAGACATTAGCCCATTAGGAAAATCACTGAGATTCAAACGAAGGTGTTATATAACTTTTCGATTTTTTTTCCAATTTCAGGTACCGATTGGGAGTGGAAAAACCTTGATACATAAAGACCAGTTCGTAAAGGTCAATTGGAAATCTTATACGATTGCTACGCGAACACTCCTCTTAGCTGTATTTCCAAGAAGGTAATAAAAACATTTACAACAGAAAATGTATTTCTTACTGCCAACAACTTTATTATGCTAAAGAATTGTATGTTTAGTGCGAAGGATGAAGGTAACGTAACTGGTCTATATTAAAGCAATGGATTAATCATTATAAAAAGCATTAAAAAAATCCTAGACATTCACTTTAAAAACATTGTTGACTTCAACGCCCACTTGGACAGCGCGCATCTGCCCTAAATCATTAAAAACATTTGACGTCATCTTATGAAGTCACGTTTTTGTTTTTAGGATACTGGCAACCCATTCACTAACCGGGAAGAGATCGCCAGCCTTCCAGGACAAGCCGGCTAAGATGTGCTTGGACCCGAAGATAATATCCGATGTTATAATGGAAATTATGGACAGATTTAATGTGAGGGAAAATCTAGTCAGGTCAGTACAAAATTTTCCTACCAATTTATATTAGTTTCTTGTATTTTTAGACTTGACCAATCTCAGAGCCCTCTACGTCTCCCCCCCCCCTCTCCATTAAAATAACTTTTAATGCTCAATTTCTATTAGAAAAATAATCTAGCAGCCGTATTCAAGAATTAATGATGCTGTCGCTTACAATTAAGTGCCATGTAGAAACACATAAACTTTTAAGAACGTCGTTTACGTTTTAAATAGAAGTTAACTGTGATGAGATGTATACTTAAAAAATGCAACGATTCCTAACGCGTATTTGTCAGGATTGCCCCAACTGGTTTCGATTCCAAGCGAAGTCACTAATCATGAGCTGACAGGGTGCGGGGTTTGCGTGAGTGAAACCTTGCGTCGTTTAAGCACTAGCAGCTTATAACCATTGTACGTTTGGCCCATGGAAATCGTAGTAAAGTATTTCAGGATATTTTCTGTCATTTGGCTGACTTCCATTTTGCCAATTATATTATACGTGACATCGGTATGTCTAATAAGAGCAAATAGACAAAGAACATGCAGGAGACAGAAATAAATGAAATTCTATTTGAAGCAAGACATGAGAAGAAATATTTTTTGTATTATACGCTAACATGCCTTAGGTTTAACAGTGAAAGCCTGTACTCAGGCTTGCTACAGAGATACATAATGTATAATTAAAATATACACGCTTGTAACGTGTGGTGTTTTCAAACATCATATATACAAACAACAGTTTCTGACGAACATAGACACTTGTAATTTACTCGTTTCGATTAAGTAATGACCATAAAAATATGTTGTAATGAGGTATTGAGGTGGACATAGATTAGACCCTAGTTTTTGGATTCAATTCGAGGTTACCAAGACAAAAAAAAATCTTAAATTAAAAACAATGTCTTGTTTTGTTTACAGAAGTATTATAACGACCAAATGCGCTGACGAATGTAAGATGTGGAAGAATAAAGTGAACAAGAAGAAACCTCGCAATCAAGAGAACATCCCGCCTTCCTCAAACAGTATTATAAAAGGGGAAAAAACTGAGAGTTGAAGGATGGTACCTAAATAATGTTGAGTGAATTGGCTGTGACTTTCTTTAGTTATAGGGAATAATGTCCTTGTGATGCTTACACACTTGTAATGCATCAGTTTTGTAATATAATATTTTATGAAGCTTTTAGTTTTATTTAAACAACCTCCTTTGATTTAATCGAATGTAAATAATAGATAGCTATAAATGCAAAAATATGTATCTGTATCTGTATGTGTATGCTGATGTAGGTGTGTCTGTACCCGGTCACGACGGTTGGACGATTTTTTAGACTTTAAAAAGGCGTATAAAGGTAGCTGTCACCTTGGACTAACACATAGTCTTCTGGCCACTTTATCCCTACATTAAAGAAGGCTTTTGCAGCTGTTAGCCGAGCAACAGCTAGCTGTACTCACATAGCAAAAAATTATATACAATTATATATAAAATTATACGTAACAGTAAATAAGTAACACAATTAGGTGCAGATCAGCGGAGACTGAGCCCAGCAGTTTGGTTAATAAGCTAGGTAATTCATGACTTCAAAAAATATAAGATTTAATAAAAATATTTATTTCACCATTTGATATCATTAGGTAAATACAATTAAAATTAATAAGTTTATTGACTAGAGCGTTAATATTTGTTTTAAATGTACATAGTTGTACATTTTACACAATAGAAGGCCAACTTATTATTTTTAACTATTCTTCGTAAAAAAATCTTTCAATTTTATCAGAAATATACAAAACAAATGCACAAAAGCTTTACCTATAAATTGCCATAGACTAGACACGTATTCAGAAAGTCCCAACTTCCAAAACAGTCTAACCGAAGCGGATAAAATTTCTTTTTCCATTTCCATTATGGCTATCTTGTATAAAAAGGCAGATAAAAAATCAAGACGTTAGATAGCTCAATAAAAACAGTAAATATAGGTTTTCCGTAACAATTGTGTCTAGTAATTAATTCCTATCTAATTTTCCGCAGTTCATATCATAATATACGATTATCTCGATAATTTATACCCTAATTCCCTTGCTGGAAGATGCCGAGAGGTGACAGTACAAGGTCTGTGTTAGTACTGGCTATGATTGCCCTCATCAGCATCATGTCGTCAGGGGTGACCTCCAGCCACTCAGCTGGCCGAGGCTCTGGAGTTTGGGGCAGCATTCCATCAGCAATTCCACTGTGTCCTCGTGAGTCTTGGAGCATTGGGGAACCAAATACCTTCCAGATTCTCGAATTTGTATCTACGAAGCATCCTGAAAGAAAAAGAAGGTTTGGAGTGTTTTTTTTTAATATCTATTTAATAGCAGTAAGCTTCTGTGAGCGCTAATTTGAGACTATTTTGACTGTCTATTGATTTTAAGAATAAAATTAATGAAGACCTCAAACACATACAAGAGTAAATTAAAACAGAAAAACAGTTTTGTGTAACATAGGAAAAACTATGTCGTCTATTACAAATTCGACTAACCCAATTTTACACAAGTAACTTACACCTGCACCGGTAACAGTACCCAGGTAACTTTGCTATAGTAGTAAGCATATGAATATCATCATTATCAGTATTGTACATCGAATTTTATAAGATTACACTACCGTGTAGGTGTGTTACCCGAACATTTGTGTATTGTTTTCTTACCGAGTTAAATTACTCACAGATGTATGCCAAGGACGCGGTAATTTCGGGAAGTGCCTGAGAGTCTGGCAGGTATATTCAATACGTTCATTAGAAGATAAATATTTGAATAATTTAGCTTTTCGTATACTTTTGAATGAGATTTTGTTAAAATCATTGATTGGTACACTCTCGTAGATGAGATAGGAATGAAACATGATCTGCTTATATGTACCTACATAATTATTAACACCAAGTTTACGTAAGTACTGTATCTGTGTAAGTAGTTAACTAAGCCCTTGTAAGAAGGACTTTCGAAACTTGCAAATTTCTGTGGCCACGGTCACTGCATAGGTTAATTAGTTACTGCCTATACCTACATGAAAAAAGTATTAGAAAGCTTTCCTACTAAATAATTACTTACCGCGACATATCATTGTCGTCCAGCTTTATTTCATCGCCGATAATCAATTTCTTTAGCTTTGGACTACCAGTCATCAAATATTTGAGACATGACGTCGACAAATTACCCTGAATAATCTCAATATGTTCCAACTTGTTAAACGGTATTTCTTCCTCATGGGTCGCAGTCTGGATCTGGTAGAACTCTAAACTTTCCAAGTTTCTGCAAGTCTCTGCTACTCTAGTAAAGTTGAAGGAACCCGAAGACCCAGAGAGCATCAAAGTAACTATTTATGACCAATTTTATCTAATAACTGGTGCAGTTCATGGCATTGGAATTTGTTTAGCTTAATCTTAGTTATGTAGCTCAAGTCTTTGATCAGCTGCAGCACGTTAGGGTCCGGCTCCTCGAGGTAAATGGTGTCTATCATAGGACACAAGGCCAGTATCGCCTTCATGGTCCTCAAGTTCGTCTGCACATCATGAACGTATTGCAGTTTGTTTTGAAGTCTGGTGGGCAGTCTGTGTTGTATAAGTGGTAAATAGATTACAACAAACGAATAACTGCCAAGATTTGTGAGGTTTGGCAGCTTTCGTATTAATAATGCGACATCTGTGTGATCTATGTTCTCCTCGCCGTACATTCCGATGTTTACGACGGTCAGACTCTGGATTAACTGTGGGTTTCCCTGTTAACATTGCATCTATTCCAATTCTGTGATGTCAGTCTCTCCCGATATGTCCAGCAACTTCAATACTTTATTATATTTACCGATATATTTGAGCACTTCATCATTGGCTATGTAAGGGATATTCAAGCAAGTCAACCCCGGTATATTTTAAGTAACTGATACATTACTGGCAAGAGCTCGTCCTTAACCCACACACCTTTTAAATTGAGAGCAGTCAGGTGATGGCCTTGCTCGGTAATGAGCTCAAGGACTTTTCTATAATAGGACAGGGGAAAATTCCTGTCGCTAAACTCTTGACATTTTCTTTGAGCAATAGTTTCATGGTGTAGTATCTAACAGATGGATCGAGGTATTCTGAACTGAGGATCAGGTTAATGAGATCTTGGAAGATGTCGCTGGTGGCTCCCATGCTCTCGTAGTAGGAGGAGACCATGGCGAACTCCAGCGCGGAGTCCTCGTCGGAGGTGACGCGGGAGAGCGCGTGGATGAGCTGGCGCGCCACCAGCGACAGCGACAGCTCCTGCAGCGGGGGCACCGGCAACTTCGGCGACATGACTACACTAACTACACTTCCAACTTACACTTAACACTTAATCACTTTCACTAAGTACGTATAACTCCACTAAAGTCGCACTAATTGAGCATCGCAGTATGTGTTGCGACTTTCAGTTTTGGGAAGAGAAAGAGGTGAAAAATCGTAGAGTTATTTAGCTCACGCATGCGCACCGCGGGCTGGCAATGCGCCAGCGCACGTTTATAATTCAAACTCACACAACTCGGGCCGTATTTTTAGAACTTTTATAAAATGTGTTTATCGCTTGTGGCGTGTGAATTGTTATTATAAAAACATCGATGCTGAACGAGATTCAGAGAAAAGAATGTAATGTGCCTACCTAATAGGTAAATAAGATGACAGAAATGCTGTTGACACTTTTAAACATTTAACTTTTATATCATAAATATCTAGTATTTCTTTGTGCATTCACTTCTATGCGAAACTAAGAGAAAAGTCAATAAAATAGCTTAATTAATTTTGCCCTTTTTCAAACTTGAGGGTGGGATATTTTAAAGATAGACTACAATAAACTTTTCCTTTAATAATACTTCACTACCCTTTTTTGTTAATCATATCAGAATTTAAGTTCTAAAATAGGTAAGGCAGTAAAGCAGCTTAATGTAAATAAACTGTTGAACATACATAAGGTAAATAAATAAAAATCTTTCATAATTAAATAAATTTATTTTATATCGGAATTATAACAATGTTATATTCAATCTGAGGGGGTAATGGAGTTTGATCTGTTTTTTATATATTTTTAATGTTTTCTAGCACACATTTGTCTTACATTTAAAATAATATTACGATGAAAAGTTACGTTTGTATAGTTACAGAAAATACTTTTATATTCCACTTACAATATACGTTTTTCTGTGTTCCTTTATCTTCAACAATTACTATTACGGCAATGTTCATAATGTTCAAATTTACCACAAAATGTAACAAAACGAAATTTGATGATATTTTTTTTTCTCAACTTCTAAACTTCAACTTCATAAAATGATGTATGTACCTTAAAGTTTCGTCGCGATTTTACACCAGCCGTAGTCACGAATCACGTTGCAATTTCACTAAACTTCTAATCCACAATTACAGTACCTTACACCTAAAAGTAACAACTACAACTCTTCACGTAGGTACCGGTAAGTTCTTAGCAACTAGCAGTAATATCTGTTTGGTGGTGAAGCACCAGTTGGCGATATCTTTGGAGACCTTACACCACTCTTCCCCGTGATGTGGTTCGGCCGCTTTGCAGCGAGTCTTGACGTCTTCTTGCTGTTGTTCGTTACCGTGGAGTAACTCGAACTTGTAGAAGTAAGCCCAAGCGTCGCCCAGGTCGGGGTCGATTTTTACCTGGAGGTAGCGTTTTGTTAGATTGGGTGATTGTTTTGTTCATCTTTCTTAGCTCATTACTCGCTATTAATGAAATTATCAGTGATGGTTTAATATTTTTGGGATCATCAATTGGACTAGTCCAAAATCAAAAGCTTGTTTGAAGTAGGCCGTTTTCCAGGCACTTTCAAACGTTACAACTCTATTTTGTCCAGCCTTTGTTTATTTATTTTTCATACATAGCTAAATATACTTAATCAGGCAAAGTTAATGTCTTAGCCACACTGTATCATCAAGGGAATCAAGGGAAGGCTGGATAGTTAAGATGTACACATACAACCTGTTTTAAAATGATAAGGAGATATATCTTACCGTTCTGTTGAACCACTCGCGACACTTGTTGAGTTTCCTCTCGGTCCAGAACAGCTGAGACACGGCTAGCAGCACGTGTGCGTCGTGCTCGCATTTCTTAAGCGCGTCCACCTATTAACAAAAATTAAGAGTGTAATTGGTTGATGATGAGATGACCGTTCTTTGGTAAAAAAGTACTTTGCAGGACAAATGGTTATAACAAATTGGGAGAAAATCACCTGATAAAAGATATCGACTTTGTACCAGGACAAACTTTACCTCTCTTTACTATTAAAGTTCAAAAATTATAAAGAAACCCTAACATATTCGTAGATCAAGTCTGGATACCTTGAAGGTTGTCCATTTGTCATTGACCACATTTGCTATTCCACATAAAAAATGACAGACATATCATAAGTTTAAAATCATTCCTTACACTCTTAGTTTTCCTCTGTGGCCGTGACTCCATGAATATAGCTTCTGCCCACAAGCGGCCGGCGCTGGGACACTCCTGCAACGCTTTCGCCATCACAGCGTTAGCAATCTCAGCGCTGCCATTCCGCCTCTCTAGTCTTACGCTCTCCAACCTGTTTTTGAACGAGACCAATCTCTATTAATAATATAATTATTATAATAATAGATAAGTTGGAAAAACTTAAAAAAAAAACAATAAAAAAAAGTTCCGATTTTAATAAGTGAAATACAATCTTCTCGAAACTGTTTTAATACGAGATTAAAGTAATGAAAAATAAACAAAATGTGAGGAAAAATGAATAAAGTATCGATGAAAGGTCTTAGAAGATCTATTTCATTAAAAATCTACAGATATTTGTCTCCACTTACCACAATTCTGCAGTCTTCGGATTCCTTAGCCTGGCTTTCTCCAGCACTGATCTCGCTTTCGTGACGTTCTTGAGTTTTTCTTCTAGTCGAGACAGTAATATCCACATCGGGACACTAGTGGCACATTTCTTGAGCTAAAATATACATTTAATTTAAGAATAACTGCACAATAAGAATAATCAAAGTTTTGGGAGCCGTGGCAATTCAAATGAAGCCCGCCCTTTTTAATACATGAAAACTTAAACATGACCTTAACAAAAAAATGCAGAAAAGATATTACAGCCTCTTAATAAACCTTTCAAGTGAATGAAAGTATTGCTCACCCCTTGCGAGTATGTCTGTCTCGCTTCCTCGTGCTTGCCCATCTGTTCTTCTATCTCGCCTTTCATCATGTGCAGCTTCGCGTAATCCCCGAACACTTTGATGGCGTCTTCCAAGATTTGTAAAGCGGCATCCAAGTTGTTCAGCGCCCATTCGAGTTTCGCCGATTTTATCATTACCTGTTTTAAATAAATCTTTTATAAGTAAGTATTTCTCCAACAATTTTAAGGATATTTAGCCAGTATTTTATAAGGGCTTTTATCATCTTTTCGTGTTAAAAATAACTATTCATGTTTTAACGTAACGTTTTCTATTGAACAGTTTACATAAAATGGGAACAAAACTACCATTCGTGCACAAAAGTAACAATCCAACTAACCTAGATAATAGAATAAAATCCTAAAATTTCTAACATAAAGTATGTATTTTACTCACCCTCGGCGTGGGAGCAGAAGCCCTCGCTTTCGACAGCAGTCGTCTCGCTCTGTCATACTCTTTGTTCTCGCTCTCAAGCTTGACGGCCGCCAACCAGATTTCTTCAGAGTTGGGGTTAGCTTGGAAAGCCAGGGATAAGATACCTCGAGCCGCTGGTACATCACCTGTGAAAGTACCATAAGTATTGTAGAACTTTTCTTTTGGTATCTTAAGCTGTTCCACTAAATTAAGTGATTAATTCAAAAGGTAAACACAAAAACAAAAAAGCTTGTCGTACGCGGGAATCGAACTGGCGACTCGCGGCGCACAGTGGGTTTGATGTGACTCATATCACTGGTTTATACCTGCAGTCTTATCAGCATCTTGTTTCCTTGCTGCCTCTCCAGGTATATGTAACATGTATGTGTGTATGCCACTCACCGGCCAGCCACTTGCTCTTGGCGCCCATGAGCCACAGCACCTCCGACTTGGGGCAGTGCGCGACGGCGCGCTGCAGCAGCGCCTCGAGGCTGGCGCGCGAGCCGTGCTGCTTCTCCAGGTAGGCGGCGCGCAGCCAGATGGACTTCTTGGACGGGAACACCGACAGCGCGTAGCCGTACACCGCGCGGGCGCACTCGTACGCGCCTTCGTTTGCGCACTGGGTACGAGAAAATATTGAATAAGCCAATTGGAAAATCTATCTTTAAATATGTACGTAAGTAAAAATAAAGGTACACGATACACCTGGAACCAACTACTCATTTACGTTGACTCGCGAGCGCGGAGGCGGGCGTGAGCACGAAATATCAAACATCGATCTAAGTAGCGGGCAAGCTAGCGTCGCTCGCGGCAATATCAAAGGCGTGGAGGTTTGTGTGTGTTAACGTCGTACTAGCGGCGGATCGCGCGATTAACTCGTTACCTCGAACGAACGAGCGTGAACCTAAATTTCTCTTATTAGGGATCTTGAGACATATATGTAAGTAAACCATTCCTAAATAATGAACTTATTATGAATATATTACGGCAGGTGGTATTTTCACGCTGATTAAAATATGATCAAAATGAGAGAAAATGTAATCATACTAAAATTTGTCTACGAAAATATCTCACGTGTGATTAAATACTTTTTAATAATTACACGATATAATTAAGACCTTGACAAGCATAATCAAAAATCGGATATAAAACAGAGCCCAATTAAAAAAATGGCATTACATTGTAACTTTTTAATTCTAATTTCTAATACTTACAGCTTCAGCATCTTCCATCCATGTGTGTTTCTGATCTTCAGGTTCAATACCGTGTCCAATGACTGCACGAATAATGGCCTTACAACAAAAAAAAAAATATTTACTACGCATGTGAATGTACGTAAAATCGACGGGATAATAAAATAAAATGTTACAGAGCTATTTTAGCTAACATAGAGCTCTTCAAAACATCAGTTTATTTAAGCACATATGTAGTTTAAGCGATTAGAACATCTCAATATAGTTACTTAAGCTCGAGTTTTATGTAACTTTAAATGATGGAATATGTATTTTAAGTGTTGTATATTACTTGACAAGTGTGCACAGCTCCCGACTTCTCAGCTTCCATCGCCTCTTTGAACCAATGCTCGCGGTTTATTTCAACGCCGTTTGCACTCAGTGATGTGATCGCACGGTCTATAATCTTCTCCACCATATGTGTGTTACCTGTTGAAAAAATAAGTAGACACAATTATTTTATTAATGCAGTAAGTAACAATTACTATAACATTTAGAACATTACTAGCTGACCCAGCAAACGTTCTTTTGCCTAATAAATGCCTTTGCCTTATTTCTAGTTGTAATTATTCTTTAATGTCACATTAAAAAAAAAACAATCAAATTCGTTTAAAAAATAAAATAAAAAAAAATTAGTGTAAGCAACCCTTATCACTTAGGGGTATGAAAAATAGACGTTAGTCGATTCTCAGGCCTACTGAATACGCATACAAAATTTGGTAAAAATCGGTTTAGCCGTTTCGGAGGAGTACGGTAACTAACATCGTGACACGGGAACTTTATATATTAGATTAAATAATGCAACGGTTTACTCAGGCGTATTTATCGGGAGTGCCCGACTAGTTAGAACAAATGCCGATTATTATACTAAACACCAATTCCAAAATGCTAGGTTATGTTATAGTCATAAGATCAGGACTACTGAAACGTCATTAAAGAACAATACTCGAGTCAATTTAATTTAACAGCTAACTGTACTTATGGCAAAATTAATCTACTCACCATGTGCTTCTTCAAGCTTAGCAGCCGTCACCCAAATTTGCCTATCCGTGGGTATATTCTCACGGGCTTTATTCAACACTTTTCTAGCATTCTCATATGTCTCAAGCCTGGCTAAAGCGAGCCACAACTCGACGCTGGTAGGGCAGCACTCGACGGCTCTTGAGAGCAAAATGCGGGCGTCTTCTGGGTTTTCTAATTCTACCGCCGCTTTCCATAAACGGACTGAGTTGGGTATGTGCTCTAATGCTTTGCGGTAAACTCGGCGTTTTGCCTGTTAAATAAACATTACAGATTAGCTAAGTTAAGAAATTACGAGAAGAATAACTGGCAAACTTACTTAGAAGTGAATCTGTTCAGTGACGAAGATTTAGTTAATAATTTTAATTATTGAATCAATTAAGAGATAGTACTCAATTAGTAGACTGCTATCTATCGTCAAATTGTCGCACTATCAACAGTTAACAAATTCGTTCTTCTCTATTTTCTTTGCACAAGATAATAGTTTCATAGTCAATTAATTATATACAGTGAATGGCATTCTTTCTTAAAATAACTTTACCTTGGTTTCCTGTTCCAAGTCTGCAGCCTTCACCCATATCCTGACACTGTGCGGCAGGTTCCTCGCGGCGTGAGCGATGACAGCTCGAGCGGTGTCTCGCGGCTGCAGCCTCGCGGCCTCCAGCCACAGCTCTTCACTACTCGGGTTTACCTCACAACCCTTCATGATTAAGTTACGGGCTGATTGTACTTTGCCTAAGAGATGTATGTTATAAATAAGAAAATAAAATTATCAAAGTAGTAAAACAGCAAGTCCAGATATCACAAAAAAGAGGTCGAAAAACTTAGCTGCCTAAAAATTACTAAAACCAATAGAATCCATAACAGAACTTACTAAATTATTTTGAAAAGTATATTTATATTATTTATACATCCAAATAGGTGTTATTGCATTTTTTTTTGTGACAACAACAGGAAAATACCCTCCTGCAATAATCTGTCATACAATCTGGCAATGCTTGTATAAACGAAAGTTTTTATGAACAGATATATAATACACTTACCAGTAACTTCTTCCAACCTAGCACTGGCAATCCAGGCAGGAGGATGATTGGGATTTGTCTCTCTAACAGATTTCAACAGCAGCCTGGCTTTCTTGATATCATTTATATCGCCACCGTAAGTTGGTATCATGGACTGAAGATCGGTCAGGTAGCCTTTAGGATCCACGACGGTTTGTCCTGTTACGGAATCTGATACTTGCGACAGTTTTACTGTCATAAGAGTGTTTCTTGCTTGACCTATCTTTCTTAAATCCAAATCACCTATTGTATAAAATAGAAATACGTAAATGAAAAGGCACACATTTGATGGTATCATAAATAATAACACATTTATAAATAATATAAATGGTGTTGTGGGTTGCCATTAATATTAATGTCACATGCACAAAGACAACTACTTCTATATGATATGACTACATAATGCATTGTCGTGAAATTATTGCAGATATCAATATTAAATAAGAAGCTTACCAGATGGTGTCAACATTCCTGGTGTCATTACACCAGGCATCATAGATGCTAGACCAGATCCAGGGTCAATTGACGACGATGACTCTCCTCCAAGGTTCCGAGACAGCATACTATCTGGCAACGGTGTGAACTTCTCCGCACGAGGATTACGTTGCTTCCTATTGCGTGCGTCACCAACCTCTGGTATCGCTGACCATTCATCTTCAGACACTGATTTCAATTCACGTTTTAAGTCTGAGAACTGTTGTTGGATTTTTGGCCTGTAGACATAATACAAGTTAGAAAAAAAAATTGTATAATTAATTTGGACAAAGGTAGGTTGGTTCCTATCTTTTAATCTCTAATCAAATGTCTTCATATGTTATTTAGAAACTTGTAAATGTTCCAGGAGTCTTGGGAGTTGTGATGGCTGGAGTGACCACTAGCTAACAACATTTTTTTATTCAATAATAAATAATATTAATTTTTACGATAGAACACCAATACAATTAAAGTACCAATACCATAATTATGAAATTATAGTATGATTTACTTGCTTACATAAATAAAACATGAGAAAAAGCAATTTTACTTACTGGGAAAATACTTTTTATGCCTAGCATTAGATCTTTGAGATGTTTTATTATAAGAATTTAATCTATTATCTATAACCAAAGTAAGAACTTTACCTCTCTTGACGGTATCTTTCCAAATCCTCTTTGAGACGTTTTTCTCTGTACTCTTTTCTTTTCTCATCCATTCTTTTATCAATGGATTCATAAATTGCATCTGCTTCAGCATCATCTTTGTCATATGGATCCTAATATATAATAAATTGGCAGATTTACTACAATCACTCAGTTGTTACGATTAATTCAGTTACTCAGGCATTTGAAATGTTAAGACTACTTTTTACTTTTTTGTTATTAAATTGGGTTCTAAAAGTTAGAAATTGCATATTATGTGGCAATGCGTTACATTTTACCTTCGAAAACAAAGAGCCACTGTAGCCAGAGAACTCATCATAGTTGGAGTCATTCAAATCTTCATCATCATCTTCTTCCTCGGTCTTTTTACGCTTAGCTGCCGGTGGAGCATGCCGATCATCCCTAAAATATGGAAATTAATGTTTGAACATAGTGAAGTTGTAGCAAGGTGCCTAAACGCAAGAAAACTTAAGGGCTGTTTACAAAAACGCTTTTTAAGAACTTACTGTTTTTTACTTTATGGCTGTTAAGTTTAAATAAAAAGAGGAGAAAATAGACTAATTGCAGTTGGTAAAAAAAGATTACCACTACAATTTTAATACATGTTTGAGTAATACTTACGATACATCATTGGCGTCTCTCGCTGGACCGATATCAGATCGTGTGGTGAACCCAGTGGCACTATAAGGGAAATTAGAGATTAAAAAACGTATAAGCTACAGTTTTTTACAGCAATGTCGACATGTTCTGGTAAATAAACATTCTCTCACCCTCGACCAACACCAGCAACATAACCTAAGGGCGCTGGAATCCCCAGAAAATGTTTCTTATTTTTATTCACAAACGCCTGTGGAGGCACCGACATCTTCGATGTTAATTACACAACCTTTTCACTCTCTAATAAACGTAAAATTATGGTTTAATTAAAAATTGCTTAGAAAAACGATTGTTATTCCCCGTTTGACGTTTTGTATACTTCATTCATTGATGTTTGAAGAGGGTGTTGCCAGTTTCACACATTTTTAAGAGGTGTCTGTCTACATTTATGTATAACTTTATTCTTTCTTCGATTATAATCATAGAAGAGCACCAGGTTTTATTTTACTATAATAAAATTATACTTTTTTTCACAGTTATCGTACAAGACCTTGAAGTAATTCATCGAGCGCCTATGAAATAAGAACCGGTTTTTCCCGATAATTATTTCTCACTACTTCAGGGCTCAGCGCACTGCACTTTTGAAATAGTTGCTAAGCAACCGGTGGTTGTGTTTGATTGGAAAAAATCGAAGAATCTGTTACTGCTGTTTGTTATTATTCTTTTCTTTAAGTTTTACGCTATTTAACTCCGATCTTGGTTGTTATCTAGACAGCCATGGCGCAGAATGTACTAGCAATTCATCAAGATGTAGGTTCAAACGACAATAGTATGTCGACGAAAGAATTTCTTCAATTCGAAAAGACCTGTGAGGCTTACAAAGGCAGTGATGAGGAAATAAGATACATTTTTAATGAAATAAAAAAGTTAACTTCTCCTAACAAGACCGAGAAAGTCATAAGTGATGATGTTGATGACGTAGAATTAATTTTGAAGAGGGCAGAAGATTTAGCGCAAGAAACTAAGAACTTACTGAAGGCTACCCCTGTATCGCCGAATGTGCCTAGTAGGCCTAAAACTCCGGTGTTTAGTCCAGATCCTGAGGCTATTCCTCAAATTAAAGTGACCAAGCCTAATGAGACTGAAATGGAGATTCCTGAACACAAAGAATATAATAATAATAGTACCAAGGTAATGTAGATTTAAGTAGTCATTTATGTATTTAACGATGTAACGGATTACTTAACGCGTATTTATCAGGATTGCCTGACTAGTTTTGGACCAAACCGGAGGAGGAGCTGATCAGTAGACTGTGGCAATATAATTAAACATTCCCATAAAAGTTACTATATAAATATACCATTTGATATATTAAATACTATTGATTGGTTGAAGGCACTCTTTACAAAATAGACAATTCTTATTTATTTTAGTACATAAACAGTACTCAGTTTTCATAAGGGAATAAAAAAAAATTATTTATAAAGATTTTTATTCTTAAAATCATGCATCTGCCAAAGATTACATATCTGGCTCTCAGTCTTCACTTCTTATACATTATTAAATAATAAATATACTATTTATTTTGTACATCGCTGAGTGTCAAAACTTACAATAAATAATTATTATGTTATGTCATGTTATTACACTTGACTTGCAAGGACCCTCAAGGCAGCTAAGTTTTCTCTTGCAACTGGTTCTATGTAGGAAGCTGGCAATACGAAACCGTAACGGCCAGTGTCACTCAGTTCAATAGTGTAAGTGTACTTAATACCTAGGGACTTGGCCCAATCATCTGATCCTCCAGCTGCAGGGTAGAGCAGCCCACTTGATGATCCAACCTTGTATTGAGAACCTCCAGTCTTTCGTATAGCCTGAAGTGAGATGGAAGAAAACACAGTTTAATGTTGAGCATGGAATTAAAATCTGAGTCATTATGGGCAAATTACAGTGTGAGCATAATTTTGCTCCATAGTTCCTATTCAGATTATGGAGCTTGTAGAATGTTCATTATGTTTCTATGATTCAATTTTAATTTAGCAATAAAATTTCAAGTTATTCTCACCTCAGCCATCTGGTTCCCAACGCTATCCAAGTCTTTGTGGTCTGCTGGTAGTGCATTATCATAACCCCATGGGTACAGCAGATACTGTCCATAACTGTGGTATGTTAGGTAAGCAGAGAACTTCGCTGCAGTATTCTTAAAGAACTCCTAATAAGAAGAAAAACGAAAATTTTAATGAAGGCAATAAACTAATTCCCTTACGTTAAACACGTTCTTCTTATCTCGATTTGTTTATCGACAAAAGCTTTGGTTTTGATAAATTATGCGTAAATCATCTTGAATATACTTGAAAGGCAAAGATGAAGAGACAAAGACGTTTATTTTTGCAAATTTTTTTGCGAAGTCCTTGGGGATAATAATTGCGTGCAATCAATACTGTCAAGCTCACATTATTGATTTTCTATTGGAAAAGAAAACGTGTTCTTAGTTGAGGAGTCGAACCAATTTTTCCGTCTTGAACTTTAATTCACTTTATTTTTGTCAAGACTTTTGCCAAATTGCTTAAAATCACCAAATTACTACTTACGGAGATCGCCTTAGTTTCTGGTTCAGAGAAGGGTCCACTTCCGCGGTATATGTCGCTGCAGGGATAGCCTGATGAACCTTTGCCTCCCCAGCGATATCTTAAATAAAATATTAGCCCCAATTAATGCCAAATCAATATTGTTATGATAAGTACGTAATACGTAAATGATTATTCATGATCCATTTTCTTAAGCGTTCTGACTTTTTCACATTTCCTAATAACCGTTATTTTTCGAACTGGAAACATAATTAAATCACTTAATTAAGGAGATATATTTTGTTACCAAACATGACTTCCAAATACCTTTACTAAACTACCTGACAAGTAATAGCACCATCAGAACGAGTTTATTCTGAACATTTGTGTAAATTATTACTAATTGAACACATACACACATATCGCTCATGACCTACGAAATGACTAATGACGAAATGCAGTATCAAGGTGACTTTGCACAGTTACATTTTTTGTATGAGAATATAGCTAGTTACCCAAAGTTCCTGTTGAGATCAGCACCGGTGCAAGTACTTATACCCAATCCATACTTCCTATTCTTCCTCCAAAGACGATCTGACCTATGCGTGTACTCGTATCCATCGGGGTTTACTACTGGTAAGAAATACCTGTTAAAAAAGGGTTCGCTTAAAACAATTTCATGTCGAATATAAGTCGAATAGAGGGCTAGAAACGCCACAGCTTTTAAAAAAGATCCGCCGGTCGTTGACTTTTGCTGTCTTTAAATGTTGTTTATTTTGCGTCAATAGAATAAACCACTCGATACTTTATTTGCTCTAAAAAGAATTGTGAGCTTGCAGATAAACAAAGGTTCGCACTAATCGGCCTTTTTTACTTGAGCCACATCATAGACCTCTTACCAATCAATGTTCTTGATATCATCAGACTCGACGTCGAAGTTTTCAGCGAATTGATTAATGAAGTATGTGACAACAGCCGGACTGATCCATTCCCGAGCATGTATTCCTCCGTCAATAAAGACAGCTTTATTACCCGCTTTGCCGTCTGAAATGCGCAGCATCTGAGGACAAATAGCAGACATGTTTTATTTATGTGTTTTGATGATCCTAAAACTTTACCTGCTAAAGGTTTGCTCTGTAGAGGGTTTTAGGTAACAAAATTAAATCATTAAATCATCAAAATTAAAATTTAATCTATTATTTGGAATTTAATTTAGTAATATTATATCGTGAATCAATGAATACGTTATAGTTTATTAATTCCTGTTATCTTAGAGTAATCTGACTGCTGAACAAAATCGATGCGAATCGCTGATTCATTTCTCTATCGATATGCATGTTTATGTTCGATTATATAGTAATATAGTGCCGTAATTATGTTTAAATCGTGAATTGATGTGATTTGATGTTTCGTCATGCTAACAAAACCAGACTGCGAAACAAGCGATTCATGGTTTCAATATTATTTTGATAAGAAAAGCTTACCGTTAGAAATAGCTATGGATCGAGTAGTTTTGGGTTCTCTAAATATTTACCTTGAGGTCTCGACCTTCGTAAGATTTTCCTATTGAGTTGACACTGATGATCGACGGGTATGTTTTCGCCAAGTAGTCCAAAAAGCCATGGATATCGTCTAATCTATGATATTGCTTCCATGTCATGCGGTGACCTGTAAAAATGTAAATAGACTTAAATATTCGTTCCTTGCCTTCTAGGCCATCCTATTTTCCACGTGTTTTTATAGTGATATCAATATTAGTGACGAGAGACACGATTTACTGGGAAAATGCCAAATAGGCCTCCCCACAATTTACCGTAGCCCCATACTTGAAGGCAGACTTTAGTTATTTACATTTGTTAATTGACACAATCCAGTTCCAATTGTTAGAAACGCGTCGTGTGAAATTTTAAAAACAATATTCAAACAAACATGTGCATAGAATGTTTCGGTGCCGACATCAACAACGAACCCCAATTTGCATTTGGCCAATACTCCATGGGAAGGTTGAGAGAATTGTAGCCCATGTAGGCGCTTATGAAACCTATTCGGCGATGAGATTCCCTGTAACGCCAAAAATTGTAAGCTCTAGCTGGAACAAAATTACATCGACCCTTGGAATATTGTTAATAGATCTTCACAAGCTTAAATCTATCAAATAATTTTACGAACCTCGTCTGTCTTGTAGTTCTAATTCATTTTCGTCCAAGGGAGGGTTTTCTTCGTCGATTCTTTGCTGCAGATCTTCGATCATGATGTCGTATGTAATGTCGCCATTTTTGAATTCAGCCGTCACGTTTTCAAGCGCCTTTGGTTTTATGAATATATCTAACGATGAGTGGTTGCCTCCCCATGATTCGATGACTAGAAAAAATATTAAATTACTATAATGAAAGCTGGATAAAAATGTTACAATTTAATTGTTAATAAAATATCTTACGTTTATCAGACGTCAGTCTTTTAATAATGCGTTGGACTTGAACATCTTCTATGGATACTTTCCAAACCTGTGCACCGCTGTAGTCTATTCTATCTACAGTCTCTGCCAATGGGTCTTCTGGTGTATTCTCATCGGGTATAATTTCTTTTTCAACGTCTGTTGCTGCTGTTTTTAGCTCTGCTACATTCGGTTTAGGTTCATTTTCGACTGCATCGAATTGATGGTAGGGCTGCTTAACTGAACTACGTGTTGGCCATTCTGAAACAAGGGAGTTAGTCAATTGTGTAAGTCTTATAAAAGGATAATGATAGCTCAAACTTGTACTCTGGTTAAACAATTTATGTATACTCTTGATTTTAAATCGGAAAACTATTCGCAGTAAGTGCCTATTTTGTTTCGCCGAGTAGCAATACTGTATTTTTTGCGTTGTTTCATTCGTGTTAGGCTAGGTTTTAGATGCCTCGATAAGATTAATAGTTTTTGTTTTATTTAATATATGTAGAAGTGCTTCCACTTCCACATATTGTAAGCATTGTTTCGAAACAATACATTTTTTAACAATTGTTTTTAATTAGTATCTATGAATTAATTAGCTTGAAGCTATTCTCTAACATTTGAGGTAGGTTAGTTTTATTATAGTATTAAAGGTATGGAAAGTGAAGTTCCTATTTATTATTTGTCCTGCCCTTTAACTATTACACATGTATCGAATTAAAATACTACGTAGGTACGATCTTTTACAAAAATGGTAATGAACCGATTTCTATATTGATTTACTGCGGATCCAAACGTTCACACAATATTAAGTTTTCAAGCATCGATAGCGACATAGAGCGAATTGATAATAGGATAGATTAAAATGCAAGGCTCGTGTCCCGTGACATGTTTAATGACTTTCTCTGGCCCGTCTGTCCGCGGCTTGTTTTCATTCGTACCATTCGTAACATTCGCCTGATCTTGGCCCGCCTAACGGTTTTCCTCGTCGAACTTGAACTCGACTTCCAAGGGTTTCCGTGACTTTCGATGTTTAATTTCGATCACGCGTAACGAAGGCAAACAAACATCAGTAGAATCACGATGTGCAGAAAAATTAATTGATAAATTTATTGTGTATTGATTGTTATTTTTATATCGACGATAACATTTGCATATTTATTTGATTCCAAAAGTGAAACTATCATGTGTAAAATAATAATTAATTTGTATTACAATTAATAAAAAATAGCTTTCTAATTAGATAATACTGCTTCCAAAAAAATATTAAAATTATTTGTATAAAAAAATTACCTTGTCCTGGCTGTAACTGATTGATGAACGGTGTACAAGATACCGTGGATACGGCGTACAGGAACACGAGTGTCAACGTCAAGGAACCCATGGCTACTGGCTGTGCCGCGGCCGTACTGCCGCAAGTGATCACAGTATCACACTGATGCGCTCGCGCACATCGATTGCCTCTTTTAAGCTCCGATAATATAAACAAACGGGCGTAATTGATATTATTGTGTGATTTAAAATAAAAATGTTGTTAATATAGGGGCAATAATAATTTATAGTTTTATGTAAAATTTTATAAATAGTTAATGAAGATTTTATTCTGATTCTCAAAATAACATTTAATTCGATAAAAAAGCGTTTCGGATTACACCCTTTACGTTAGTAAAAGATTTTGAGTTGGTTGTTGTAATAATAAGAAATTAAGAAAGTTTTAATAAATTAAAATATTGGGGCTTGCAAAATCAGGACCTTTTAATTCATTTGTTGCTTTTAAAACATTATTATATTACCGCAATTTTGTTTTTGAATCCCAAAAAAATATCTAAAAATAATATCAGATGACTTAAGCGCATTAGATATGTATAATAAGTTTGCTAAATCTGCGTCACTTCGGCTGTATTTGAGTGGAACCAGCCCGACTACTTTTCTCTCAGCTGCCGGCGCCATGGCCCATGCCCGGTCGTTGCCACCAAGTTGCAGTTATTTAATATTGATGACAAACATTGTTTACTGTAAACACGTTTTTAACGATTTATTTATCTAATGCTCTTTTCATGGCTTTTGAGTCTTACGAACAAATTTATCTCTATGGGTTCATTGCTAGTTTGGAAACGTTTTACTGGTTCTGGACTAGGACACTGGACTGTTATACAATTTAAGAAAGCTGAGATTTTATGTATTTATATTAATCTTTAAATGTGTTTGTAGGCTAACCAGTATGCTAAACAAAATACTAAAGAAAACACTGAAACTCGTCGCAAACCAAAGCTAAGGCCTTTCTCCGCAGGCGTCATCGATTCTAAGAAACGAGAAACAACGAAAGCTTCCAAGTCTATATCAAGTTCACCTAAAAAAATAAACCTTTGCAAACATGAGAACTTGATAGAGGAATTCAAAGACACGAAGGAAAGAGCTAAGAGTTTGGAGCTGATGAACGTTCAGCTGACAGAAGACAACAAAGCCTTAAGAAAGAAGGTAGAACAGTTGACTGAAGATAAACATGTAGTGGATTTAAAGCTAGCGGAATGTGAAAAGTTTGTAGGCAGACTTGGTAGAGAATATGAAAACAGGAACACTGAACTGAAATCCGTGAAAGAAAATGAAAATAGAATTCTAGTAGAGTTAAACAAAGAACGTAATGATAAGAAGAACTTTACAATACAACACGAGAAAGATTTAGTTATTATACAAGATTTACAACGTCAAGTTAAAGAAATGGAGATGATATTAAAAAGAAAGCATCCTGATTCTGTATCAGCATTGATAGGTAAGTCTTGGATACATTAGATCTTATTTACGGTATTTATATTCCATACATTACAATTATCAATTTTCTAGTGGCATCTAAATCATCAACTGTCGAAGACAATAAGAAAAAGCTGCTAGAAGAACGCATAGCTCGACTAGAGCAAGAGTTAAAAGACAAAGAAGATCATTTCCAAGGTATACTACTAACACTACAAGAGAAGTTCGGTGATATGAAACAGAAATACGAAAGCCACATCATAGATGTTGAGAGACAACTAATGGACGATCGAAAAGTCAATACAGAATTAAAAAACAAATTGAATAGAACAAATCTGACTGATTCAGCTACTCAAACGTTACCGCGGAATAAGCACACAGTATCTACGCAAACCTTTATCAAACCTGATCGGGCTTCGTCAGCTGTTAGCAGACTGTCTCAAAATTCTACGCTTATTTTGAACAGACTGAAAGAGGATAGCTACTTAGTAGCAACAATCAAAGGTTTGCAATCAGAATTGACTGTCAAACAACGAACTATAGCTAAGATAAATCGAGAGACTGAAGAGCTTAGGAAAAATTTACGCAATTTACAAAAGGAAAAGGAAGGTATGTATAATTTTACCAGCGATTTTGATTTTGCCTTTGTTTTGTTTTGATATTTAGTTGACAAAGAACATTCCATTTTACTTGTGTTTCGCCGAACTTTTTGATTCAATTTACATACATTACATTGCTGAGTATTCAATTGTTGCGTGTGTTCTTTTCACATGACATCATTGGCATATAAAACTTTTGTCGCAAGTTAGAAAATAAACAAATGAAACGGTACGATAAGAATGCATGTGTTGAATAATTCGTTTTTTTTTCCTTTTAAGTTTCTTTGGTAAACAAACAGCGTTTGGCGTTGCGTATTGCAAAAAAAAAACTTTAAAAATATTGAGTTTTTTATAATTATTGTTAATTTTATGACGCTACCTTAGGTGCCGATAATATACAATCTATAATGCCGCAATTTTTTTAGTGTTGCTGCACTTGAACCCGCACAAAAAGACTGCTTGCAAATCGAAGTCGACCGAGAACATATTGGCGCGAATGAACACGGAAATGGAAGCCGAACTGTCGGAAATCAAAAAACAAAAGGAAGTCCTAGTGCAAGAGCGGAACACGCTCCTCGACTCGCTCAAACGTACGAACGAGGAATTCATATTGTTGAAGAAAAAAAGGATTCAAGACGTAAGTCATTTAATTATTCCTACATCACGTGCTAGACACCTACGCGAAACCCCATGGAAAATGGAAAGTGCCTTAGTAGACATTCTAATAAGCGATAAATATTTTTTTAAATACTCAATTATACTGGTGTTATTATTAAAATTAGTACAATATGACGACCCGACCCTGTCACGCACGGCAACATAGATTGAGGAGAGGAAGTAATTAAAAATATTCTAAATGTAGGCATTCATTATTGTTTGGATTGATGTTATAGGCTGTGTTAGCCAAATATTATGGTAATTACGGCAGAATATGAAATTTATTAAAGATGAATCATGCTGTATCATAGGTTAAAATATATGTGAGCAATAAATTACCAGATCCTCCATCCTCATCGTTTTATCCTCCACAGCTCTAAAACAAAGTATATTTCTGTATTCATTGCGAGTATTCTGATCTAAAAGGGAAAAATAGAAGCGTTCTTCTGTTTCGAAGTAAAGGTCACCTTATCGATCGATTTATTCACTGGCTGTGCTTCCAATGTCATTATATTTCTGTAATTATAGGGGTGGTCATTGGGTAAAAAAGTATAAAATCTTTTTAGACCGTTAGTAGGGTAGTAAACAAAGTGACACATATTTTGTCTTCAAAATATTGTAAATTTAAAAAAGGAAGTTCCATATTATTCTGGGGTGTTGTAGTGAATTTTTCACCAAGTGTACAACCTATGTTTAACAAATAAATAAAGATGAATATGAATGGTGGCGTCACCATAGACAGTACCTTTAGAGACGGGGGAGACGAAATTTTCCTCCACTGCATTTTAGTTTTATGTTTGCTTTATATTAAAATACATTTCCTATTACAATTATTGATTCATTTATCAGGGCCCCAAAGGCCACAACGGCCGATGTGTGAATGAAATTTGGTTCAAAATTACAATTTTTTTATTCTTATTTTCTTATGCATTTTTTTATATAATAATTGTAAATTCAGTACGGGACGGTACACTCAAAATCAATACAATTATCTTCCAATTATTGTATTGGCAAAATCCTTAAGAGAGTAGGAATAATTTGAAATTAAAGCCAATTGCCAGACATTCATCCGCCATTGTAAAATAGCAGAATCGGGGCCCGTGTGATCAAAGTTATGTTCTTGCGACCAACTTTGACTTTATCCATATAAAATTAATTGCGATCGTTGACATGGAAAGTTGATGTTAGGCGAACCATGAACAAATTAAGTTTCAAATACGTAAGTAGTCGATGAAAGTTTCATTTTCCAATTTATAATATACAATGTATGAAACATACAATGTTTCAATGATATACAATGTACTTATCAACTATTTTATAAAATACATTGTGTAAAAATGTGGTTTCACCTATTTTGGTGAAACAGCGTGTATTAAAAGAGAAATTGTGTGTGATTATTGCTATGACAATACAATCTTTAAACAAAAGCCAGCATAATCCAATATTTTTTAATCCTTAGTTATTTAGACATTTGCTCATTTTATCCTTAGAGAAAATTACAATACATTTTTTATGGAAACCCCCACAAAATATATTTAATTAGCATAAATTAATATATGTTCAGACCTTGGCCTGTTCGAAAAGATCTTACATAAAACTTAAAAAGAATGTACTTGTAATTTATATTATAGAATAAAATATTCTTATACCCGATAATTGGTAATGAAATCGTCTACCGTTGCGATAATCTGAAGCTTCGAATTATAGGTTGCAATTATACTACGGGCTCTTCCATTATTTATTTTTTGCGATGAACGTCCTTTTCACACAGTCGCTATAAAATCGATGACCATGTAAATCTGTTGCTACAATAGTAGGTACTTTGGTTTTAACTGTTTTAAGCTATAATGAAAGAAGATGCTTGATCGTCCACTTGATGTTCAAATTTCGTGTATAAAAATAAATTAATTGCAATGATTTAATGTATGTATTTAAGTAATGTGAACTATGTTTTTAATAAATATATTTTTAATTTTAATTTTTAATTTTTAATTTTTAATGGTATTGCATTGTTACCCAAATTGTAGATCTGGTTTGATGATGGAGCCGGTTATTACAGGAATTGTTACGGATCAACCTATTATTAACGTTATATTTGCTTTCAGAAGTTGGTACTCTGATCCTTCAAAACATTCATCCAACAACGACTCTACATAATTATAACTTTTTCCTTTTTTATTTTCTAATAAAACCTTATTCTCCACCAGCTTCACACTCTCCAACTGGCACACGAGAAGGAGTTAATGCAAATGAACACGCAAGTTTACCCTCTCCAAGAAGAGATCAAACTCCTGAACCGGACGGTTGAGATCCTTCAGGAGCGAGTGCGGTCAGCTGACGACAAAATGCTGCGCTACCAGGCTGGCATAAAAGACGACGTTCACGCCGGCGGCGACAACAACGCTTCTAAGGGAAAACGAGACATTCGCTGAGCAGCCGTCAGTGTCGTAAGATATGGTTTACAGTTACCCGCTAACTGTTGTTCGGCGACCAAGTAGGTTGGTATTGGAAGCTAAAGATTTGGATTATTTTGGTTTGTATTTGTATCATGTGTTCACTAGGTAATGTTTAAGTAAGCGTAACTGTTTGCGATAGCAAGTGAGGGACTGATTTTTATCGCGCTGTTCTACAGTTTAAAGTTACGTAGAATGGGCCTAGAAATAAATGATTCTAACATTTTCTCTGTTCTGTTTAGATTTTTATAAGCTTAGTTTATGTATTTGAATTGTTCGCTTTCTGCAATCGCACAAATAAGCGTTGTGATTTAGCGTTGCGTTCCAAAAATTTCAAATCGTCGTTTTCACGCACACAAAAAACATATACGGGTCCATAAACATCATGCTTAGCAGTTACATAATAATATCACAAATTATATGTAGTTCGAACAGATGATTTATTTTCAACGTTATTAAAGGAAAAATGAGGAGTTTAAAATAGTATTTTTCTACGCACATGATTCCTGATTTTAAGTGTTCTGGGGTTTTTCGGTTTGCTACTGAGTCACAGACTAGTAATTAAATATTTTACTACAGGGAAAACTAAATACAAAACAAAAGTATACTGTACAAAACATTGAATCACCTAATAACTTATTTATGCCTATTAAATAATACTATCTTTTTTTTTTTTTTTTTTTTTATCATGGGACAACTCACACACGGTTATCTGATCCCAAGCTAAGCGGAGCTTGTGTTATGGTAACCAGACAACTGATAAACTTACTTATATATTTCTAAATACATACATATTATAGATAAATTACACCCAGACACCGGAACAAATGATCATGCTCATCACACAACATTTGTCCTGGGCGGGAATCGAACCCACGACCTCCGGTATAGCAGTCAGGGTCACTAACCACTAGACCAACAGGCCCGTCTCTGAACTTTTGACTATAATAGACACGAAACTGTTAGTAAACACCAGACTAGAAAAATATTTGTAAAATTATGATTTAAGTTAACGTCGTTATGGGTGAAATTTAATTGCAACTGATGCGATGAAGAAATGCATATTTTTAATCTATTAAATGATAAATTTATTGAATTGATATACAATGGTTTGAAACGATATAACGTCCAATTATTGGCGTTTCTGTTTTCTTATACTAGAGTTTCAAAATGTTGCCAATTTATCATTAAATATATTAAAAAACATGTTATTCACCTCATAATTTAGATACCCCGAATTACGGAGCAATTGTTTGCATTTAGTATAAATAGTGATACTGCACTTTTGTAGAATATTAGACAAACACAGGTGCCTTATCTGCGTGTCTTTTCTTATGTAATGATAAGGGTTCTTGCACAAAAATAGTATAATTTTATTATTAAGTCATAATTCTAGGTGGTAGCCTCAGCAATTATGTTCAATGCCACAAATAGAGTGCCTATATCGTTTCGTTCGCTATGTGGTGTTTTAAAAGTAACTAGTTTTTAAAGTGACAGATGAGAAAAATATGAAAAATCATCGATATTATACCACAAAGTAAATTATTGTATACGAGTAAAACTTAATCAGGTCGAAAACGTTTATAGTAAATTAACAATTAACCTCTTCGTATTTAAGGGTTGAACTGTATAAGGTCGTTAACATGCATGTGTACGTACAAAACTTCATGGATTAGGAACTATTGGCGTAGGTACATAATAAAGGGTAAACCTAAAATTCTTGGAATATCCACACAAATATAATACATTGTCAATAAATAAACAACTGACATATTTCACAGGAAAATTTGATTGGTAACCTTTGTTGTTTTATATCGTTTTTAGTCGCGTTTTATTTTTAAACGAAAAGCTGTCTTTGATTGCCACAAAAATGGTTTACCTTTTGTAAGTACCTGAACCAATAAAGTATATTCGCTTGGATTCTAAAATTGGTTATCGGGGACATGCGTTACCCCGTGTACAATAAGCTTTAGATAAAATACATTTGTATTTTATCATTTGAAAATTGGAATAGTATACAATTGAAAACGTTATTCTGGGACCACAATATTAGTCATAAGTATATCATGCTGTAAGTGCCTAGAGAATTGTCATTTCTAAATACTTAGTAAATTATTGTGATCGTCGGTTGTTCTAGCTAAATTAGATAATGCACTTAGTTTATAATATCTACATACATATATCATGTATACTCTCAAGAGGTTCCTAGGTACGTCCAAAAATCTTCTAGTCAATATTTTCGTGAGTGTTTATAAAGCTTTTAGTTATAATCCCACCGATACAGCAAGTCAGAATTGTGGTGCCTTTGTAATTGTAATAAATATGTATATTTGTGTACAGTTTGTTTTTAATTTAATAAAACCTCATTATCTGTGCCCTTATATTAATATATTATACTTATACTTATATTAATATATAAGGGCACAGATAATATTTTTAATCTGGATATTAATATCCAGATTAAAAATTAAGCCTCCTTATGTCTTTTTAGGAGTCGTACTCTATTTATAGTTTTACCAACTCTTCACCTAAGAGTCTTCATCTGGTAATATGTAGATATAAAACGGAGATAATTCTTCGAATTGCTATGATATAGATTCTGAGTAGGTTTATCTATTATATTTCATGTTGGTAGTGTCGCTACCTACCAATTTAAGGGCCTTTATGGAAAATATTGACTGTTTAACACCAGCTAACTTATGCAGATAATAAAGAAAGTTTATTGTAGGCATGCATTACCTACATTTCCCTAGTTTGCATCTTAAGTGCGTTTTCTCTTAAGACTCGTAATTAGATTAGCCGGCTAGACACGAGTTTTGCGTTGCTAAGCCGAGATAAATTTATATGCAGTAAAATCACGTAGGTGGTTTAATTGACCTCATTTTCACACTGACCAAGTGAAATTCTAAGCTGCATATTCCAATAATACCTAGTTATATTAGTCTATGAGCAGTCCAAGCGTTAAATGTTATTTGAGTATTAAGCTCAATTTTATCTTGTTACAGTCCTAAATAGGGAGATGAAAGGAGCATTTCTCTTCATATTTTTTCACTTCATACTGGTGACATTGCCTTCGTCTCCAATTTTGTTGCAGGTTAAATAAAAGAAAAACATTAATTTTCTGATTTATTTTTACTATTATGAAAAAGAACTCTTTCAAACCGTGTACTATAGAGTGCAAATAGGTAGGATTAGAACCACGTTTGATTTTCAGACTCGTTCTCAGCTTTCATGTGAGGACTGAGTGCTTTTGCCAAATATTTAACAGCTGAATAGAGTTCTTTGCCCGTGTCTTCTATTTCTGCTGGGGATATCAAAAAGCCTAAGGAGCCCTTGTCCCTGGTTTCGATGACGTAAGTATGTTTTACCCCCTTGTAATATGCCCAGTCTAGAAGCGTGCCTGTCGCTGGGTAGATGATGTGGTAGGTCGCTCCGTATGTGTAGTTTTGTTTTGTTGTTTTAAATATTGCCTATGAAAAAAAAAGACTTTAGGACGGGTATAAAGTATAAAACGTTTAGCTCCTATAAAATATTCATTTTTGCTTTAAAATCGTTAAAAATGTGGTAGTTAAATTATGAAGAAGAGTAAGCACTTGACAACAATAGAAAATGCTTGGCGGTGTATTTAAGTCGTTTATTCGCCCCTACATATTTCTCCGAAGCGAAAGTTAAGGCAATGTAAGTACTAGAAGGTCGCCGATTAAGGCAAATTACCAGTAAAAGTCGAACGACCCTATTTTTCTATACGCGACTGAACGTGAGTGTATGCTAAATATAAAATAAATAACTGAGCGCTCTATAAATCGAATTGTCACGTTTGGAAACTACGACCGCTATGTAGGGCTGTAGTAACGTCCTCATTAGATAACATTTATGGCCATATACAACATGACCACATTACTTCTGCTAAGTCGGATCTTCTAAAGTATTATCTCTGGGTTACTCTGGTAATCTCTGGTTTACCCTTCCCAAGAGACCCAAAAGACTGAACAATTATTTGCCTAGTCTGTTCTGCCTGAGCGGTATCAAAGGTTCGCTCAAAAGGTCGACTCGAGACCCCACCACTCAAGTTTAGTTTTACTCCAGTTGGGAGCGAAACTAGACAGGCAATCCCGATCAATAAGTAAGCGAGAGTAAACCTTTTCTGCATAAACAACTAAATCAGCCTCAAGAAAATAATGTTTTAAAACTAGTAAAGAATTATATACTGATACTAATAAATTACAGTGCGAAAAATATTTGTATACTTTGCTCATCTCATCAGCTGTTTGCCGGTGCATCTGAAGATCTTGTGTGGCGTGTGTTCTTGCACTCCAAGGAAATAAGATCAGGTTCCCATAGGCATGTAGATCTATCATCGCGTCAGGTTTTTTTAGTGTTACTAGATTCTAAAAAATAAAAGAGATTTAGGTTTAGGCCACTTTAGACACCCCCCATATGATCTTTCGAGTTTGCCTGAAGGAATTAAAAACACGTGAATGGATATCGGTGTTTTATATATATTGTATTATTGTTAATATAATAACAATAGAAAACTTTAATATTGTACCAATGTAATATACTGAGACTAATTTGGCTAAACAGTTAACTGTTAAAAGGAGTCACACCGTCGTAAGCCTAATAGTTTTGTAGCTTAGCAAGCTTCAGATAAAGAACATTCTGAGATAATGATATAGGTCTTCTGACTATCTGATGGCAGGGCAAGGACCTTTGACGACCTGTATGAATTGTTGTGTTGTATGAAATGTCTAACACATTATCGTAAAATAAGTGCTTTTACAGATGCGGGGTCCAGCACAACGTATTTTTGTACCTTGCTGCTAGAGTGACTCTTGATTACTTCGACAAATTTTAATTATATTGAATTCTATTTAATTATATCCGATATTACATATAGGTTTTTTATACGGATCCCGTATTGAGTACTTTAATCCTTGTGTTGCGGGGCTTTCACAAACACTAACGTCACATGCACACACAGACTCAGGACAAGCAATCGTGATCACTCAGATGCTTGTCCTACGCGGGGATCGAACCCGCGTCGGTCGGCTATCCGTGCTATCAAACAAATTACGGTGATGCAATTTAAAATGGGAAACTAGCTTCAGTTAATAGTTATTTCAGTCTACTTAATTGATAAGTTTTAATCACTTATTTTTGTTGTTTCGACCCTTTAACATACTTACGCGTAGAGCAATACTTTCAGCCTCTGAGAAGGGATAAGGACCCGCGTAAGTCCCTTTACACTCATTGTTTTCTGTTATGCCTGCGATGCCCCAATCTGTTCTGAAAAATATGTACGTATTTTATTACATTTCCTTTTGTCATGACCGGATACTTTACCTTACAGATTGCGTAGCGCAAATATTAAGCCTGGCCGAGCTTGTCTGTAAATCTAGTTGCGTATAAATGTTTGAAATTGCTGAACTTTAATTCCGATTTCAATTGTTTTCGCGACCTATTAGGTTTTTTTTTAAATCGCGACGCAAAAATTCGGGTGTTATAAGTCTTTTCTTTAATGTATGCGACGTTACTTACTCAAAATTTCTATTAATGTCGACCCCTGAGCAGTACATGAATCTTCGACGATTTTTTCTCCAGAGCCGGTCCTTCGTGTGCGTATATTCATATCCATCTGGATTTAAAACTGGTATAATTAACCTGGAAGAGGATATAAGTAAAAGCAATACATTTTAATGTAAGCAAGTGTTTTTTTTATTGGGTAATGAGGGACGCTGATAATAAAATCTTTAAACATGCTACAAATGTAGATACCTACTTGTAATCTGTGCCTTACCTATGGTTGCCTGAAAGACTTAAGATGGTCAGAAACCGAAACAGAAAACAGAAAGAATCAGTAGTTCATCCTGGCGATAGAATGGCACTTGAAGAAGTGTCAACATTGACTCGCTTATGTGTTAAAATGTATTTGCCTCTATAGTTTTACTAAAGGCAATTTCTTAAAAACTAAAGTAATTTTTGTGTTGTGTTTAATTCTTAAAAACTAAAGTTTTAATTACGAATGTTACCCCTGCGCAAGCGAGACAGCGCTTTACAATCCGCATAGCGTCTTGCTTTCACAACAGACAACGAGTCATCCGTGTTAAGACTGTAGAATTTCGGCGAATCTTCTACAAGTTGGACGAGGTCTTTAGTTATTTCACCAGTTACAAAACAAAGAACGTTTCCCTTACCAATTCTTGTTCTGTATCACTTCAGACTGTTGATCAAACTTCGTGACTATCATGTTGACTATGTAAAGGGCAGATGTGACTGAAATCCATTCACGAGCGTGTTGTCCTGCCGTTATTAGAATTACTTTATTGTTAGGGTTGCCATTTGTTATGTTGATCATCTAGAAAAAAACTTACTTTGAATTGGATACGTATATTTGGTTGATTTGACATGATTTGGACGAAACTACGTACCCTATTTAGGTAGTACCTTTCATATACGAAATGGTCGAGTCGATTCATTTTAATAATTTAAGGTGTAAAATAAATAAGTATATTTTAAAATCCACCCTTAGATATCTACGTAAGTCTCTAAGGGTGTAGTAATAGTAAGCAGGTAAGTACGTTTGGAATGCACCTATTTATGAATAGTTTTATAGGTTGGTAATTTAATGAAGACCTTGCGTTTTCAGGTCACAATAGATAGCTGAACCTTGACATGTTTTTTTTATGAGAAATAGTTTCAAAGCATGCTAAACCCGCATTTAGGTGGATGGTAACTTTCCTCGCTTAATCAGCTCTAATGGATACATAAATAACACAAATATTCCTTTTAATGCTGATTGATACGACAAACTGAGAATCTAAGGTTGACATCGCAACAGCTGGTTCTCTAGGCATTAATAATAATAATTAATAATAATTACTTCGTCAGTGATTACCTATTACTGCAGCTAAATCTTACCAATGAATTGGTAAAGGGTAAGCTTTTATAGCTTTATTTACTTTCCTAAAGGGGGTTAATTGCGCTCACCAATTATTTGCGGGAGGAACCCTGGCAGCTGCTAGTTTTTATACAATTTCAAGAAGCTCTACAGCCACACCGTTGTATACTGGCACTGACGCCACTGCAGCGCTTCCTCCCGCCAGTGATAAGAGCAAATCTAAGGGCCTATTGAGACTTGAATACGACTTAAGACAGCGGATAGTGTCAGACTCTTACTGACTAAACCTGAACCGGCCGTCGTGCAACTTCTTCAACTTCGGTCGGTGTATGGCTACGCATAGCAATTCATAATACAAAATCGGTACCTACCTTTATTGTTCTATTCTCAGCCGTCTGCCCAATAACTTGAACTTTGCATATGGATGAATAATCATCGGCCAGAAAATTGTAATATTCCTCAATAATATTTAATGATGGAAACTTCTTCCAGCTTAGCCGATGACCTGTAACACTTTCTTGTTTATTGGATATTATGTTCCCACTTACCTTCCGGAGTAAGAAAGTATTTGCCTAATCTACAACAATTTGTTACGTCTGAACTTCAACCTAGGTAGGTAACTGCGATAAGAGAAATTCAGTAAATTGAATCAAAAGCACCAGTTATTGTACTGTATTGTTTTTTCCATCTCACCCTTAGAACAAGAGGACATTTTTGTTCTACTATTGGATCTTTACTTCAACCTCTGTGTGGGTTTCTTTCTAGCTATTTCACTTACGCCCATTTTTTTTCCAGATAGGAAATCATCAAATAACTCCCGCTTTGCGTTGAGCGTTACACTTTTACTATGACGACCAACCCTCACACGTTCCTTCCATTGCCTTCGGTGTACCGGGCCGAGCGGTAACCCTTTCAGTCAAACTCATTGGCCCGGCAGCTGCCTATCTACTTCAGTATAATCTCTAAAGCTATACGAACTACGAACCAACTCGAAGAGTAGTCTCGCTCCACAGTGTAGGCGCGATGGGTTGCGTGTCGATCCTCCGTTGTACGTCCAGTATCATCACGGTGTGGTTCACATTGCGAGCGCTGAGCTGACGGTGGACCTTCACTTTGTCCTCAGCTTGCACCATGAAGTCCGCTCGAGTGGGACATAAGCTCCATATTGAGATGTCTAGTCGTGAATTGTTTTTGTCAATATCTTCATAGTAGTCAGGGTTTTTAAGTTGGTCTTGTCCTATATATTAGAAGGCAACTTCCTCACGCTTTTAGTAGAAATTTTATCAAGCACGAGTTTAGAATAACCCGCAAAAAAAAACTTAATTTTTAAGGTTTCCGTTATTTACCAAGTCATTAAAGATATCCCATGTCAGTGGTTTATTTATATCCCATAAGCTGAACAAGTCTTGACACTAGTTATCCAATAGCTTGTGGTTCTCCGATAGTCATTTCGAAATACGTCATTCGTAATACGCCATTTGCCTATATTTGGCGACCCTAGAGCCAACTCAACAGCTTAGAAGTCTAGCAAGTAATTTTAGATTAGAACAAAAATTGTTGTCAATGTACGCACCTATAAATACCAAATGTTTATCGGTAGGTATGTAATAATTAATTTTATGTATGTAAGTATTACGGTTACATAATCGAACAAAATGTACTACTAGCCTAATCCAATCTCCAACGTTAAATTATGGAGAGAATTTCTGCGTGAGGAGACGTCGCGTGATTAATATTTTGACTTATTAAATAGTTGAGTATTTAGAACTTATAGATTACATAATAATTTTGATATTTCATTATTTGCAATTAGAATAGAATTCAGTGTAACAGTTTGAAGTCGTTACATCTTCACAATAAATTCCGACTCTATATTTAATAGAAGTTATATTTAGCTAGAACTCTGTACCCTTTATTTGACCTGTATTATATAATTATTGTTTATATTGACCTTGATTATCGACGAGTCTCTTGACCATCAGAACATCGTTGGCACCCTTCAGCTCGATCCGCCACACCTGGGCTCCGTCGTAAGACACTTTCTCCACTTGAGTCGCCGACACATAGCTCGCTTCAAATTAATATAACTTTAATATTAAATAATATTTTCAAATATATTTTAACGTTTTCACTTACCTACAGAAAAGAAAATCCAATATGTATTTACAAAAGGCATTTCATTTCGTTTTATTACAACGGAATAAATGTTATTGGTTATTTTACTACTCTGATAAAGTTTTTATCGATTGTGTCGTTCCTAGCAGTTCGGCTTTGGTAAAATGTTTATAATATTAGTTTTTACATAAATAATACGCCAAAGATGATGCAAGTTATATATGTTTATTAACATTATTATATACAATCATTGTAATTTGAAAATAGAAACATTTCACATTGAAACTCACATAAATTTATTAAAAACGTGACAATTATTAAAACATTAGGCATGGTGTTCCATATTATTGCTACCGATAACTCGACCTCATATCATTCTCGGGCATGTAAATAAAATAAATGCCACCGAACATTTAATTCTCGCAACACAATTCATTGCATTATCCATATATCATTGGGCCTCTCTAATAAGTATCACAATTAATTCACTTATTATAAATAAATTATAAAATTGTCAATGCAGCGTCTAGTCTTAATATTTCAGTGTAAAAACAATGTCAAAAACGATTCACTAATATCTGATCACATGGTCCATGGTTGTGCATACAAACGCAAACTATGCTTTTACCAAATGTTTCTTTAGTCTCATTTTCACGACAGACACAATCATCACCAATTAATTGTCAATGGAAATGACACATATTAGTCTATTTATTATGTCTTCTAATGAAAGTACATAGATTTTAAAGAATACACTTTATATGCTAATAAATAAGCATTTCACATGTTTTTAAAATGAGTGATTAGACACAGAACCAGCGTTTCACGTCAGTATTGGACAGTAATGATCACTCACAATGATATTCATCGATAATAATTTCGAGTCAACGAAATGGCCGTAGGGCTAAATAGATACGATAGCGTTTCACAAGTTTCACTAGTTCATAGGGAAGCGTCGTGTTCTGTAGGCGAACACCGAGGTCCTGCGCTAGTCGGCGTCGCCGTTGGTGACGGTGAGCGGGTCGTCGTCCTCGTTGTAGTCGAGCGACAGCACGGAGGCGCGGCGGCGCTTGCCGGCGGGCGGCTCGCTGCAGTCGCTGCCCGAGTAGGCGCGCTTCTCCGGCGACGCCGCGCGCCCGCCGTTCACGTGCGCGTGCGACGCGCGCAGCTCCTGCTGCAGGAACAGCACCGTGCTCTGCATGCCCTCCACATCCTCGTCCAGCTCTTGCAGGAACTCGTCCAGTTCTGCAATCATTAATACTATGTTAGTCTTGTATTCATAGACACAGTCAAGAATTGCAAAAATGAGAATCATACTGACCTGATTGCGACTTTTTGACTTCTTCGCTAAAACTTTTCTGGAGGGCCAGGTCGCCTTCTAACTTAGCTATCCGACCGCTCGACGTCATCCTTCCCAAGTCTTCGTTCTCCTGATGTAACAGCCTGCATTTTGCCATAAGTTTCTTGCCAGTGTTCGAGTCGGGCGTAAATTTCCACGCTGAGAGCTCGTTTTGAGTTTCTTCTAATCTCGCTTTAGTCGAAGTTAATTCTTGTTTAAGCCTTAAAATTAGTACATTAACAGCTGGATCTAAAAGCGTCGGCCTGCCGTTGAGACTTGCGTGTGATGACTTCAGTTCAGTTATTTGACTCTGGAAAAAGGAAATGCACCTATTACAGAAAACATTCAATGTCATAGACATGTACATGTTGATCTGTTATTTTTATGAATTAAGGCTTCCGACATGTGATGACAAGATGTTTTGATTGATGTCGATAAGGTAAGTCCAAGTATTGTTTTTATCGAATCTTGAATGTAACTTTACAATGGATTAATACTCACAACATAATCTTGTATCTCTTGCTCTTTAGCAGCTAGCCTTCTAACTAACACTTTTTCTCTGTGCTGGGACTCGGCATATTGCTGTTTTATCCTATCTTCTACCTCTTTCGCCTTTTCCAAGCTTCCTGTAGATATGAATTAGACAAATTAATGAAATTATATTAAGAAAGATGCCATTTATACAGCAGCTAATCTAAAACTAATATCCGAGCGAGAGACATACAGTTTTACGTATATTCATAACGATGTACCTAAACATTTCATTCATTTCTGTATTGGAAATCAATATTTTAAGCACATGACATCTTGTCAACTACATAAGATGTTTTTATAGTTCAGAATGGATAAGATAATGTCTGGGTTATCATAAAGCAACATGAATTGGAGACAAAATGTTACACATTTCTCTTTTAGATATTTCTTTAAAACATTACAATAAATCGACAACACCTTAACTAAATTATACAAACATTTTAACATTTTGTGAACATACTTAGTTTGAAGAATAGTATATAAAAATATATTTTTTTCAGAATTGTAAGACAAAACATTGATATCATTGAAATTACATGATTTTTTACTTTTTAATGGAATAAATCGAAATAATTTGTTAAATACTTAGCAAATATTCGATGCATGCTTTATTGATGCGGTTGAATACCTAGTGAAAACTGGAAGCACTCAGCAGATAAAGACAAAAAAGGCAACTGGTCCATACTAGAATAAATGTTTAAACTAGGCAATTGAAAGCCATAATATGGTATAAAATGTAATGTAATACATCCCTGAAATTGTAAAAAAAGAACAAGGCTCTGGTTTACAACAAGGTTCGACTATAACAGTTGTAGGTGAAATGGACTTGTAGTTTTTAAGATTACATCAGGACTCTTGTTTCCACGCTTTTCAATAAGCAAACACTGTACAAATGCAACAGGTACTACAAAATTAGGTTTCATTGGTGTACTAAATACCTAGAATTTTCAGTCTTTGGCAAGTAACTTGAATAATGATCTTGTCTGCATGACAGTGGAATCATTGGCCTTTTTGATGAGCAGGACTATCATAGATTCTATTAACAGCATTAGATGAGTCACTAGCACTTGTATTTGTCTGCTTTTCTGTAGCAATAACAGAAATTGTTTGTGAAAACAGGTAGTTCAGGTTTTCAATTATCAGAATACCCATCTCACAAATGTCGCAATGTCAATTACTAAAGTAATTTATAGATTCTTAAACCAATCTCAAAATACCAAATAAAACTTGTTATTTATGTTGTAGATGTCCCTAAATATCATACAAAGCTAGCATGGCCAATATATTTAAATACCCTGTAGAAGAGCTTCATGGTTTTATTTTTAAAGTTGAAGTTGTTTTTCAGAGATTCCTATGCCGCCTAGAACATTGATATTTCTTCATTTTTCGTTCACACCTTTACTGTTCCTATAACTTGATGGATTAAGAAACTATTCTTGGTTTACAGTTAGATACAACACTGCCATGGCGTAAGGACATGAATGATGCTAAGGCATGAAGTATTAACAGTCAGCCTAACAAGATTGATTTGCCTAAATTAAAAAGAACATAAAAAAAAATACCTTACATAACCAGATGGTTTATTGGTTATAGCAGTTGAAAACTTAAGGAATAAGAGGGTAATATTAATCATGAGTAAAAAAGAAAAAATCAGAATCCAGAAATTTTCTAATTGACTTACTAGCCAATAAAAGAATTGCTTTACTTGTATTATTGTTGAATTATTTATATTTCTTTTATTATTTTTATCTCTGACCATTGCCTGAGTTGTCAACTAGAGACCAAGAATAAACCAAAAGTATCAACTATTTTTTTTTTAATTTTTATAACTTGAAATGTAAAAATTTGGCAATCACATACCTAACATAATAATTATAAAATCAAACTCTAATAATATTCGAAATGAACAACTGTGCGCTACAAAGTATTTGTGTACACCAGAATCAAAATTTAAGGACATTTTTTTTCAATGTTCTATTTCTTAAATAGTTGCTGATTTTGAGAAGGGCTTTATTGAAACATATAGTTAGTAATTGTCTTATAGAAAATATGTTTAAAAATTCTATGTAACACAATGCAATGAGTCATCTGTATGAAATACTTTAGTCATGTAGGCTCTAATATGTATGGCAAACATAATAAGGTATGATTTTAAAAATACATTAGTAATATCACAAGATTTGAGTAAGTACATACAGTATTGAGTATATATTTCATGTATAAACAAAATTATAGTTAATTCATAATTAATGTTTTTTTTTTCAAACTTGTAAAACCTGTATCAGAAATGGAAATAAGGACACATTTATAATAAACACCCAGACACCATGAAGCTATGTAAACAGGTATGTAATGATTTGCTCGACATTAATTACAACTGACACAGATTTCCTTGAGTAACAACAAGAGCAATCAAATGTTTTGATAATGTAAACATTGTGTGTTTTGATTTGATAAATGTAGTCACATTAACAATTAAAACAAAATATAACAGAGTATGATGTATGACAAAAGTTTGTATATGTACCAAGACATTATTCAGAAACATTTAGAAAGAATTACGAAGAAGTTTAGATGTGTTAGTCTTCTAGTGAGAAGCTATGGACATGATCCTGTTAATCATGAGTAACATGCAATGACTCAAAGCTGAGTAGCAATAAAGAACATTAGTCTAAAGCTGGCATAATGTTATAGACTGTTATTACCATTTTAAGCAGGTTACAATCATAGTTTAAATATAACACATTCTTAGAAACTTTTGATATTTTTTTTACTGCATATTTATTAAAGTTGTTCATACACTCATTTAATACATCTCCTGCTAGTTAGTCATGTGAGCAAAAGAATAATCAAATAATAAGTGCTTAAGGATTGCCAAACAAAACCATTGTAATACAGACATTATATGTTAATAATATAAACTAAGTTTATAATAATATTTTACAATACTTGAAGACAGAAGATAATAAAGCATGTACAAAATAAAATCTTATCTATACAGCAAAAGAAGTGATAAAAATATATTTACTTTTTTATGTAGACAAAGAGCGGGCAACTGGGCAACATCTTCTGTTGCCGAGTCTAGAACAACACCACTGAACTTGCACACAGCTCCAGGTGCACCTGGAGACACCACACGGCCTTGTGCCGACATATGCACTTCCACTGAACACTCCACTGGCACCTCTCTTACACAGCAAAACACCATTTCTTCGTCTTCACCTTTTGATAAACTTATAACACCTAAATACACCCCGTACCACATTCCGTTTTATAACTAAACAATTTTTATTATCACAGTAACATTTCAATATCATGTCATAACAGTATCACTAGTTAATTTTAGTTAAAGTATTGTCGATATAGAGATTAACATAACAACTCGCGGGTCGTACGTCGCCGACCTGGCGCTACCAAGCCGATGTAACTTTCTTAAATACCTTCCAACTGTTTGTTCAAAGTTTCGAGATGATCAATGTACAAGTCCTGGTTTCTCCACGAGGCGCGGAGTGACTCGGCCGAGGCGGCGTCGAGCTGGTGTGGGGTCAATAACACGCGTGCAACGCTCGAGCCTCCGCCACCTGCGCCGCCTTCACACGACCCCTCGCCGTGCCGCTCTGTCTCCTCGGACATTTCACTCTTACTATTACGTTAAGAGGCCCTTTTCGACTGCAAGCAAATGATCACAGTTAATCCTACATCGAGATTCATTTGCATTTCTCCGTCGTTATCAGAAACCTGTAGCAATGAAAACTGTGGATGAACGAGAGACTAAGTTACTTACAGTAATTAGTGTTAAAACTGGGGCTTAACTTAAAATAGGAAAAACTCTTATTTACAATAACTGTATTACACTAAAAACTATCTTTATTATTTTACGAGGTCATCAAACGAAACACGACTGACGCCATTTTATCACATACCAGTTCAAGGTGACCAGTGAATAAATATAATTTTGATTTAACTTTTAAGGAAATAATAGTATTGATCGAAGCAAGCCTTTATTTATTTAATCAAGAAATACAATTTCGCACCATATACTTAAATGCATCTTGTTTGTTAACAAACCACTAGTATTGTGTTTATTAATAAATGTGAGCAAAATGTCACTTTATTTTCTATTTCTTAGGCGATTTTATACTGGCAACATTAATAGTGTTGGGTGAGTAATGAATACGGTTCAGAAGTTACTATTTACGGTTCATACTGTCCATCATACGTCATCGGTTTTTATAGAAAAAAATCATAAAAAACTTATTAGTACTTCTAAAGGGGAATGAAGAATATAAAAAACTCAGACAAGGCTTTCCTAAAAAATGAGATACTAGGGAAGTGAACAAAGCTCTGCATGCACTTTACATCAGCCCTCTGTGAAATATCTATCATATGAAATATTCCCTTAATATTTTTATGGAGTTTGAGACGTTTGTCGAGGCGGGAAATAAAAAGACTACCAGTTAAAATATACGTTTATAACAGGTTATATCGAATCAAACTCCACACTGTACTTAAATTACACTGTTTATTTTTCCAATCGATATTGTTTTACACAAGTTATAACACCTAGGTGATATTAATCAACAGTACTTTTTAATAACTCTCCGCACTATTCAAAAATAATATCAATCCCGCCCAAAAATTAGTTGACCCGCCAACAGCCAACAAAAAACGTTCCGTCATCGGAAAGTAGTCAAATTAACATCTTTCAATCTTTATAATTCGTATTAAAAATAAATAAAACCTTACAGTAGTCAAATTAACATCTTTCAATCTTTATAATTCGTATTAAAAATAAATAAAACCTTACAGTAGTCAAATTAACATCTTTCAATCTTTATAATTCGTATTAAAAATAAATAAAACCTTACAGTAGTCAAATTAACATCTTTCAATCTTTATAATTTGTATTAAAAATAAATAAAACCTTACAGTAGTCAAATTAACAACTTTCAATCTTTATAATTCGTATTAAAAATAAATAAAACCTTACACGTTATAATAATAAGTATGTGTGTAGTCGTTTCTATCTAAAGCCCTCTTTCACAGAGGGCTGATGTAAAGTGCATGCAGAGCTTTGTTCAAAATAATCGTTAAAGAAACATCGACTCCTTGATAAATTGCGACCACAATGCTGGATCAGTTTCACCGTCCGCGTAACAATCCTTCATACTTCATTATATTTATTTGATTTTGATCGTTCCCGAGCAGTAATTTAACTTGTAAAGTTCTTATTTTTTCTATTTTGTAACGAATAATATACCTATTATAATAAAAAAAATTGTCACTCCCGTATTGTTAGACTCAGCGACACTGCTATAATAAAAAAAAAAACTAACTCGGCTGCTGTTTCAGTTTTGTGTTATACTTAAATGTTAGAGTCCACTTTATCATCATCATCAGGATGATGATAATAATAAAATATATTTATGATATTGTGTGTGCCTCAAAACGGAACAAATGGACTATGTATGTATTTCGGATCTTTTTGTTTTATAAGCAAGGTAAGTCGTAAGGTTTGTAATAATATAATTAATATCTGTTGTAAAAGAGGGAATTTCAAAATCAGAAACTGACTGTGGACGATGTTTCAAGGAATGAGTTTATGAATTGATGTGAATATTTACAAAGAAAATAGGAGATACTGAAATAGAAAAAGAAACCACAACATTTATTCTTTTAATTTAATATTTTATTACTTAATCAATTAATTTAACAATTAACATCTAATTAATGTTTAACATTAATTTAGTTTGATTTATTTCTTTACATTATCAAGAGTCATAAAATAGATTATATCACAATATGTACAACAGAATGTTTTTGTTCGCTTGGGGAAACGAACTGTCAATATGGTCTCCACACTTCTTGGTTTGCGGCGCCGTAGAGTCCATGTTTGGCCTCATCACTGGCTTCGCAAGTCTGGACCATGCCGCTGGCCTCGCCTGCCCCTTGTAACTCAGTTGTTATTGAGATGCCACCGTCTATATCACTAATTTTGATTTCACTCGGGAAACATTGTTCTAGGTTGTGTTTATCGCCGGAGCTGTGTAGATGGACGTGTATTTGGTTTTGATTGACTGTTGAGTAGAGGTTGGGAAGGATCATTTGAGGGTTGGGATTAATGTAAGGTGTGTGTGATTGTATACACGCGGGGTTGTTGTTTATGTTGTTATATTGATAGTTGTTATAGTTGTAGGTATTGCTTGGCCAGGAGTTGTAGTAGTTGGGGTCGTATCTCTGCGCGGGCATGGCGGCAGGAGTGTTGAGCTCGGTGAGGGCAGAGCCTGTGCCGCTCGGACTGCCTTTCACAAACCCGGTGGTGCCCGATTGGAAGCCGCTGTAGTCTGTGTGGCCCAACGGGATTTCAGGTAGCACTGTGAAAGAAGGAAACATTTTATTATTATCTTTGATCTATCTTAGCTGCTAGGTATTAGCATGTTTCTTGTTTTAAAAAGAGTCCTCCTATAGATGAAGGTGAAGGTGAAACAAATTATATGAATCGAAGAAGGTTTGACTGATTCTCTGATCTTATTTATAAGACTGTAACGTCTCTATCTCTACTACGTTAGTAACATCTACCATGGCGTCCCCTGCGGATTTCAGGCCTGGACCTAGCGCGTTGCTAATAATCTTTTTTGAGGCGAACAGCAGATCTTAGTTAAATTATTAAAGCGACTTTACTTTATTATTAGTTTGGCAGTTTGGGATCAGCTAATACTAGGACAGCCTGGGGAAGTTAAACCACAAATTAACAGAAATTTTCGAAAGTAACGCCTGAGTAAACCGTTGCATCATGTAATAACGTATTATATCTGATCGAAAACAGGATTATGCTCCCATAATGGCTTCCACAACAAACCGAACAATTAATTTAGTTTTCAGGTATCTAGTTCATAATATTATTGAATTATATAATCATTATAGGTATGTGGTGTAGTTCTGTCCCTATCATGCGGTCAACCGCTCCATTACCGCGGTAACGGCTATGAATGGAGGAAGTTAGTTTATCAATATTTAACAACGTGTGACGCAAATTGCAACACTATTAACTACCTAATAAACGTTAAATTAAGGTATTCACAGTAATTAACGAATATTGAAAAGGCGAAAGAGTTAAGGGAGAGACCTAAAGTCAGAGAGGGTTTGAGAAACGACAGTGACGCCGCAGTATTTTACTGTAACTAGATCTCTGTACCCTAGTCTTTCTCATTTCAAAAAAAGCCTTACAATAAAGGAGCAATAAATGAGTTTGTCTACTAAGTAAGATACGAGTATTTTGCTATTTGTAAAATCAATCCAGTCCCACTCGCGATAATGTATAGATTTGAACAAAAACTACACAAAAATAGGCTTTTAAATAACATGCATATGTACGAAGAACATTAAAATCGTGCAATCTTGTTTTTACACGGACGTAAAGGGATGGTGAGTGTAGATATAGAAGCCAATTTACCTATATTATAACCACATAGAATAAAACTGAGTTTTTTTTTCGTAGTAAGTAAATATGTACTTCAAATAATCAGTATAAATAGTAACAATTTATATTATAATTAAATATTCGACCTCGTTCACATTCAACCGTATTAATTAAATGTACATTGTGGTATTATAATTTACATTTTAACAAATATTTTCCGCGATGATTTAAAATGAAACGAATCGTTTCCAGAGCAGTGAAGTGAATCATTAGTAACTTTTATAACGATTGTTAATTCAGAACAACTTATTGCGAATAAGTGAATTTGTAAGTTAATAATGAATTGCAAATATCGATCTTAGGACTTTAAAATAAAGACTCTTTCTGCATATTTAACCTCTAAACATATTGACTTACTCGTTGTCTCAATAGCATATAGTTTTATAGGTGGGTTAGTTATAACATATCTACATATACTTCTATACTAATATATAAAGCTGAAGAGTTTGTTTGTTTGAACGCGCTAATCTCAGGAACTACTGGTCCTAATTGAATTCTTTTTGTGTTGAATAGCCCATTCATCGAGGAAAGCTTTAGACTATAAACCATCACGTTGCGACTAATAGGAGCGAAGATACAATGGAAAATGTGAATAAAACGGGGCAAGTATAAATCATAACTTATATCTTCTACCCACGGGGACGAAGTCACGGGCAACAGCTAGTTTACTTATAATTTTGATTTACGTAGAGAGACAAAAGGTTCTAAAGACAACAATTAATAGATAACGCTAGACAGTTTTAAATTTTAAGAGATTAAACTTGGGACGCTAGGTCTAAGCAAAGTTTTTACATTCCACTCACTGCAATTTGATGAATTTACGAGTAATGTGTTTGCGGGACAAAATAATAAATAGGTATGTAGGTATACCATATTCTCATTAAACTACGGAAAAGACTTAAAAGTAAAAAAATCGTCTGCATTATTTCACCTACCTTTAGATTTAGATAGGTGTATGGTAAATATTATTATATCCCATTCTTCTCTAGTCTGACCTGTTCCATTGCACTTTCCAACTTTCCACTTCTCCCTCTCATACGCTTCTAAACTATAATCGTTTAGCAAAAGTCTAAACAACAAAACATGTTAATTACCTGCAGGTATATGTATAGGATCAGGCTTATAATATGGCGGCTGCAAGGGGGCGTAGGCAGGGTACATGGATGCCGTTGACGGGTAGCCTGTGTTCCACTCGCTGGCTCCAAGGATGTTGCCGCTCGTTTCTGAAATAGATAAATGAACGTTTATAAGAGAATTTGTAGGTTATAGTTGAATGAGATGGTAGGAAGGTAGGTATGTGTGGGTTGTTGGGGATAGCGGCGTATATCTTTTGGAAAAGTTTTGGTTGGCTCCTTTTATATTTTTTTTTTATCAAATGTTTGAATATTTTTTTACATTTAACTTAACACAAAACTGTAATTGCTATTTTATATAAAATTATGAAACGTTAAGTTACGTTAAGAGAAGCTTTTTTTTCAGCAATTTTGTGGATTCACTTTGAATTCTAAGAAGGATATTTGTATACACTGTGGTTTAGATAAGAATTTAGGGTGGAACAGAGACCAATATTTTAATGAGTAGGTATTTGATAGCAACTCTTGTCAATAACAAAAAAATGCAATAATAAATTTGAATTTGTCAGAAATTACCTATACAAAAAGAAAAAAGATCGGTTTTGATAAAAAGCGATTGTACTTTTATGTTAGAGCAAATTAACCGGCAAAGGGTATTTAAAAACAACAAAGGCGATGCTTTGATAAACCCGAGTAACAGCTACTTGAATAATAATTATAATCAAGTAAATGTTATGAATCACTTGCGATAGTTGACACTTTCATAAAAAAAAACGGTCAAGTGCGAGTCGAAGTTGCAAAATGCAGGCTCTAGCATAGCCATCTCTGTAAATGTAACAGTCTGAAGACAGACGGACAGAATATAGGATACGGATAGCTTAATAAATCAAGCAATTTAAAAGACTATTTAGTCTAACCTACCATTCTTAGCCAAAATGAGAGTAAAAATGATGATTAAATCTATATTTTTTTTACTTTATGACACTATTTGAACTTACTAAGGCGTCAATAAATTGATGTTGTAATTGTCATGTGTGTCACGTGTGCGGAACTAGACGTGACGACTTGGGATTGCCAGCTGATTCATACTGGATGTAATAACGAAAGTGAGGTCGCGTGCTAAACAATGCCGAATTTATAGAGTCAAGGTTCGTGTACCCTTACGGCCCACTTAGACGATGCGAGAAAACCATGCAAGTTGCAATACATTGTGCAGTAGTCCAGCTCGGATATATAGCGTGACATATGATCGCCAGTAATGTATTACAACGTGCATGATATTTCTCGCATCGTCTAAATGGACCCTTAGATGTATGGGGTCGATTTTAATGTTTTAACTTTTTTTACAATTTAGTCTGGATAATAGGTATAGAAATACTAATTGTCTAATACTATATCAATTACTACGAGATATCAATAATTTTCGGGGTGACAGTGGCAGCGGCGTAGTGTACTGCCTGGAAATAGATGTTTTCTTTGTCTTTTCGAACCCTCTACTTTAGACTGGCGACGTGACATTAAATAGGTACATTGTTTGTTTGTTTGGTCCGAAACTAGTCCGGCAATGGGGTGAGACAACGATAACCACTATTCCTAGTATCTTTTTTTTTTGCAAATTTGTCTCATTCTGTGTCTCAAATCCGACTCGCTCGTTTTTTTTAATTATCTGTTAACCTAGTGTTTTTGGTTTTATTTTACGTACCTTATGTACAACACTTTCGTAATGTCAATATTTAATTAAAGGAAACAAAAATATTGTGTCATAACAGGTTGTCAATTAGAAAGTTAAGTATTTTAGTTAGTATCTATGTTCGCAACTTTTATATCTCTAAAACAAATATATCGAGATTCGAGATGACGCTAAATGTTCAAATTTCGGGTCAACGAACGATTACGATGGAGATAAATAAGCCAAATTATTGCAACTAGCTAAAAATGATATGATATGATAATTAAAAATATAATTTATCTTTGCCCCTATGGGCTTTGCCTGCTTCACCTGCCTTTAGCTTGTAAGCAAGGAATGTAATTAATTACTCTAGCTGGTTTTCGATCAATCAAAATCAAATAGCTTTTGGATATTGGGCTTTTCTTACGATATGCTTCATAACATGAACTGACGAAGAAAATAATAAAAAAATACTTGGACAAATGCGCTAGTCTTGGAATTATTGGTTCAAAACTCTCAAAAAGTTGATACGAATATACTCTATTTGACAAGAAAGAATCTAGTCTTTCTAACAGATTACTACTAGTAACAACAAAAACATCGCCTCAGGTTCATCGCCTCATCTTTAACTAGTTCACTAATAAAAGGAGCAGATTGTTAATGACTGAACATTAAAAGTCCTATTTTTTTTTATATTGATTTTATCGAACGGACCTATTTATAACGAATATTTCTTAGGCCAGTCATATTAAAGAAACGCTATTAAGGAGAGCAGTAAATCCGTATACATTTTATAAGTTTCAAAATACATTCTCAGATTCAACCTGACACATGGTTATGACTAATTAAATCGAAATCCTGGTGAAAGTGCATTATTTGTAAATCTGTTTGACCTTGGCTTGATGCCAAATCTCCATACTGCGAAAACTTCGAGTGTTTCATACATTACATACAACTCATACATACTATAACCCATTGTCCCTTGTCCCTTGTTCTTTTACATGGATAGGTCACAGTGCCACATTAAGCGACGTATTGCGGGTTCGATCCCCGCGTAAGACTAGCATTTCTGTGATCCACTGAGGCGTGTTCTTAGTGTCTTTGTGCCTTTTAGTAGAATGTTTTTGAAATCAAGGACTAAATTCGTTTTTTTTTTATAATAAGGTAACCGTTTTGTGAGTTTGCACAAATACCATAAATATAAGGCAACTTTTCTTTTAAAATAAATAAGTTTAGTTTAAATTATAAACACTAAACACACACAAAATATATCAAAAGTTTATTTAAGTCAAAATTCCAAAACCCAACAATAAGCAAACAAAGCCACACCATAATAATAAATAAAAAGAAATAAATAAAAAGCTTGTACATCTTGTATACGGCTTCAACAATGATGCACAAGTCAAAGGGTGTTTCCAAAACGTGATTGTTTTACGTTATTAGTCGCTAACAGCACACGACCGACGACGTCGCGTCGCGTCGTCCTAAGAACGTATCACCACATTCACCACGCCTTAAACTTTTATTGCTGCTGTTGTTAAAAAGAGACGACGCTCTCCGCCATGTAGAGCGCTATCTCACTCCCACACTTACATATTACTTTAGGTTATGTTAGTAGGCCCCCTAACTCAGTACGCTATACTCAGTAACACTGATAAAACAAATCATTATTATGTTAATTCGTATTAGTTTTGTATGCGCATGAGTTGGTTATTGTACACGACTCGTGGCACGTACACCGTGTATTCAAATTCGCTTCGATTTTGGTGCTTTCGTAGAAGCTATTGTCGAATGGAATATGCGTCGATCGTATCTTGTTAAACGTTATTGTTTTCTTTTGGAATTTATTTTATTTGGTAATGATGACTATGAAACCAAGGCATCGGCACTTTGATGGTTTAGTAAAGTTCAATATGAATTACGCCTTCAATTTCGAAATACTTAAACGGATAATTAAGTTTTAATTTGATTAATTTACAGCAGCAGCTAATTTAATTGGCAGCTTATATTATCCTTCAGCTCATAAGCCCATTTTTCATCATTACTCTTAAGTGATCTTCCTCAATCTTACCAAAAAACTCAACCAACAAACAAACAACATTCAAGACACTAACAATTGATCTAAATACAACATAAGCCTACGGGAAAAAAGTAACATATTTATACGATAGTGATTATCACATTGTAAACCATGGCATTAATTAACAATTCAACTCTTTGGTCCCGCTAACCACAAGTGGCTAACATAGTAATTACATCGTTTGAATTGTTGTTCAAGTGTTTAGATTATGTCATATATTTTGGTTTTGGTCCAGTTTCCGTAAGGATATCTAATATACACGGTGATTTTTTAGTCGTCTTAAAAAAGGAGCCCAGTTCATGTAACAACATGCTGACTCCCTTAGTTTGTCGGGGAGAAACATCAAAAAGTTAACAATTTGACTAATATTATTTAGAATATAAGGTAATACAGCGAAGTTTACTAGTACCGAATCAAGAAAAAGTCATACAATATATAAAAATATACAGCTTTTTCAAAGCTATTTTATGCCTGTTGGTCTAGTGGTTAGTGACCCTGACTGCTATACCGGAGGTCGTGGGTTCGATTCCCAACCAGGACAAATGTTTGTGTGATGAGCACGATCATTTGTTCTGTGTCTGGGTGTAATTTATCTATAATATGTATGTATGTATTTAGAACTATATAAGTATGTTTATCAGTTGTCTAGTACTCATAACACAAGCTCTGCTTAATTTGAGACTAGATGGCGTTGTGTGAATATTGTCCAACATTATATTATATATTATATTATATTATGCCTATGTTATCTTTCTTCAGATAGAAGACTATTTGCGATCAGACAAAGAGTACCTAAATATGCATTTTTTTAAACCAGTTTCTTAGTTCCAAGCTTAGGAAAATTGCAATCTTGTTTGTCCTTTACGTAGGTAATTAACTAAAGTGATAAAATGACGTAAAGCGGTTATACCGGAATAAAATCCGGAACAATTATTACGACCATTGACAATTTTTTAATTGGTTACAAGTATTTAATAACAAATATGACTAATTTTTATTCGAAATGACTAATGACAGTTATTGAATATAAACTACTATTTATTTTTTCCAGTGATTAATTAAAATAAGAATGAAGCACTAAGTAAAGTTAACATCATGTGATGGTAAATTTGAAAATTCTTTTTGATCTAACAACAGATATGGTATAAAATGGAGTAGCTGTTGTGTATCTACATTTATGCAAGTATAAAATATAATTATTTTATTATCTGCAAAATCAATGAATCTATATCTATACTAATATATAAAGCTGAAGAGTTTGTTTGTTTGTTTGAACGCGCTAATCTCAGGAACTACTGGTTCAAATTGATTTTTTTTTTGTATTGAATAGACCATTTATCGAGGAAGGTTTTAGGCTATAAATCATCACGCTGCGGCTAATAGGAGCGAAGATACAATGGAAAATGTGGAAACAGGGTAGATATAAATCTTCTAACCACGTGGACGAAGTCGCGGGCAAAAACTAGTTTTAAATAAAGTAATTATTAACAGTAAAAGCTTTTGCACAAAATATGTTGTTTCTACATCCAGCATTACTGCAAAAGTTTACGCACTTGAAAGTCACAAGACTTCTTCAGAAATGGCACTTTCTCCAAGTCTCCCTGTCTCTCCTCGGACTTGGTGTATTCACTGTCCAAGTGAGGAGACAATTATAAAGTAAAGAGCATCTCTTGTAAAACATCAAGTGTCGTAAATACAGCTATAACTAAGTACGTGACGTGAGTTATTAAAAAAAAGTTCGTTTTAAAAAAGGTTATATTTCCACATGACAGTCCTTCAACTGCTTAAACAGCTGTCATTTACTTACGGGGGTTACTTCAAACCTTTAATAAAACCAGTTTAACAATTATTAACTCTTATAATCCCCTTAATTTTAAATATGAGTATTCTCACGTACACTCTAAGGAAAAAAAACATATTTGTTATTTCCATAGCATGTTCCCGCGTCACAATACATAATACTGCACTAACCGTATTATATACAGATTTAATAAAAACACATAAACTGGTATTATATTAATCATTTTACTTTACGTAAGTGATTTACGTCAATACAGTGACATCTGCGCCTGAGTCACGTCGTTCACGGCAAACGCCTTTAGTAATTAATTCACAGAAAATTGTATTGCGAGAAGGCAATGACCCATTTTCTATACACATTTTGTTGTGTTTAGGGTCCCGTAGTGTTATGGTTAAGAAGATTTATGGTTAGATATACTTTTGAATTACTTTATATGGTCTCTTCATATTTGAATAACAAGGCTGTAGATTTCGCAATAGATCTTATACATTTTGTCACTTTATCTAATTCATTAATAATATATTAATTATACCTTAGAGCGACATTTTTCTAGTACCGATTGTTAACGCCCGAGCTCCGCGCCCGCGCCCGCGCGGGGGGGGTGCCAGCCAGCGCGGCGCGGCGCGGCGCAGTTCTTTAGTTTCAACGCAATAAGTGTCAGATCAACGACGTGTCGCTTCATTCATTATCATTGTAACTAATTTCAATACATATCTATCTGCAACTCAACCGTGCCTCATTGAAGCGAACCCTTCTAACAAGTTCGAGCCGGATATGCTCTTTGCCGCCTTGGGAAGAAAAACATCGAGACGAGGCGCACAAAGGCGTATAAAACGTTGAAGAGGTCAAGCGGGACACGGGTTGCCGCGCGGCGCGTTTAGACAAAGGCGTGACTCATCTGCTACTGCACAATCAAGAAATAATCGCTGTGCTGTTATGCTGCCTATAACTCAGTAACTTTGAAGATTCACATTGAAAACTACCTAGAACAATTCCGTCGTCTGGATCGAGAAACCAGGATAAGGGGTTTGCAGTGTGGGATTTGTGAGTCCGTTCCAATCATTTAAAATTGCGCTATAAATTAGTACCTTCTCGTTACCTACTGGTTTAAATATTTCTACTCTTATTAACGAAAACATTTATCATAATTTCACATACGTACATAACTGTGTGCAGATTCATTATAAAGAATATTTCCCTTTTCTCAAATTTAACGTCATTTCCATAAATCATATTCCCAATCGTAAGCTAATTCTTTCTTACAGGGGTCTAATTTACTGTGTTGCGTCGGTTTGGACCAATGCAATGTAATCTATTATAAACTTCTAACGGTTTTTTTTCGAACATTCCAGCGGACCGAGGGCGGTCAAGGTCAGCGGCGCCGGCGCGCGGCCTACGTAACTCGCGACACTCGCGGTGTTAATTGTACCTACCCTCTCTGCTTCGCACGATTTCTGCCGCTGCTTGCCTGCAACTATTTTTTTCTTGCCTGCCATTTTAAACAATTTAAGTATTGCACATTTTTTCTTTCCATTTCACGATTTCAGTTATTATAATTTATAATCACTTCGCTTTCAGTTGGACAGTTTGAGACTGATTTGATTGCATTCATTTTCTTACACAATGGATCTTAAATCACTAAAGAAAACCAGGGCTAGCTATAAAGCAAAGCTTACTATATTCAAATCATACATTGAAACACTTTTGCCTAATAAAATTCTTAATAGCATTCAAGTTTTTGAAATAACAGCTCGCTTAAATAAAATATTAGATTTATACAGCGAGTTTGACTCTGTGCAGACGGATATTGAAGCTATTGTGGAAATTCCAGGTGATGAGCACAAGGAACGGGAAATATTTGAAACAAGCTACTTCGGCTGCGTAGCGGTCGCACAGGAGCTGCTGAGCGCTGCCTCTGCGGAGCAGGAGACCGGATCGGTGGCGAGTTCTGGTGCCAACGCTGGAAAGCCGGGTGGGCCAAACATTAAATTACCTACTATCAAATTGCCGATCTTTTCTGGACGCTATCAGGAGTGGCTAGAGTTTCACGACACTTACAAATCACTCATACACGATAACACATCTATACCCAAAATTCACAAATTTCATTATTTGCGAAATTCATTAAAGGATAATGCAGCGTTAATTATTAAATCATTGGAATTCTCTGCAGATAACTATGATGTTGCATGGGAGTTACTATGCGATCGATATCACAACGATCGAATTTTAGTTAACAATCATATACAGGAATTATTTAATATACAACCAGTAGTTGAGGAATCTTCAAGGGCATTAAGAAACACAATAGATTCAGTCAATAGAAACTTAAGGGCTTTAAAAACATTAAAGTTACCTACCGAACACTGGGACATGATTATTATACACATGGTGACTAGTAAGTTAGACTCATCTACAATACAGGACTGGGAAAAGGAACGTAATAATATTACGCACCTACCCACTTTAAATGATTTCAATACATTTTTAAAGAATCGTGCTGACATACTAGAAACCGTGGAAGAATCATCAGCGCATAAAAAACAGCAACAGACACAACGTAGACACAGCGATATCACTCACAACCGTCCTAAGACATTCCTAGTTAGTCAAACACAAAAACAAGCACAATTTAAATGTCCTGTTTGCAAGGGTAATCACACTATTTACCAATGTACGAAGTTCAAATCAATGCCGATTGAGACGCGTATTGAACGAGTCAAACAATTAAATTTATGCACAAACTGTTTGCGTTCAGGACATGATGAGCAGCGTTGTAGGCTTAATTCCTGCAGGCTGTGCACACAGCGTCATAACACAATGTTACACAATAATATGACGTTTCCCAATGCAACAACTTCATCAGAAGGTTGTGTCGTTTTACCCACTGTGCAGGAACAGAAACAAACACCATCAAGTAGTGTCACACTCTCATCTATACATCACTGTCAAGTACTCTTATCTACTGCTGTGATTAACATACAAGATTTGCATGGTCACACACACAAGGTTCGTGCACTGCTCGACAATGGAAGCACATCTAGTTTCATCACAGAAACATTGCTAATTAAATTAGGGATACCCAGTTATTCCACTTCTCTGTTAGTGCAAGGATTGAACAATCAGTCCTCACAAATTACAAAAAGATGTGACGTCACAATATCGTCACTCTCACACAGTGGTTATACAACTGATGTCAATTGTTTCGTTGTACCACATATCACCCAGTTGATACCTACATCACAAATTAATTGCAATTCTTTTTCCATTCCCCCTCGCATTCACCTCGCGGATCCAAGTTTCTCAACACCGTCAGAGGTGCAGATGTTGCTAGGGGCGGACATCTTTTGGGATGTCCTTCTAAACAATCATATTGCTCTTGGTAAGAACAAGCCAACTTTGATTGAAACAACATTAGGGTGGCTCGTCACAGGCTCAATACAATCTTATAAAACTACACATAACACAAATCAATCACATACAGTCCATTGCCATTTTTCAAACACTAATGAAATTGAAAGGAATTTAGACAAGTTTTTTGAACTAGAATCAGTTCCCTCTACTCAACAAATCCACACAAAGGGTGAGAGTGAGTGTGAACAAATTTTTAAACAGACGACAAAGCGCCACCCAGATGGCAAATTCATTGTCACAATACCATTCAAGGAATCACCTGAATCCTTAGGCGATTCCAAACAGCAAGCTCTAATACGTTTTAAAGCTTTGGAACGTAAATTTAAAAGAAACCCTGAGTTCAAAGAAAAATATACACAGTTTCTTTATGAATATTTAACTCTAGGTCACATGTCAGAAAACACAACTACACACAGCGATAACATTTCATATTTTATGCCACACCACGGTGTGCTGCGAGAAGATAGTTCCACTACAAAGTTACGCACCGTCTTTGACTGTTCAGCTATGACAAGCACGGGCAAGTCACTGAACGACATTCAGCACATTGGGCCAACTGTACAGGATGATTTACTTACTATATTAATTCGATTTCGACAGTATAAGTTTGTAGTAACATCAGACATAGAAAAAATGTACAGACAAGTCTATGTAAACAATAGTCAACGATGTTTACAACAAATATTTTGGCGATCAGACACTAGCCAACCAATCAAACAATACAAGTTGAATACTGTCACATACGGGATGGCATCAGCACCGTATCTAGCAACTAGATGTCTAGTCCAGTTGGGCCAAGAATGCACTGACAAAGACGTGCGTGAATCAATTTTACACGACTTTTACGTAGACGATTATATTTCTGGTCATGAAGATGAAAACACATTAATACAAAGATGTAAAAGCGTCATTCAGGTGTTAGAGGGCGCTCATTTCCATTTACGTAAATGGCGGTCTAATAAACCGTCTATCGTTGATGATATTACCATCAGTGAAACCAACAAACCAGATGATGTATCAAACCTAAACAAGGTTGATCATGCAAAAACATTAGGCTTACTGTGGACCTGTACAAAGGATACATTATTATTCTCAGTAAATAATATTTCAAAACCCAAAACCATAAACAAACGCACAATTCTATCCACTATTGCTCAAGTGTTCGATCCACTTGGTTTAATTAATCCTTGCATGTTACAGGCAAAACTTATACTGCAAACACTGTGGGCTAAAAATATTACATGGGATGACCAGTTACCTGCAGAAGCTGAGTCACAATGGCATGATTTTATTGAACACTTACCCGAAATTACTAAAATTGAGATTCCTCGTAGAGTATTGGGTGATTCATACATAAAGGTCGAATTACACGCATTTTCCGATGCTTCCATTAAGGCCTTTTCAGCCTGTGTATATGTACGTACAGTTTCCGACACTGGAAATGTACAAGTACGACTGCTACTTTCAAGGAGCAGGGTGGCGCCACTAAAACATAAGCTCACTGTGCCCAGGTTAGAGCTGTGCGGCGCCCTTTTAGCTACAAGATTAATGGATAAGGTAGTAAATTCATTACGGTTGAAATTTGACTCTAAATTTTATTGGTGTGACTCAACTATTGTGCTAAGCTGGATAAAAACATGCAAATTAAATTTAAAACAATTTGTTTACAATAGAATTAATGAGATTACTAATAATTCTGATCCTAATTCATGGAACTATATTCCCACAGAAATGAACCCGGCTGACATAGGTTCGCGCGGGCTCAACGCGTCACAATTACAATCTTCACTTTTGTGGTGGGGAGGTCCCCACTTCCTACACCAAACAGACATGCAGTTGCCTACACAACCACAAAATATAAACATTAGTACTTTGCCGGAAATTAAACATCAATGTCATTTGTCAACAGATGAATCACATTGTGACAATGTTAACTACTTCATGAAATTTTCTGATTTCAGTAAATTACAACGAACCGTAGCGTACGTTAAAAGATTTATCTTTAACTGTCAACATACTAGTAATAAAATGACAGGTCCATTGACCGTCAAAGAGCTCAATTCTGCTTTGGAAGTATTATGCAAACAAGTACAAAGTGATTCATATTGTAAACAATACTTACAGTTGCTTCAGAAACGCCCATTGTCTCCTAAAGACAAACTTTTAAAATTAAATCCATTTATTGACCACGTAGGTGTCATAAGAGTAGGAGGTAGATTATCAAACTCACACTACGACTATAACACAAAGCATCCGATTTTACTCGACGCATCACATCACATAACAAAAATATTAGTTGCACACTATCACAAAATTCCTTTACATGCTGGACCACAGCTGTTGTTATCAACATTACGTCATAAATACTGGATAGTCAATGGTCGTAATCTTTGTAGAAAAACAACTCGGAATTGCATATCTTGCCTCAGATTTGCAGGAAAAACTTACCAGCCTATCATGGGCAATCTACCTATACAAAGATTGCAAGCAGATTATCCTTTCACTAATACAGCTGTAGATTATGCTGGTCCTATCATGATGGCGAGCAGAAAGGGTCGTGGCTGTCAGTTAAAGAAAGCATACATAGCTGTTTTTGTTTGTCTAGCAGTAAGGGCAGTGCATATAGAACTCGTGACCGATTTGAGTTCTGAAGGCTTCATTGCAGCCTTAAATCGGTTTGTTGCTCGCAGAGGTAAGCCAGCGATAATATATTCAGATAATGGGACTAATTTCGTGGGCGCTTGCAACGAAATAGCTAAGTTTCTACGAAATCAATCTAACGATGTTACTTCATATGCTTCTGAAAATGAAATCAGTTCAAATTTAGTCCGGCCTACAGCCCACATTTTAATGGCGTAGCAGAAGGGTCGGTTAAGTCAATTAAAAAACATTTAAATCACATATTATCAATGGCTCATTTAGATTACGAAGAAATGAACACTGTATTGGTTCAAATTGAGGCAATTCTGAATTCTAGACCTCTCACTCCAATTTCATCTGATCCATCAGATTTAGTTCCACTCACGCCAGCGCATTTTTTGATTGGGCGGACATTAACTATGCTGCCTGCTCCCCAGGTCGAGAAGGCTCCACTTCATACGCTCTCCAGATACAAACGGCTACAATCTTTAAAAACACATTTCTGGAATCGATATTACAAGGAGTACGTTTCAGATTTGCAGATCCGAAACAAATGGCGTACAGACAAAGGACAACCACATCCAGGAGATATGGTCGTCATCAAAGACGACCGACTGCCGCCCAACAGATGGCTGCTGGGCCGTGTCACCACAGTCTACCCTGGCACTGACGGTGTCAACCGGGTGGCAGACGTAGCAACTACTTCAGGAACTCTACGCAGAGCTTGGAACAGACTCTGCCCACTACCAATGAACTTGGACCAGGATGCTGCTCCTGCTCCAAGGGGGCCAGCTTGTTAACGCCCGAGCTCCGCGCCCGCGCCCGCGCGGGGGGGGGTGCCAGCCAGCGCGGCGCGGCGCGGCGCAGTTCTTTAGTTTCAACGCAATAAGTGTCAGATCAACGACGTGTCGCTTCATTCATTATCATTGTAACTAATTTCAATACATATCTATCTGCAACTCAACCGTGCCTCATTGAAGCGAACCCTTCTAACACCGATAGTTTTTTACATTAGCAATTCGTAAAAGCAAATAATTAATGATTACTATTAAAAAAAGAGCGGGGCAAGTGCCAGTCTTATTCGCGACAGTTCAATTCTGTGTATATTGTACCTGTAATACATGATTCGGATCAAACTTCACTGCAATACGCACAACTTAGTAAGGTAGTGAAAGGTAGGTTGCCAGTCTGCTTTGAAACGAGTAAATGTTTCTTTTGTCATTTTTACTGCACAATATGTATGAATAATTCTTTTTCTTTGCTAAATTGAGATTTGAAAGTAAATGCGCGATGCATGTCTTCTTTTGGTAAAATGATAAAATATTACATGTTGCTGTAATTATTTAAATGCTTATATGCAACTCTGGCAAGTTAAAGTACATTTTCGGTACTATTAAAAAAATCCTTCTTATTTGAAAACTTCATTTACTATTAATGATTAATATCACCTTGGTCTAAAACGGCAATAACATAACACACGTTTTAGGACCACGTAAGCCCAAAGGCTTTGCTATATCGATCTTACTGGCCTATATTATGCAATCTCAAATATTCGCTCGGCCTATCCTTTCCGGCGCACGACTCATTCTGAGTCTAAGTAATATTTATGAGATAAATCCGCCTTATACGGTATGTGATAAAATAATCGGTATTCCCAAGACTCGAAGGTAGCGATAGCCTTGAGCCTGGAAAGATACTAGGAGTGTGTTTTGCATAAAATTGCAAGACATACAACGTCACTAAATAGACGCTTACCTTATTAAAAAGAACAGAACAGTTCTTTTGTTGTGCAAGAAAAATATGATTTTATTAAAACAGTTAGTATCATCCGTAATATAAACCGGTCAAGTGAAGTTGGATACGCGAAAAGAGGGTTTCCGTGCATGTTTTGGGTACCGTCCTTAAATTTGTGACCGTTATATCTATATTTTCAGTATTTGTTGGTATAGCAGCAGCAGAAATACAAAATCTGTCGGACAGAGGAGACTCAGTAATAAAGTTTCATTTATACCAATTGGGAGAGGAATTCTAAAAACAAAAAAATCTTCTCACGCAAACCTTGATCAGCTGATGAAAGTTTTGTTTTTAAAAAGGACAATTTCCTTTCTTAAAATCAGAAAAGGCTTTCTTGTTTATTTTAACGTAAAGAAGTAATTTCAAAAATAAAAACTTGTAGTATATTGTGATAAACAAACAAAAGATCGCCGTTTCAAATCTACGTCAATAAAGTTAGCACATATATTCTAATAGTAAATAGATAGTGTTTTGTTATGAGTTCGTGACGTTTCTTAGACGTCTTGGGTTATTGATCAGGAGATACAGTTAAATATATGTGTACCTGTAGGCTTATGGCCTTATGTCTCTTACGCATAACATAGAATATGGAGCAATTAGAGTATTACGATCGTCAATTACTTCATTCACCTTATATAAACAAAATGCCCATATAAAAGATCAGAAAGAGAGAGGTTGAGGTTAGAAATAAAATGTAATCAGGTTTCGACATAGGTATCGATACTCCTAACTTAACCAAAGCCCAATTAGTTAGAAAACGTACGCCCTCGTGAAAATACATCACTTATAACAAGCAGCGTAAATGCAATAATTACAGGGAAAGCAGTTTATTAATCCAAAGTGTATTCGATAATGATTTTCCCTAGTCGATGCCACTCGCACGCGGCAAGCCCGCACTGTACGAATCCACTTCATTTTGTGGTGCAAACGTTCACCGTTCCTAATTTTGCGCGCTCGGACATGAAATTAAAATCGGTTTAATGTATAAATGTGATATGCACTTAATTAATATTTAATTAGGTGTCTAAATAAAAGCGCTCTGTGTTGGCCGCTGCGGTTCCGATAGTGTTGTCATGTAAAATTATGTTCTGTTTAACAGTTTTGTCGTTGGATTTGAATCGTTTTATATATGCTTGTTTTGGGAATGAAACTGTCAAAGCTTCATTTAATGTTTTTGAGTATTAATTTTTTATGTTAAATACTTAAATATTCTTTTTGCCGTTCATAAGTTGTTAGCCCAGAAAGATTTTTCTCAAAATATATTAACGGAGTGTATATCGCGATAGTTATGAAAGCTAGCTGTTAACACAGGCAGGACAGGGCGTCTAGGCCTGCCGGTGACGTGGGATAATTACCGGGCGTCCCCCTGCGCCCCTTCACCCCCCCTGGACCCCCCCACCGCGAGGTCCACGGTAATGTCACATTAACACCCGTACCTCGGGTGTCCGCGTGGAAACTGTCAAAACATCGCGCCCCGACTGTTTAACGAATATGAAATAAATGAAAATACCGATTAAAATTGTTATTTGCAACGAAAATCAAAATTGTGGATGTTTGAATGTGCTGTTGCTGAAATTGGAGTTTTGGATTTATAATTGTTAGAAGGATTAAGATTTAAACGTTAGTGCGGTTTAAATAACTAGATGTTTAAAAAGATAACATAAAATGGCGAGAAACTTATGATAAGTCTTATTTAGAATATGTTGTCACTGTTATAAACTGTCAGCAAACATGCACACCTTAAAGTTATTAAAAAAAATAGACTCTTCTGTTTCAGAAATCATTGCAAAAATAGATGGGGGAGAGAATAAGAAGGGAAAAGTTAAAAGTAAGACCCCTGCTCTATTAAGAAGAATAGACATAGAAGGGCCCAAGGCAGCTACAAAACTATTGTAAGTTGTGAGTATTCGAATAAGTTTGGACACTTGCACCCAATTGTTTTATTATTTTAATCCCACGAAAGTTCACCAAATTAGTAATTAGCTTTTTAAGGCATTATTTTATCGATATAATTATTGTGTTCAGAAAAATGATATAAACCCACTTATACGGTAAATTTTTATTAATAAAAAGACATTGGTACAGAAAAGTGCATTTTGTTAACAGGCAACTTAATTTCTACTACTAAATCAGTATTTCCGCCATTTTTTTTATCTTTATCCTTGTTCCGGCAATTAATAATTTCTAGTAAATGTATGCTGATCCGACGAACTTAGCTCTGCTGGGCTGATTTATGAACTTAAACCATCCAAGGCACAATCCAAACTTTTAGACGATTTCGAGGAGGTTAGTCACACACACTCGTATAATTGAATTAGGTATAGGTAATAAAGATGGTTTTATAGAAATATGAGATCAAAAATGTTCCACTGCTATGCTAGGAAAGGTTTGAGCATTGGTCATCACGTAGCTTACTGCGCTTTGTGCGATTTGTGATTCCAATATGTGGAAACCTAGTTTCCGATGATGTTATGCTTTAAAGTTTTTCAGTGGTCTCTTAGAATGTTAGGATTGAAGTAAAATGTGTGACAAAATAAGTAGTTAAAACGCAGTTTCTAACTTGAATAATTAACCGTAATATATAGCTATGCACTCACGAATTGACTTATTAGTATAACATTTTCTAAAGTAGGACAGTAATTTCCGAGATTATTCCAACTACGTCACAAAGACACACCGCTACAACATTAATCGAAATCAGTCCAGCCGTTTAAGCGTGAAGAAGTAAAAACACACATAAACACAAACATACTCACATTCTTTCGCAATTACAACAATATTACACATATATTTTTAGCTATCATTAGGCTATTGAATAGTTGATACATACACAGTCACCGTCGTATGCAAACACGGCTGTTCGCCAATCAAGGGCGTTGATTAGGTAGGGGGTGTAATTAGGCTCCTTTGATCGTGCCGCACTTGTTCTTGTTACACGTGACGTCTAATCGATGTGTTGTTATGCTAAGTAATCTCGATATTGTTTGGGTAACATATGTTGGAGGTATAAGATATGATAAAATTGGGCACACTCCCAGCCGGCAGCGATGCCGATGAATTTTTTGATGCTTTAATTTAATATTTTTTTGTTTTTTAACTTGTCAATATTTAACTCTGTAAAATTATAAATAAAGAAAATTAGTACATTATAAAATCGTTTTAGAAGAATGGAAAGGTTAGCATAGTGTACGAAAGTAATTTTTACATTTTTCGTTTCAGCAGTAACCACAGACTAAATAACTCTAGTAAAATTCTGTAAAGAAACCATCAACATAGCCCGATAGGGCCAAAATGCTCCAAAACTTATGTATATCCTTATATACCTACCACCTAAGTTCACATTGTAGAATCCAATAAACGTAATGAGTATTCAAAATGAGTAAAAAAATCATCATCAAAACTTTGTTAACAAAATAAAATATACACTAGAGTCCACTTAGACTCTACAATATTTGTTAACCCACCAAACTAGATACACCTAATACACCTATTATTATAATACGCTCGACTCCATCGTTAAGAAACCCCTACAAGGATCAAAAATAAAACAACGCTTGCATACTTGGTTGAAGCTTTATAAATCTTATTATACTCTCATAAGAATTTTCTCACCCCTCGGCCGGAGTCGTGTTTTGTTTTTGTTGGTGATCACTTACATTGCAAGTCGGCGTAATTCGATACATCCTGTGCTTGACGGGCAACGAACAAGCAAAGGGTCTAACAACGTATTCCCGTACTACCTAAAATGTATCTTGTGTTGTCTTGTTTACCCTAATACTTACATGACTTGTAGAGTTTTTATATTATGGAGATTAAGGATTGGTAAGACCGTTTTTAATGTTCCGTAACCAAAGGGTAGCACTCTTACTGACGCTCCGCTGTTCGTCCGTCACTAGGCTGTAGCTTATGAACAGTGATAGCTAGACCGGTGAAATGTTTTCCTTCTGTAGCTATAGTAGCAACTATTAAAAAAAGAAAAAGACGTTACGGTCATCAATTTGTTGGTCACATGAATCTTTATCCTATTTGTTCGAAACCGTCTGTGCTGCGAATCCGACTCGCTTTTTATTTTTATATGAATAAAGTACCTTAAACTAGTCCTTTTTCATGATATAAGTTTGTTCTTCACCAGTGCAACTGTAGGCTTTGTTATGTTTGTAAATAAATATATCCTACTCGCCTTGTCGTTGGCATGACCGCAGTTAGGGTGTGCTAGACGTGTAAGCTAGTCCAAAACATTTACTGGGAAAGTACTTGCTAAACAAATAAACTTTATATTTTCTACAATAAGGAAGAAGGCTTTAAAATAAATATCTTAAAATAAATTTAAGACTAGCCACGACTTTGTACAATTTTGGTAGGAAAATAATTTAAAGGGAATCGTATTACGGAAGTTTTTAGTCAGATTCTTAACAAGGAAATGTTCTGCCTGTACAATAACAATTTGGGAATTCCGTTTCCACTATTAAAATTATCAGAATTGAGTAAAAAACATTAAGAAACAAGAAAAAAAATTCCTTACAAAATTAAAAGAAAATTCGACACTCCAAACTACCTTTCACATTTTCACCTAGAATAGTGTTCAAATGTAGCACTTACACACACATCCGTAACAATCCCTTCAACCGATCATAGAGAACGAAAATGCCAACGGTATTGACAATAATTATTATCCGGGCAACGGATATCCGGTCTAAACTTACGTCGGGCAGCCGGGCTCCGGATGTCCGGCTTCATTTATTCATCTTACACAAACAGTATTTCTTGTGTAGCGGTTGAAAATGGCCGTTCATGTTCAATTTTCCGTGTCCGAACTGAAGGCATTGACTGACGCATGCGTTTATTCGCTTTGAAGTATTGTGAAGAGATTTATTTGAATTTGTTTTACCGTCGTAAAACAATTTTCATCAAATGTTATCTATCATCGATAGTTTTTTATTTTAAATATATCTAAACTCTACCCTACTAACTCTTGCTCTATTCCCCAAAATTGACAAAATAGGTTTTCTTATTTATATCTTCTATACAGAATATTTTTCTAAGGTATTATCTTCAGGTCGTAAGTAAATCAGCACGTTAATGAGGCGTGATCGATAATGTAGTACATAGCTACTGCACGACACAGCTATGTAATACTTTATATGTGTGCTAAGGGCGCTTCTTATATTTATAGAATTGCAAAATGTAGAGTCGACGAAGTTATATTTGTTTCCGACATGTTTAATAGATATGGCAATTGTTCATATGTTTTTCGTTAAATAGGCTTCTTTTGCGAGTGCCTACAATACTGGCCTACGCAATTTGTTTTTTTTAAGAATTTGAAATTAAGTTGTATAACCATTCTATTTGATACCTACATCTCTGTCAAAGACACAAGAAATAACTGTCGTTGATTGAACTCAAATCTAAAATTATCAAATTTGCGAAGTATAACAAAAAATAATAATAAGAGAAATATATTATGTTATAGTAAAAACAGAATGTAAATAAGTACAAACGGTAACATTGTTCGGTTGAATGCGTTCGATTCTTAAGACACGTCCACTGCGGGTAGTGTAAGTTGCTGAGATTAGACGTGTGGCCACGAAACTAGAGCTTTCTTTGTTCAATAATTATAATTTATTTCATTTTGTAAATCGAATTTGTTTTGTTTTTTCTAATATGGTTTCTTCCTTTTTTATTGTGGTCGGTTTTTTGGTCAGTAGTCTAGAACTTCTTAGAATTATTGTCCTTGTCATTTAGGGAATTTTTGTGTTAAGAAAAACCGTATCTCTTGTGTTCTCTTTTATATATATAAAATTGGACATAGACGGTAACCTCATATGATGTCTTTTATTGATATTACGCTCAATATGCTGAATATAACATAACTTACGAAGAATCTCAGAAATACTAACACGGCAAGCTTTTCGTGGTTTGATGCATTTTACATCCATTTTCCGCTTTCTCGCCCGCTGTTGTCTTGGCTCTACCGAAGGTATTGTTACACGGAATGGATCCGGCCGATTGACGATCGTTGATACAGCCGGCCGATTGCGTAACATTATCCCGCGTACACGCGATACGCAGGCTAGCGTTACCTATCTCGCACACACACTCGTATGTACTCACCTCGTGGCGCGACCGGCGCGAGCGCACACCACGCACACACCTACCACCTACACATATCTACAGTGATATACTAACGACAGATTGTTACTTGTGAAACTTCACATAAAGCTCTACCATAAAAATAATACCCAATCATTGGACCGACATTACCCACATTACTTTCCACTAACTTCATTCTACTAAATGTATCTAATCAAACCGATGTACGAAAGCAGAATTACACCAAAGTTAGCAGTTTCTACGCGGCTGCTCCGCTAGTGTGCTGTAAGCTTTGAGCATTGCCCGTGCTCTTTCAGTGAGATAATCAAATCATTACCGCCTGACAACACAACGGGCACTTATTTAGACCTGAACCTAAATAAAATAAAGTGTCCTTTTGTCCGTTTATTGGGATCGTTCGATATCAAATTATACGCTTGGTTTTATATTGTAGTTGAAACTTGCAACATAATGTCGTAAGACGAAACGCAAATTACCGACACGATTTTTTCAATATTTTTTTGTTACAAACTCAAACACATTACCGACAGAAGGCAGCCGGGCAACACGTAGAACAATAATTGATTGTATTGAGCCTGGCCGACACCTCAAAATGTATCGATAAGTATGAGAAGCGAATATTAATTTTATTTCTCGCTTGTTCTTATGGGTACTTATGGGAAGAAAAGAGAAAGGAGTGTGGACGGTGCTATTCGATATGCGTTTTCCTCTGAAGGATACGAGTACGTGATTCGGTGTGTTTTTTTCGTGGGTGGAATTATTTGTAAGGCTTCGTTATGTGTTGCTCATTACTGTACAAGCGCGTATCCTGCCGGGCGACCGCAAATGCGAGACATTACGGCTGGCCGAGCCACCTGAGCGCGGGCCCGAGATGGCCCGGCTCCTGCGCTTAATGCTTCATACGTGCTCCGCGCATCGCGGTCGTCGGCGCAATCCCTGCCAGCGTTTTGTAAAACAAAACGTTTTATCGCCTTACAGGTGCTAAAACTATACTGAAATTGATATAAATTATATCGAGCGATATTATCTTTTCTTTTGTTCGAATAAGTTGTGTTTTCTTTATTCACAATCTCCTTGGTTTCAACACTATGGATATCGCATTGTTACAAAATATTTTGTTTAATATTTGCTTATGAGTTTAATAAAATTCCTAACCAAAAATATTCCTTTTTCACTTTCGCTGTCTCTGAAGCCCTTTGTCTGAAGGCTAATCTTCAAACAGATCACGTCTCATATTTTTCCTCTATAATTATTCCTTAACTAAGTAAAATACGAATAAAACAAATAAATTCAGACAATCGGGTCCACCGAAGTGATATCTTGTATGAAGTTATCGGTCGGTGGCTGTGGTGAAGTTTGGGGCGGGCGCTCGCCGCGTGGCGACCACAGGCCGAACGATAAACACTTATCTGACGGTCGGAGCGGCTTACAAATAGAAAGATTTGCCATAACAATTAATAACTGGACTATTCTAAGGAATGAAACTCGATCGGATACTATGCTATCCTACTGTCTACCTGTCCTTACGTTATCTTTAGAGACAAGACATCATGAAGCGTGAAGGTGATTTTTGCTGAATATGTATGACGTTACAGTATAAGGCTAGTAATAGTAGATGTTAAATAAAAAAGTCTCGCCAAACGTGAAACTTTTTCGAATTGCTGCGCGATTAAAAAGTAATTTCAACCCTTTAAGAATAGACTTCTTAAAGTATATTTCTGAAAGCCCTATTTTCAGAAGATATCTATGTAGTATATTTTCAACTCAATTATAAATACGAGTTTAGCCTGTTACAATGTGGTTTTATCGATATACATTAAAAGGTAAACGTTTATAGAGTTTATTTTAAAGCAACTAAAATATCAGTCGAATCTTTGTGGTCAGCGCTTTTACAGTGCACTTTGCTAATACATTTAAAATGCGCGAAAATTAACACACCGGAAAATAGTGGCTGATTGTAATGAGGTGGGGGATATGTGGAGTTAGATGAATAATACAAGAGTTGTCGACAGTACGTCGGTATAATCATTCACTACTTAACTGTTTTAGAAGTTTTGTGCGTGCTTTTTGCTAGCGCACGGCGACGAAACAAGGGTTGGGGGTGATTCCAAAAATGCGTTTTATCGTAAAATATTAAATTCTCTGAAAATTATCAGAGATTTTAACGAGATTATTATTTGTCCGGAGCTTAAATTAAACGTTTAAGAATGATGGATTTAATAGAGGCGTGTTACGAAAAGTGCAATATAAAATGGTTCGTCCACAACCGCCTACATCACAATGCACTTGACAATAAAAATATATTCCGAAGAATCCTTTCTAACCATGTAAGTAACGTTAAAGAAGGCAATTATAAAATTGACGTATCGGTAATAGTGAGCACGTACGGCTAACTGTCCAGTCAGACCAGGAGCTGTGGTTTGCGGCCAAGCTTAATTCTACCCGCACCGCTCCACCCACCATACATTTTAATAGTTTTAATGCCCCAAGACTATCTTCAGTAGCCGTACGATTAACTGATAAACAGAGAGCCACCAATAACCTTTTTTGTCCGGTTTTGAAATACTAGAATAAAGACGTTACACAGTACGTGATTCATTTTCTAGGGATTTTTTTGATCGTGTGAGGTCAACAGGACGTTCGATACTTCGATCTAAATTATAGACGTAGATTCGGTGAAGGGTTTTCGTTTCCGCGGGTGGTTCCTTAGATCTTGTTTTATGACTCAATTTACAGGCAAGGTGTTTCGAATAATTGTGTTCCTTGAATTTGGACACCTTATTTAGTTAGTTAGTTACAAAATATGTTGGAATAATATTTTTTTATCAACTCATTTAAATATAATATTACCAAGTTATAGAATGCTTTGTGTGTACAGATTTGTCAATTCACCTTGGCCTGTTCGAGAAACAAGAAGTATGACACTTCTGGATTTACGTTGACCGTCGTTGTTTACAATCGTAATTTAGCGGTACGAGAGGAAACAGCGAGGTGTGAAATAGTGCCCTAGTCGTGCATATAGGAGTAGCACGGGACGCGTGTGGCAAGCAGTACTACGCGTTGCGTGGACGGCGCTGTGCGTGGGCGGCTAATCCGTTGCCGCTTATTACATCCCACAGTAGCACACCGATTGAAACCGCAGCCTGCGGCCCCTGATTTCTGCAGCCCCATCGATCTATAGTTTCGTTATCAAATTTTCACACGGACCCTCGCTCTCGCACCAAGATTGACTTTATTTGAGTAAGTGTAACCGCAGACCTACGCGCCAGCTCCGGCTAACGCTCGATAACCGACGCTGTTGACTCCGCTTTACAATACATAGCCGACTTGATACTATTTTCAATTGAATCTCTACTGAATTAAAGGTATTGGAGTGTGAAACAGTGAAAAGTATCGTTATAATGCGATAGGTAGTCGGTTGGTAGCCAATCACGGCGCCCGAGATATTGATCATCGAAATTGATCAATCAAATCGAAAATATCTTACCGGAAATAAGGCGCGATGTAATATTACGTTGTTCTTGGAATTGAATGTTTTCGAAAATAGATTTTATAATAATTTTAGTAAAAGTGTGAAAACTGTTATTACGGTATTTTTTACAAGAAGGAAATCAACAAATTTCGAGGTCTCTAATGGTCTCAATACAATTTTGAGTATGTATCAGTTGTGAGGTAATTATCGTGCAGCACAGGGAGCCATTGAAATTGATAGTATTTGACGTAGAAGTGATTACATGGTGTGCCATTGGCAATAGCAGCCGCCAGTGAATGGACCGCCACTCTGATTACTTTGGATTCAAATAGTGATAGACAAGCGCGTATTGTAGCATTATAAACGTCATAGACGTTCTCTGATTAGTCCATGTGTGAATTATAACACGAGTATTAATCTTATGTGCAATGCATTTAACATTTATAGTTATTTTAAGCATTTAAAACTTTTGAAAAGTGCTAGTGTTTTGTTCGATCCTTTCGGTACGATGTATTTTACAAGCGTTAAAACCTAGTTTTGTATATAAAATAATGTATTTATATTAAGTGAAACTACTTTTACGGATTTTATCGCGGTTTAATTTTAGATTTTAGTTCCGACCTTTGCAGGTATCATGGTCACGGGCACAAAACCCGCGATAAAATCTGTAAAAGTAGTTTCATTTCAATGTCAAACATTCGCATAAACCTAAGAAACCACTATATTTATATTAGTCAACATTATTTAATATTTTATTAACTTTATAAAATTGCATCCAAACGAACCTTTTTAGAAAGTCAGTATTCATATCTTTTCTTAGTACCCTTAACACGTGTCAATTAATGTCAGACACCATAGGTATCTAACTCCACTTTTTTTATTAAATATGATTTTTAAGATTAGCCAGTTCTATAAGTTCATAGGTCTATAGCGCACGATGTTACGCCGCCCGCCGGCGTAATGACATTGTGCCAGAGCGTCCGTTTTTTCTCCCCATCGCATTTGATGTTATTGTTATTATTTTTCTCTTGTAGCACATCTAGAGGTCGACGACATAGCATCAACACCATCGACTTGAGAAAAGATCAGCTCCAAAGATTAAGACTGTGTTGACAAGCAGAGACAGGTGAGTGATGGACGCTGTTGGTGTAGGTGGAGTGTACCTATGTTTAAAAATATATGTTCTTGATTGTAGGTCAAAAAGACTGCAGATATACATGCCTAAGTATGTAAGTCTGTGTTTGTTAGTTGGATTCTTTTGTTGAAATTTGGTATGGAGATAGCTGATGCTTTGGGCATAGATTACTGTTATCCGACTTCGTCAAAGGACGAACGGTTACGGTTATTTTTGCAGTTATATGGTCAAGGCGGGTGGAGTTGCCAGCAACAACTAGTCTATATAAATGGTAAGTAGAGTGACGTGGACTATAATTTGACTATACTCTCCTTTTCTTAAAATGTTTTTGCTTGAAATTATTGTGGTACAAGTTGCTTATTAATACACTAACTGTTTAGGACAAACTACATTTTTGACAAAAGGCTGTGAAAGGCTACTTGGTGTCAGTGAAAATCACAAAAATAAGTGATCTAGACAACATTACAAACACAACGGCAAGAATAGAGGTTAGACGCAGCTTAAGAACTTATCAAGACAGTGGTTTTGCTTGTCTGTTTAAATTACTTGAAAAAGATATCGAAAGACAAGATGATCGTTTAAATTGTAACTATTCCTTATTAGTTTTGATGTGTTGAATTATTTAATGAGTTTTCAAACTTTTGATTGCGCTTAGCGCAGCCAAGTACACCATGCCTACGGTCAGCGGCCTCATGCAATTCCGTACATGACAGTTGTCACCAACACACCCCGAAACTAGGGTTACCTACTGTCTCTACTGTATATGAGTGAGTGTTTTAGTTTTAGAGAACCGACAACCCTAGGTCGGAGTAACATTGTCTTGAAACAAAATGCGATGGAATTTTTTTTGACGGTTTAAGTAAAGGATTCCTAATGTTAAGATAGTAAAAAAATGCACTTTCAAGAAATTTGGGTGTTCTTAAAAAAAAAAAAAACGATTATTAGACAAATTGACGTCTTGTAAGTATTGCAGTGATTGAGTGCTTGATGAAGATTTTATATAATTATTTTTATCACTGTTACTAAGTATAATTAAATAAATTCGTTAACAGTTTAATCATTATATTTTTACCATGTTTGTTACGTTGCTCTCTTATCGGATTGACCTGTTACAAATTAGGAAATCCGATATATTTAATAAGGATAATTTAACGCTTTTTACCATTTACGTTCATGTCGTTCATTGCCGTGAATTCAGTACGCTAAAAATACTAGGTAATATAAAATATAGCTACAATTTACATAATGCGATGTCGCATTTTTTGAAGTGACAGAATAGAAACATATAGGATTATGTAATTTACCTACATGTTACTGATTGCCGTGATACACTCATAATTTCTTAATGTTTTTTAGAATCTACCCTAGGACTATTTAGCTGTTGTTAAGGTAGTAATCAACTTCCAAGCTTCTAACGGGAAATCTTTCCATTGAACTGTAGATACGAAATTCAAAATGCATTTTGTTACTCCTCTTTAAAAAGTATAAATAATGACGTGAAATGAATATCGGCCGTTGTTTAGCGGACGCGTGCCCAGCTTGCAAGGTGTTCGATCAGTGCGCGTAATTGGCCGGTTCCGATTGTACGGGAGCCGGCCCCCGTCCGACCGTCTACGTCATCATTCAACAACCGCATTGTTTGCCCCTCTGCTGTCACTGCTTTAATATCATTTTCAAAACTAATGCAATTCGGTAAAGTGAAATAGTTAAAACTCAAAGGAGGTTTGTAACTTTGACAGCGTTACAAAACCTCCTTCAAGCAATTTGATAACCTTCGAATTTCAAAAATATTCGAATAGGCTCTAAAACTGGTTTGGAGATTCCCGGAAAACGTTCGGCGGACATTAAAAACAAAGACAAGAAAAAAACAATATAAACATAGACGCCAAATTAAAAATAGAAGGAAACTGTGTGCTAGAAGCCACGTAGATGTCGTTAAATTATACCCGTGAATCACAACGTAATCGAACCGGATTATTACGAAGATATTTCATAGGCAGGAAGCAAATCATTACCGATGCAATATCGATCGTTTTATTTAAGTACAATTTTGTTCCATTCAAGAACTTGTAATTTATAAGCTCTAATACTAAGCAATTTGTCAGATCATTGTGGACCGTAAGCGGTGAACGATGAGAAAGCCAGGGAATTCTTTTGTTTCTGACTTTAATATACCGGCATTTTAATAACCAGTAAGAAGTAAGAATAGAAGTAGTAGAATAGACATTTGATACTTTCATCAGCACTTAACATTGGTTTTAAGGATCAAATTGTTTTGGAGAGGACTGTAAAGAAATTACGCAATATAATTATAATGACAGCAGAAGACTAAATCAGGTCCCTCTAAAAGATCCCAGTGATGGCAAAATCTGAAAATAATTAACTCTAATAACTTTAAAAATTACACAGCAAGTCAAAACGAAGCAATCTGACAGTTAGCAACAAGCATTAGAGTTGACATGGGCTGTCGGCGGCGGCTAATAACGTGCGTAATGGCGGCGTGTCATTAGCGGCGCGCGCGCAGATTGCCGTGCTGCGCTGATGAAACTCACTGGGATTGCCTTGTAAACGCCCCAAGTATGAACTTAGAATGGATAGATAGGATTTTTTTGTTAGATTATTTTTGATTTCAATGTTTCTTTTTTACTTTTTGTTCAATAATACTCCAATAAGGTAAGATCTGTTAAAGGTAGGAAATTATATGAAACTTATTCGAAATAAAGCAGGACCCATGACTTTGACCAAGCCTTCTGTCTTGGGTTCATATCAATCTATAAATCTTTGCTTCTAAACGATTGTATGAAAGTAACCAAATAGTAAGATAATTGCATTTTCTTGATAAATTAAAGGTATTGGAAATTTCCTCTGTACTTGTACACACCGCTTTTTTTTCTCCCAGGTTCGTTTTGGAAACCCGCCTTCCTAATTGTGGTCCGTGTAATTTCTCGGCGTCAGAAGCAATTTGTGGTAGTTTTTAATCGTTCCAAACTTAATACTAAACCGTAACGAACGGATAACTTCCAGTTTATTGGGAAATTGTTTATTTAACTAATAGCGTAGCAAGATAGATACTGTATTTACAGGTTAAGATTCATAGATTTTTATTGATTTTTTTGTGTGCAAAAAGTATATATGTTTGCCAAAATAATACATCAACTTACACCGTATTATTTTAGAATCAATTCACAGCAGTTCCGTTATATCTATAAGTTTACCTAACGCACAGATGTCATGACTCAAGCGCAATCAAAAAACAAAACAGCTGATTTCATGTATCCTAATTGCGTGATTAAAGGCCGATTTTTCAATCATCAGTTAACCTCTATCTGAGGAATAAATATGGCCGTTTGTCTTATTTTGTAAACAAAAGCTGTCAAAACGTCAATCATATCAGATAAATGTTATCTGGCGATTGAAAAATCAGCTCTTTATTAAATATATCTTGGGAAATTGAATGCTTCGTATACACATGATTAGTTGACCTTGTCTATAACATCCATAGGCCTACAGCAGCTTGTCGGTAAATAAGGCGGCAGTCAGTTAGAGGGTCGTGATGAGCTCGACTCAGTAATGAGCGATGCGGATATTCATAAGTTTAACGCTGGCTCTAGGACACTTTACAGTTATTTAGGCCATAATTTTATAATGCGGGAAGATTACGTATTTGTTTAATTTGTTTTATTAAGAAAATCTGTATTACTCTTGTTTATTGTCTGAATAAGGGTTAGCTTTAAGTAGGGTTAAAAGTCTTTGATTTAAGTTATTAACAATAAAGTATTACCTATTGCGTTGTAAACTAGGGTTAGAAAATATGTTGAACATGTTTATTTTTTCATTTTCTAAAATGTTTCGTTGTGAGATTGATTAATGGTCTTTTTTGTGTAAAAAATCTTGTGTCCTTGTGTTCATAGTAGAAGAAGTTGCTTTCACAATTAGACGTTGTCTTTAGAGTAGTGTAGCAAGAAAAAAATAAAAAACTAAAATAAATCTAAAGTATAAATCATATATAGTACATACCTCCCGAGGGCAGATTGGCGTTAGTCTTATACTCTCGTTCCTCATGAGACAGGGAGCGCAGACTCCTCACGGAGGAGCTCTTGTACTCCATCTCCCGGAGAGCCAGGCTCGCGCTGTCGCACGCAATGATCGACCGCTGCAGACCGAAGGATCTGATCTGGTGTGGCGATGCGTTTGTACCTGCGAGGAAGATTGGACTTTATTCGTATGTGCCATAAGACATAAATCGCTAAAATACTAATGTTCGTTGTATATAAATACTACGTACTAATTAATGATTACATGTTTACGATTTTTGTTATTTTAACGTTAATCAAACTAGCGGATGAGTAAACAAACAAACAATGTGTAAACCTAACCATCCACCACCGTCACGCGAACAAAATTAACTTCGGTAATTTAATTTATTTCTAACTAGCACAAAAACTATGGGTTTCCGGCGTCCAATCTTCAATTAAACGGCAAAGTGTCAATCACCTTATTACATAAATAGGTGGTCTTTTTTTTCAATCAGCGGCACCCAAAATTGGCGGGCCTTCTGTCGGGCCTTGGCCCAAAGGACCCGCCTCAATTATTTGGGTCTTTTGGAAAAAAAAATAAGATAATTAGTTTATGAGTTTACACAATGCAAAATGCTCATATGGGCACCGCAATTATGTAGTGAAATCGACGCAAACAAATGCACAAAGTTTATTATTTGTTGTTATTTAATAGGGATACAAGGATGTAATATGGCTCTTGGAAGATGTCGATATTTCTTTTCCTCTTCTCTTGTTTAGGCGTTATGTGTTTTAAAGATTTTACTGCACTTTAAGTACAAAACAAAATGCTCCTGAATAACGAATATAATAAAAATAAAATAAGTTTAAAAGCACTGAATGAATTAACAAAGTAAAACGTTTCATTCAGCTACATAACAATATCTCATTTCGATCCCTTTTTAGCTTAACTCAATTATATTATGCACTACAAAACTATTTAAATATCATTCGGTGCGACCGCTGCAAATAAATTGCATTTTATCGATAGTCGATAGTCCGTGTAATGTGGGAGTACAGCGCAATTAGCGAGGGTCACAGCGAAGCGGCTTACACCGTCCCCACCTACAAATTAAGTCTATTAAGTCAAACTTTTAAGTCCCCCATGATGCCGGACTTTCTTGTGTCCGAAACTTTGAGGCTTAGCGAGTACTTTGTTTGCCCTTTCTGCAGTTCGTTTGATATCTTCTGTAATATATCTGGATTTTGTATTCGTTGAGTTTTGATAGAGATCTGACGTTAATTAAGCAGTGAATACGTTTTTGTTTGTTTTAAGTGTGCTTGGGGATCATTTGCTTAACTAACCTTCTTCATTTTCAGATGTACCTTGTACGTACACGTGTATCAGTAGATGTTCGTGTAATAGCAATATCATTCGATTTTGGTTCGTTCTACGACTCGCTAATTTGTTATTGAAATCGATTTCTATCAGAGACATATACTGTTAAGAATCTTTTGTATGAAAAACGTTTAGATTTTTTTTTTACAAATAAAATTTAAAGGTTTGTTTACTGCCTACAATCACCAAAACTTTCTACAGTAATATTATTTGTATATGATCGAATGTCCCTGATCAGTTGGCACACCGCGGCAGCAGGCACAAAGGTCCCAGCAGTTGCGCAGTGCGTGAGTACAACTTATTACTGATATAATTTCACTATTGTTAGCCGCCGGCTCCGCTCCATATGGCGTAACGTGTTTTTTTTTATTTTCCTCCAATTTCGTCGATAGTTCGAACTCCTTTTGAGCGACTTCTTAGTTTCGCGTGACTGCAGACGGAAGACGATGTTTTATGATATTAATTAGATATTTAATGGGCAGGCATTTTGTGTGGAATTAAATTTTATTTGTTGTTTATTGTTTGTGGGAAAATTGTTAAGTGGCAAATAAGATAACTGTTTTACAGTACTTCTATTCTTATTCTTATTAAAGCAATTGCGTTTAGTTGTTGTAAATATTTGATGTGTTAAAAAACATATCTTAAAATATCCTCTCTTACAGTCTTAACATATTGATCAATATTCTACCGGAATCTACTTCACACTAAAAAGTAATAAAATTGTTGAAAAAATATACATCGCATAACGAAATGACCTTTACCAGTATGTCAATGTCATGTAAATGTAACAATAAAGTAGGTAAAACAAAAACATAACGATAGTCCGTATCAGTACGGAGTCCCGTGGGAAGAAAATAGTTTATCTACGAATTGCTATATCGCGGTCGCCACCGCTATCATATATATGAAAATTACTGGACGATAATAATAGAAACAATTCACAATATTATATGTTTTAATTGTTTAAAGCCGCGGTTTTTGTCGCACGACGTCGAATAATAACAAATTGGGTGTTCACGACACGCTCCATCGAATTATGTTTTCATATTAGTTTTTTAATTAATTGGTGAGTTGCTTTATTGTAATTTTGTATTTTAACGGGTATGAAATAATTGTTTGTATTTCGAACAACCGCATTATTGAAATTCGTTGACGCATGCGTAATCAACGAATAGGTGTTGTGTGTTGATAATAACATTTTTGTTTGTCACAAAAGGCGACTTTAGGCCTAAGATACTTCCTTGAGGAAAACTAATGTTTTGATATTTGTTATAATTTGCTAATACTTTAAATAGAAATCGTAAAATTGTTTTTCCGAACCCTGGGATTCTTGTTTGATAAAATGTGTAAGCTGTAAATCCCAAAAAAAAAATCATGAAATCATAATAAAATTACTGGGTATTTTTGTTGCCCTACAAAAATACCCAGTATCAATAGAGGAAGATGATTAAATTAGATATTGTGACAATTACCACGAACAGTTTAGTATTTGACCACCGCACTAAAGTACAGTACAGTAAAGAACTTCAGTTGGCTGCAAAATTGTTCCAACTTCACATAATCTTTATTACAAAGCAATAAGTTTGAATATCGAGGTCGATATCGTTCGTTATCATTTCTGTCACGCGGTCGACATTACACAACAGTCAAACTGTGAAACTGTGGTTACCCAAAAGGTTGTGGCAGTCGGTCTGCAGCCGATCTGCGTAAACCACGAATCATGGATGGCTGAAGGAGCTGGGGGCCTACCACCGACGCAGAAGCGAGATAGAACTCTACATGGTGTAGAGCAGCATCTCGTTCCCACAAATGCAAGCCTTACTTCAAGATGTGGTAATAAGCCCCCTGACCATGTTTGGGCTAACTTAGCCTTTGAGCCACGAATCCTAGCAACAGGTTGCTGATGACAGAGCTTGCTCGATTGGTTTACGAAGCTATGTTTAAAGGGTCTCTGTAAACCTTTGATTACACATCTCTTGGTACATCAGAAGCTGTTAGATGCCCTGTGTTTAATGGTTTACCCTTCAGACCTACTAATTTTTGTCTCCATGTTCCATCATCGATATTTAACTGTACGCCTTCGATAGTAGAGTTGCAAAAAGAAGACTCTACATTGTTTCGAAAATACAATATCTGACCATCCATTGCTCAATTGATGTAAATAATATTTTAAACTTAAACTAATGACAAATATGCGATAATTAATTTAACGTCTATAAACTTATAAACTGGCACAAAAAAGGTATGTCCAGCAGTGGACTTTAATAGTTTGAATTGAGATTGTGAATCTAGCACTTATGAATTAATATTTTCACCGTTTCCCAGTTAAGGCGAATCGACGCTTCTGACTCTGACAAAAATGAGTATTGCTATACAGAATAATGTAGCTTAAAAAACACACGTTCTCTTGAAGAACAAAAGACGGTGGTTCTTTCTGGCGCAGTCGGTTAAAACACTGTACTTACTTGTTTTAGAGCGCGGCTCCCGAGGTCCATCGACGGTGACTTTGATAGCTTTTTGGTACGTTGCTACTTGAGGTGGATTCGTTGATATTGTGATAGTAAGCGAAAAACTTTTCCCTGGAACAAAAAAAAAGAAGTTTTTAATATGTAAAAGATAATTATTATTGCTTTTTGAGAGAACGACAAGAAAAAGACGCTCTAAACATTTTTAAAATTGGAGACACGCTGCGTCTGTGGCATATTTTCGTCTTACGTATGTTCTATTAGTGCTCGTAAGAGCTAAAAACCTTCCAAATTTCTACATTGGGAACACTATCTTACCAATTTCAAAAGTAAAACGATAAGTATAGGCGAAACTCTAGCATGTTAACTTAAAAACGACATCAGTTATATATGTTAATTGCAACTACCTGCTGTCAATCCATCAGCCGAGCTTAATTAAATTAATTCATTTCAATTATTCCTCTTTAAATCATTCGCCAAATGAGATAAAATATTCTCATAACATTCGTTAGTAAATAAAGGCTGTTAAAATCGCATAACTAGTGTTACAATAACCAACACTATGCATTAATATAACATTAGTAATGTTAATCACAATACCAAATTAACAGACCACTAATTCACACATTCACCTACACAATCATCCTTTATAGTATCTGCTCTAACAGGATTCAATCAAATTAATCAACTTATTAGCCGCTATAATCGATATAGTATATAATGACACGCACACATGCGAGCGAATCGGTGTGCGAATATAGCCGTAACTACTGCGGATAGCGTATGGTGGAAAATGGCGAGCTTTTTGGGCGCCCGATTTGCGGTCGCCAGTAATGAATGCACCGATAAATACCGAATAAAATTACAGTTAAAATGAGTAGATTAACATGTCTAATGCAGATAATTCGTGTGTAGAGCGCACTCGATTCGGAATAAATGACTGATTTCAACGTGTTCCGCGTAGTAGATTAGCTTCGTTTTGATGTACGAGTGTTTACTGATTTTGGTATTTTGAGATCATTTTCAAAGAGGTGTATCTGTGTATTGTGTAAGCATCGATTCAGTATTAACAGGAACCTAAAAAAAATAAGTTTAGAAGTAGTTATGAGATTAGTTATTTTACTTACGTCTGCTTAATATCCTGTTCTTTGTGATATCCCTTATCACAAAGAACAGGATACTTCCACAACTGGTTTGACAGTTTCCTGTTTTCAAAACATGTTAAGACATGATCATAAATAAATTATGTATTAAAAACAACACGAAATATTTACAAGTTAAAAAACAAAAAAATATTAAATTAAAGCATCAAAAAATTCATCGGCGTCGCTGCCGGCTGGGAGTGTGCCCAAAAGGCTGGCAGCATTGCCACGTTGAAATGGCAATGCTAATCCTCTGAGCGAGGTAAAAGCCAGCCTTTGGGTCACGAGAAGTGTCAACGAGACGCTTTGCTAGGTCTTTAAAAAGCGTTTTGGCACTCGGCCCCCACGGCCCAAAAGTTTCAACCCCAAACGGCTCAAAGAAGTAACTACCAACTAGATTACCATATTTGCGCCGTTTGAGGTTTTCAGCAGCCGCGGCAGCAGAGCCAGCGCAGCTCGAAGAGCCGGGAAGGTGAGATGGCGCAAGAGTATCGACACGAAATAGGAATCCTTCTGTACCCGAAACGTGTTGTAGCTTTGACCGTAATATGCCCAGGACATTTAAGAAGTGCTACGCAATTCTGAAAAACATCTAGTACGTACGGAACGATTTGAATTCACACGTGAAAAATTTAACGAATTTATAATCTCAGATACGAATCTGGTTGTTTTATTTTCGCTCGGAGAAGTTCAGCTTACACCTCAATAAGGAAACAAATCATCATAAAACATTGGTCGCTAAACTTTAAAGGCGTGTCTTGAACGATGTGAAATATTGCTTCTAAAGTTGCTATTAAACTTAATGCATTCCACATGATCACTCATCAACAGTTTAGGACCTAACACAATACCAGCAAAGCCGTAAAATATAACATTGTATTGCAACGACCGTCTCCAGAAGGTGTTGAGAGAGGCGCGTGAAATATTCAATTATTGTGCCCCGGCGCAGGTGGGCGAGGGGTGGGGGGAGGGAAAAGGCCGCCATCTTGATTTACGATCGAGCGTAAATCCTGAGTGACATTTGTGAGTGAAGACGACTTGCAAACCGTCGCGTCTTATGTACACGACTATGACACGATTTCAGGGAAATATTTTGCGGTTAACTTTACATTACCGCTTTAAAACGGCTAATAGTGTGCTAGTTCGGTCCAAAGCAGCAATGGAAAGCTGGTAATCATATTATGCAGCTACAGGTCTTAAATGTGATCATGAGTTCTCGATATTGCGTGGAACGCCCAGAGAGCATAAATATAAAACGTTATGTGCTTGTCGTGACATGTGAACTGCTGTCTTGTCAAACCTCTTACACTTTCGGCGACATAAAGAGAATTTGACATACTAATATAATTCGTGTTACGATATGATAAACAGCATCAGGTGCTGTTATGCTTGACCAAAGAAGAAGATTACTTTTCCTTGGGCAAAGAAAATTTAGCGGGCTTACGAAAATTAGGTTTGATACTCATTCTTTTTTGATTATTTGACATCATTTTTCTATTTCATATATTCTGTGGCTTGTATGGGCCAGTATGAGTTACTCAAGACCAAAACAAGTGACCAACAAAAAGACATTTGAGAGCCGAACATAACAACGATGACCGCTACACAAATCATTTGGTCACACTCGTCGCCGTGGTCATGCCGTTTACATCGCTGGCTCCTAATTATATGTCCCATTTGACAAGTATGAGGGTACTTTCGAAATAACGCATTACTATCAAATTACCGATTTACAAATTCGAAAAACGTGTTTGGTAATGCTTTGATGATGTCATTCTGTAAATATGTGATTGCTCAAAATTGTGATGGTGACTGAAATTTTGCCTTGTTCGGTAATTAAGGCATTGTCTTTTCCTTTATTTAAGGAGGAAATTATAGTTTGCTTTGGGAGTAACCTTTTCTGCAAATTAGATAAGATATTGGATAATTGGACATTCAAGACCTGTTTTGAGATTTAAGCTTTGATCATGAAACACGTATTATATTTGATAATTTTAAGGAATGACTCACAAAAAAAAAACAAGGCACCACTGTGGCTAATACCCCCTGCCTTTTTGAAAGACCGTCTTTCATTATCATCGAATATAACACAACAAACATTTTTATCCGTCATCGTATACCACGACAAAAAGAATTCGAGTTTCCAAAACGCCAGCGAAGCAGTCTGCGCCCATCCACTCTAATCACATCACATTATCGATGCACTGTTTTGATGAGCCGTCACAACTAATGGTAGTTCACACACGATGGTGTTTAGTTACATTGTATTTATACCCGAGGGGATATAATGACGCTTCGTTTGTAACCAGCCTGTATGTTGATCGCGATATGTCGTATTGTCGCGAGTTTTCTTATTATGTTTCAAAAAGGAGGTTCTTGAATCGTCTGTATCTTTATATGTTCGTTACCTCATAATTTCGAACCGCGTGTACCGATCATGTTGATTATTTATCCATTTAACGAGAAAATTTATTGTATGTAAATTGAACTAATTTGTGTGGGTTGGGAATAAGTATATTGAAAACACTATTTAAGCTCAAAATATTACATGTTCTATTGGTTTTTGATTCCCAAACTATTGAAAAACATATTTTTTCGCTTATATATCTAACCAAACTTTTTGTGATAAGTTAAGAAAAATAGCTGACGAACTACATCGCACAGATCTCATCTTTAAAACGAAATAAAAACTGATGTGAACTACAAGTGCTACCGGTTATAAATTGATTCTAGGTTATTTTTATTCTATGACTCACTGTTAATTCTTTGATGTATTATTTATAGTTGCATCATATTTATAAGTTAGAATTCCCCGCGACCTTGCGACCTTTCACAATGCGGACTGCAATCTTATCTAGGTCGTTCATGGTCTCAAAATTAAAACGCTTTAATTTTCCGTTAAATGAACTTCAAAGATAAAAACTATACTAAGTCTAATACAGTTCTTCGGGATTGCAGACTTCTTATATATTGAATTACCGAAAACGGAACTTTTGCGTTGGCCATCCTTTGAGCTCATCCTTTTTTCGTATCCACTTCTTTAGTTTCGAAAATCTGGAGTTTCACATAACAGTATCTCATGTATATACTGCATGGGCTTAATTACCGGATATATTTCTGGTCTTTTCCGATGGCAGTGAAGTAATATACTTACGTACAATCTACCTGGCAACTTGGCTAGCCCACATTCTCTTGACCCTTGCCAGCCTATACTCTACCCTGACTACTTAATACATAACACGGCAGATGCCGAGCTATATACTTGATCCACACACATACCCATCTCCATACCGTCCAGTCACAACGCTGATGGCATGTTAAAATGATCTCCGTGATTTTACTGCCCTTCCATATTGTTGGTGCATGTGGGCTGTAATGGCGGCTAGCTGCGCCGGCGCAAGCAACACAATGGAACACTAAAGTGCCAACGTCGTTTACTGCCTCCTGCGGTTTGGAAATTAAAATCCAACTTGCTGATCCGACTTTGTCGTGGTACCAAAGTGTTAAGGTGAGGGAAATTCTTCGATGTGAATGTCAAAGATGGTACCAATCTTGATCTTATAAAGATTAAGCTTAATACTTAGGTCCTCTATTATGACCATCTATTTCGGATACAGTTGCGACATATGTTGTGGAGCGACTTGTAGGAGGCCTTTGTCCAAGAGTGTACCTCGATAGGATAATATTTAAGTTATTGAATAACATTCAGACGAAACGGGTATATTTGGTTTTGAGTAAACGCTAGAGTTTCGGTAAAATATACAACTTTTGAATCTGATTCATTTTTATACATACCGTCACAGAATAATTAGTCAACCTATTTGTATAAAACAATATTATACTTACTAATTTTGTAATAAGTTTATTATTATTTGCCTTATTTGCTTTGAATATTATTTGCCAGCATTTCTGAGAACCCTGCATTAACGTTGATGACGTCTGTTTCGGGGACCTAGTACACTTCTTAAAACTATTTTTATAGTATCATGATTCTCCATCTAGCTGCTTAGTAACTTAACAGTATTCTCAAACTTAGTAACATTTACATTAATAACCAAGTCCACTCACCAACGCTACTCGATGTTCAGTGGACAGCTAAGGAAAAATGTTGATGATATACATTGATGGTCTGACCAACAACTACAATTCAAACCAGTCACAAAAGAGTCTCGCAATTGAGTTAATTTTCGGTGGTATCGGCAGAATACATTGACTATATGTACATCACCTAATTCTATAATAATATGAAAAGGTTTCACAGTGACTACTGATAATATGTAAACCCGCGTCAAATACCTAAGTTTGGATGTATACTGATAAATTCATGTGAAAAGCAAACGTATTTTTTTTTTCATCACATACATAAACAGAAAACTATTTTTTTTCTCCCCGTGTTACATATTACATGAGTCACATACTTTACGTGTAAAAAAAAAATAAGAGGCACTAGTAATAAGTAAACACTTGAAGTTGAGTACACTAACCTTGTAATACACTTAGATAAGTAAAGATGATACAATAAAAACTACGGTATTTACAACTCTGTTGGTTTTTAAGGAAAACCCTCTTTGTTCAGCCGTGTCTTGATTACCTAACGTAATTTACGTAATACTTCGATATGGTAGTTAGATGTTATTTATAGAAAACTATGTACACAATAAAAGCTATCGGGTGACAATTCTGAGATATTTTGGAAGTTAGAGTTATTAACTGAAATTTAATTTTTTGGTATTATTTTACGTCAAACTTTAACAAAAGAGGTGGTTTTATGGGTTGATTTGAACTGTTACTTAAGAGAATGACGTGAATTGGCTTATATTATAGAGAAAAGTCTTTTCTGTCTGTCAGTCAGTCTTGACTGGATACTTCCATCCCGCGATACAATATTAAAGCCGCTAACCTCTAGCCTTAACTCTGAATAATTGTAACGGCACTTACAAAATAATAAGAACACAATTCAAATAAACTGTAGCGAAGGCTTTGTTTTAATTTTAATTTTTGATATTTTATTTTAAATGGCAAAAAAATCGATGCTTATATCCTTTTTTAATAAATATCCTCCTCCGTTGTTCCAAATTAAATTTTCCGGCTTCCTCAACCTGCTTATAACATCGCCAGTTAATAGACACGACAATAGTAAGTTAACGGCAAACACGGGTTTTCACATTCGTGATTATGAAAATGCGCGTTCCCTCACCGCAAAACGATTATTTTGTTTATGAAGGGGTCTCGTGAAACGGGGCCTTAATAGCGTGATCGTTTTCTTTTATTCGATTTGATGGGTACTGTGCTATTTATCTACTAAATGGTATTGAAGAAAGTATAGCAAGAAATATTTTTTTGTTTTAGCTCGTTTAAAGGATTGATTATTTCTTTCGCTTAATCTCTGTGGTCTATCGACCCTTCGCGTTATGAATTTGACATTCAGTAAAAAATCGCCATTTCTATAATACATTGGATTATTTTGGCGACTGGTGGCTACATCTATTGTGGTTCTCAGGGTTAACCACACGGTTAAAAAAATAGAAGTCTAATTAGTTGCATAGAAGCCACTACATTTACATTTAAAAAGCAAATTAGTTTTGACATGAACGATCAATTACATTATAATTTAGCATCCTTGATTAACGAGAATTGACATTTCTCATTGAACCGGTCGTGCATTTTTTCTGTACTGTAGCTTCCGTACTTGACCACAGAACTACTAACCTAGTAGATAGAAAGAAGCGATCATATTAATATGATCATTGTTAACATATTAGAGGACGTCACCGGTGCGTGACAGGTGAAACACCGCGCAATGTAAATTAATGAGAGACCCACCGCGTGGCGTGTTAATTATCGATTCCGATAATAAGTGCCATTGCCGCGCAGCCTGACGTGATTTTATAAACATTTAAACTACGAACGCGTTATGAATGAAACCGGTATGCGCGGGCGACGCTTTCGTCATCGTTCTACTAATTCAATGCGTCATTATCACTTCAATTTCCCAACTTAATGACGTTCCGTGGGTTTTTTTGCGTTTCTTTTATCGTCATTAATTTGATAGGAAATCGGGAAATTACATTTGCCTGAGTTTTTAATGTATTTTGAACGTCAAGGCCATTCGGACAGGGGTCAAGGTGTCACAATGTCTATTTATAATCGCAGGCCGTTAAAATATTTTTTGTTTTATCCAAAGTATTGTTGAAACTATTTAACATTCGGTCGAAGGATACTGATTTATTTTCCTTATTATGAATTATGCCTGACACAGTCTACGTCAAGTAATAAACTTGATATACATAACTGATTCATACAAACCAAAACAGGCGTGACGTTTTATATATAACCTACCCAACAGTTAGACGTTTGACGTTTAGAATAAAATCAGTAATCTGTTTATTAGACAGGCGATGTGCACAAATCACGGCGGTCGGCCGCGCTGAGCGCCAGATTAACCAATTATTATCCGCCTCTGCTAATAGTTATAAACGCTGTAATACCGTCCGGTGACCGCTTAGATATTATTATAGAACTACATCACTATTAGTGATAACAATTTCAAGAACTTGTTCTGTGTCTCTCCGAATTGTGTTAAAATCTTGTGGAGTTTTATCAAGATTTCGCTGTCAGACCCACGGATGGTTTTCAACGGGATTGTCCGAAAGGGTTACTTCGACCCCGGTAAACAGAGGGTAAAGAAAGAAATATGGGAGGCTTTTAGTCTAAAAATAAAAGACTGATACTTCTGTTCAAAACAAAGAAGTCATAATTGATGATTTCCCATCCGAAAAAAGGATTCAGGAGTGGTTCGAAAGTCATCAGTTAATGAAATGTTTATTCATAAATATATCTCAATTAGAACCTCTTTGGACTAACCGCATACTCATCGCTTGGCCAGTTGAACTAAAATCATTCAGACTAAAAATAGTTTTAAGAGAAGTTTTTTTGTTGTTCGTTCAAGAACATTTATAGATACATGCAAGTATGTATATACCATTTATTACGTATATCCCTAACGCCATATATGACTGTATTAAACAGTACTAAGTATTGTGTAAATATGCGTGTCATTGCTCTTGTTAGATTTGTTCCGGTTACCGATTGGGAACACCCACTGTGATTTGAACTAAACAATATTGTTAGGTATAAAAGAAACCAGTTTTTTCTTATGTAAAGGATATTAATAGATTAAATAGAAGTTAAGGTTGAGGATGGTAAAAGAGTTTTACGCATTTACCTTAACTTCTGACTTTTTAGCGTTAAAACGGTACCCTCTTAGTATACTTTACATCCGTTAACAGGTTGAGTTTTATGAATTAATGGTAAGACAGATTTTTTTTACTTTTTTATAATAGGATAAATGTACGAAAATTACTTATTGTTATTGTTTTTAAGTAAAATATAGTATAATGAAGAATGCCTATCAATCTAATTTATTTTAATGTGAGATTATGATACGAACAGAAATATTTCTTAATGTGAGATGAGTAAAATTACTACTTCTTGAAAAGCGACGGTAACTCGTTCTCGCTTACATAGCTAAAGAACACATTCATCGATTTTGATAAAATTGTGAATGGTTATAGTTTGATCTTTAAGACCCTCATTTTCACACGCCGCACACAGCTAGTTTTGTACTTGTCTATCAATCCATCGTTCGTATGACAGGACAGATGTATTATTGAGGTGACTAGGGTTACGAGAGATTTCGTCTTTGTGGACAATAATATTATCGGATTAGAGAAGAGACTATCATTCAATCATTTAGTTTTAAATGCTTACTCCAAGTTTCGTTAAGATACCACGACTTATACCCTAACGGATCGTGTATAGTATTGTTTATATGCTTTATATTTAGTTCAATGACCTATCTAAACGAATAAGCGCTGAAACATTGATAACATTTCCAAGTTTTTTTACAGGCAGGAGTTGAACCAGTACGTTCCTATGTCTGTCTATTTATAAACTGACTAAGCAATGAACATAACTAGAAATCTACGATATTATAATTTATCAAAACTATTTCTTTATTCAAAGGGGTATTCCCTGACAGGCACTCATCATAGTTTTTCTTCTAATCATCGTTGTATACACTAGCAACGGTAAAACCGTATACATCTTTTTGTACAGATAAAAAAAGCAAATATTTAATTGATTACGTAAAAATGAGCGCTGATATGAATATGGGTTTTGTAACAGGCTTTTTGTAGACTCAAATCACTCACTCACTATGTTAATATCAATGCCTGTTGTAAGTACTGAGGCATAAAAACTTAACAGTTAATAACGTTGTCTACATTCGTTCTTCGGCATTACAAAAAAAAAACATTAGATCGTTTCTATTTTTAAATTTTGAAGCCGACATCATAGTCGGATTTAATTTTAGAAATGATTTTATACAGTAATTTAAAACATGTAAATATAATGATTTTATATTATGTATTCTTTGGATTTTATTTAATTAAAATAACCATTTTTTATGGAAGGATTATTATGTTTTTAAAATTATATTGAAGTTCTTTATTTGGTTATCGCCATATTTTAATTCTACTACATTTGGCATGCAAATTAGTTGGCAACGTTCCTTAAATAAAAAACTAAACTAAAATTCTTTGAAAAAACTATAAAAAAGCCGAATCAAGTGATTTCCTTAGAAAGGTAACACCCAGAAGCTGCTTGCTATGGATTATGAGTCATGTAAGTCACTATGTGTACATTGGAGACCAAACATTGATTTAAGTTGCGTATAATAAATACCTACAAAAATTACACATGTGTTTTTTCTATGGGAAATCTTGTACTAATATGTTTTTAAAACCTTGATATCGAGGTTCGCTATTGTTTACTCTATTGATAAGGTTTCTAAACTCATTTTTAAGTAACGACAAAGTTATGGACCGTATAACCGTAAAAGAAAAATATGTTATTTAACTATAACTAATTAAGAATATTATTAACACACATTTAAGAACACTTACCTCTCCCACTTCTGCCGACGAACCTCAAATCATTAAACTTGGCAACCCTATTCTTCATGACCGCCGAATTATTCCTGAGCTCCGCCGAACAGTTCTCGTCGTTGCCAGCCCTGACCGTGACCAGCGTGCCATCGAGGACGTCTCCCAAGGCTACCACCTTGAAGCCGCCGGGCAGGGTCTTGTTCGATCGCCAGTGTTGTGGCAGCATTGAGCACATGTAGTCTGGGCTGCCCGTTCTTACTGTCGACAAAGGAGGTTACATTAGGGAGCTGTTTTTTTTTAATTTTTTTTTATAAACTGCGTAAAATCAGAAAAAAATGTAAATTTTTAAAAATGGCTTACGGATAGAGGTGTATGTCGTTTTTGTTCTTTGGTTGTGAAATCCTAAAAAGTAAACTTTATAAATATACAAATGTTATTTTTGTTAATTAGTTAAATGGGTGCATGAAATGTGTTATAATATTTATTATATTCTTAATCACACGGTCATTTTAAATAAGCTACACAGAATCACATCTAATTTCATATAATGTGTAAGAATAATCAACTAGCACAGACTCTACATCTCACCGCATTCTCGTGTTGGGTGCCATTCACTTCAAACACGTGATTCGAAGCTTCTAGAACATAGACTTATCGGTCATACTATATCTCATTGTGTCAGCCAACGGACGTTTCCATGGATTCAGTATAAACATGGATATCATACGGCTCGCTGCAACTAATTGGGAACGTTCTAAAAAATCACCGATTGGATGAGGAAAACAGTTATTTATAACTATATAATGACCACGTAAAAGCTTCAGTTTTAATGTATCATTTATGCGGTTACATTTGTTGTAAATGTTCAAGATTTTTTCTGTCATCATCATTTTGTTGTCACGAGCTCCAAGAGAAAAGACGGTTGGATGACACGATAACATTTTCCACGTGTTTAATGTGTGTCAACTAATCTTAAGAACGTTATTTGAAATGCCTTTCATAGATTTAAAAAGAAACTGGCTTTACATTCAACCAATATCTTCGTATGAGGTTGGTTATGAGTATTTTTAAACTGGCCGAAAACAAAATATTCCTTAAACGATACAGACACTTTTTAAATCAAACACTTCTAATTCTTGCCGATAGCGAATGTAAACAATACTAATGAGATATCACAATCCTCAAATTAGGATGTGGTTAGACCGTTCACACTGGAGACATCCTAAAAAATCACAGTATAACGGGTCGGGGTCTCATAAAAAACATTAATAGTGTAAATGCGGTTTCACTATTTACGGAAGTCAATAGTATATAGGTATATAGGAATTATGGCGCCGCAAACTGCGGGCTAGATGCGGTCGTAGGAAAGGGTTTCTAGGGGGAAGCATCGAATTGGCGATTACATACAGTCAACTCGTGGGTCAATTTCACCAGTTACATTGGCAAAGAGAGCTTATAAATATGTATGTTAGGTGTGAAAGAATATAATATGAAGATGCTAGAAAGACATGAAAACTGGGTACAAACTAGCTAAACTGGAAAGGAAAACATTTATTCAATCCTTTCAAAACAAACCCCTTTTAAGTACTAGCTCTAGTGTCTGTCCATCCGTTTTTATCAATTCTTTTACGATATGTTTTTCTCTCGTATATAACGAGTAAATTAATAATCAAGCGACGGTTCGTGTTATATCTAAGCAGCCTCTTACTCACCTTTTGCTTAATGGTAACCTTTCTTTATTTCAACAAATTTCTCACGCGACAATGTCATAATTGTATTCAATTGATAAGGAGCTTGAAAAAATTGGGTTTATCAGAGTGTTAACAAGAGTACATTGCACGAAGATTGGGGCAAAAAATTGAAGTTTCCCACTACAGCGGTTGTTGGCCTTTTCATTTGATCTGACTGTTTCGCATATTGAGTTTTCCTTTAATGTGTCCGGAAATATAGGTTGAACTTTCCAAATATGAAATATCAATAAAAATAAACCACAGAGGTTGGTAAACATTATTGAAATACAAGATGAACCTCGCGGTTTTACCTACGATTTTACAGTTTCCGTATATTTTAATTTAATCAAATCAGGTCTTATTTCTTTTACTTGTTTGCATCACATATGGTATCTATTAGAAAATTACTCCTTAAAGATACCCAATCTAACATCCAGTATAATTTTATCTAGAAATGCAGCCGATTTTGAGATTAGCTCTAACAAATCGACAAACAAAAACCGAATACAATAAACAGTACGTTTATAGACATAAGTAACGTAACAGACTACACAATACATACAACTTAACGATTATTTTCTACTAACAAACGGACACTCCAATTTTAATTCTTGATGTTCACAAGAGATATATATTTTAATATGTAAATACGATCTTTAAACCGCACAGCACGTGTAAACTCTCTACTGAGTTTACACGTGCTGTTGTTTTATATTTCACTAGGTTAAAGAATAATGTGATCTCCAAATCTTACCGAACCGGTTTCCTATTTACATCATGTTGCTAACGTAAAGTTAAAAATACTGCGAAACAACTTATCTCTATGGACTTCCATAAATTATATTAGAATAGTAATTTTTAATAAGTTTGCTAATTTGTTCCCGTTTTTTTTTCACTTTAAATATTAATTGTTTTATTTGATGATTTGTTGTGAAATTATTGGAATGTCCATCTGCTAAAAGAGTTTTACTTTCTATAGTATTATTTTCCTAATTATTGTAATAATTCCGTAGGAACAATATATGTTTAGGTAAAATTCAAGCAGCTGATAATATTATTACAAAATATTTACTTTTGCTTATCTATCTTGAATAGGATACAGTCTGGTAGACCAGGCAAAGCATGCATTTGGGCTAATGGCACAGATATAGGTATGAAAAGCCCAGTGTATATATTATATGTGTAATAAAAACTTGGGTACAAAACAGGTAACACAGAGATATTTCTTGTACAAAACATATTTAAAATACCTTTTGGAAGACATAGCAGCACATCATGTCACATGAAAGCATGTTTGACATTTTGTATTGAGGGAAAACTGTCAAAAATATTAAATAAAGCGACGTCATAAGGTCACTGTCATTCACACTCTCCGGGGTAATTATAATTTTAAAACACCTTTCAACGAGCCGCAACTTCCCGCTTAATTTCAAATTTCAGTAGCAGCGAATAACTTATACTAATAATTATAAATTATATAAAAAGCCATCAAATTGACGAAAAATGAAAAAGCGTTGCTGATTGGAATCAAAATAAAATTCTATATTCAATTTAATCGTATTTCTAAACCTTTCATTTAAAAAACGTATCTCTCGTGACTGCAATTTTACGGCCTGTCAAATAGATTTTCGAAGGAAGGACAGAGTATATTCAATTCAATTGGCTCTTAATTGAATCCTATAATGGTAATATTCTTTACGAATTGTTTAAAATTAATGTCAAAGTCGCAACTTAATCTATTTTTTTCTTCGCAACTTGATCTGGAGTTAAAAATAAAATTTTAATATTGTGCAATTTATGATCAATTCTATTTCTAAGTCTACCTATCAACATATTTTTCATGTCTTTTCCATATATTTTATTAATAAAGTATAACATTTTTCTTTTAAAATTAAATTGAAATTGAACAGATTATTTATGTTCAATAATTTCGTATGAAGTTCCCTATTTAGGGATATATGATTTTCATTCCCGGAACTTTCATTAATATCATTTTTCATCGTAATGTATTTTAAAATAATCACATGTTTTACATGCTACAGGACAAATATGATTAACGTGTAAATTTCAATTCAAAGACTTGTTAAAGTTATTTAAATCCTTTGTTTAAAACAGTATTGAGAAATTATAGAAACTGAGGCGTATCCCTAGTTCCTTCTGTTTTATAATTTTAATATTATAGAACCCAAAACTCGAAAAAATATTAAAATTATTTCAGCCCTAAAGAAAAAAAAAAATACAGACCAAAAGGTATTAAATATCGCAGATAATGTGTTCATTGTTGTATTTTTATTAATCTTGACATTTAGAAGCTTTTTAAACCAGCTGCAATTCAATGGATTTGTGCTAAAGATATTGTGATTATATCTACGATAATATTTTTTAATTATAATATGGAATTTCCCAAGGACCAAAAATCAAATTTATACAAAGTTCTTTTTAAACAATGCCTGTTTAGAAGACAGATGACGTCCGAAACGTTGATTCCGATTGCGTAAGAGGTTATATATGTATAGATATTTCATCAAAAAGCCTTAAATTATAACCGGCAGCTTCATCACCTGATGTGTTGCTAAGTGACTCCAGTTCGTGAGTAATTAATAAAACGCTTTGAACCGTGTAGACATAATTGTTTTATTACTTCTAGATCGTCTTTCTAAAGATTTAAATTGATTTTAGAGATATTATTCAGCTGACAATCTTTAAATGATTGCGTTAGATTCTGACACCTTATAAATATAAATTTAGGTTTTGAGACATATACTAAATTTTATTTTAAGATTTATGAATAAAATGTCATGATTGAAGATTTTGCTCAACATCAGTATCAAGAAAATATAAAGAAAATTAAAAACACAATGGGGTTATTAAATAAAGAAGTTGTTTTATCAAATTCTATTTCATTAAAATTATATTTATATTGATATAGTTATAAAGATGTAAATATTAGTTTAGTTTAATTTATTGTAAAAATATTATTTGTACTTATAGTATTTATTTGGATATTGTCTTCTATGATGTAGAGTTATATTACATTAAAACCAGTATTTGATTTATCACCCACTCGTGCTTTGTAAATACATATCGACACCTGCTTGAGTTGTCCAAGTGGACAATTTGAAAAAAAAAACGCGATAGAGTCCGCGTAAAATTATTTGATTTCATTAAGTCTTTAATGAAATATAGCTGCAGCATGATATAATGTTTCTTGTTATAGAATTATAAATAAATAATTCTAAAAATAATTATAATATTTGGAAATAAAACCAGTACAAATCTGAAATTCAAGTTATGGTCAGACATCGATTTTTTCATGGCTCAAAAATACCAACAATTAAATCGATTAATAATAATTCGATTGTAACTAACTTTAAAATGATGAATCCCAATAAAACACTAGTTGAACAGTTAAGTAACACGAAGTCATTAATAAACGTGGTTAATTACTGACATTAAAATTCCGATGTATTTCGCATAATTAGTGACATTAATCACTGTGATTTAATTAAATGATTTATTGATAACTATAATGCTTTATTGAGTCACTTCTATTATATTTTATAATTCCTTACAACTTTCTCCGAACCGCGTTGATGTCTTTTACTTGAAGATTTCATCTTTAATATATCGCTTATCTTAATTTTATTTTAGGTTATTTATTCAGGTATATAATAGCCTAAAATATAACTATTATATGCATATTTAATATTTCGTTTTTATTTTTTAATACATTTTTAAGGCACTCTCTTATATTGTTTATTTCGTGGATCGATATATTATAAATATAATGCTTTACAATGACATAATTAATCAAAGGCAATCGAAAAATCCCACGTCCTTAGAGTTCTTAGAATTCTAATAAAAAACATAATAACTTGACCTTAAGGTTAACCGGAAAGGGCACAGCTGCTTCACCACTTAATCACAAAATAATTTAGAATTAGAAAAGTTTTTAGTAAAGAGGTTGTTTACCTAGGTCAGGGTACTCGGCGAGGGTCTCGTCCACGATGGACTGCAGCCACCACGGCTCCAGCTCGGCCATCTCGCGCCGCCGACGGCCTCGGGACTCATACGGCAAATGCATCCTTCACACCATCACACGTCACTTGCCGCACCGCCACGGGCGACGTTCACAACTTAACCCACTAACTAAGCAATGTACACAAAACAAAACGTTGCCGTCGCAAAACAAGGTCACCTTAATAATTTCGCAAGTTAGGGTTTATCAAACACTCGAATTCCAACACTTCCGCGCTTCACGACGTTTGTACTTCGATTGTTTGGCTTTCGTCCAAAGTTTTTATTGATAAGCTTGTTATAAAAACTCATGTAGTCGTACGTCTTTACAACATGAAGGCTCCGTACGAGAGCGAGTATTATGTTAGCATCGACCCGATAATTTACTATGATTAGGAATTCTTTGGATTCTAATACTTTGTCAGTCTTCGCGTGGCGTTGTAGAGTTCTAAATTATTATTATATTATTTAGTAATTAATAACCAATTGTCCAACGTTTCACTCACAAATTGTCCGTGTTTGTCGCACTATATATTTGTATTTATTTCCTCAATCAAAAGTTCATATACAATTCAAGGATTTCTTGAGCTTAACTTTCGTCATTTTATGTGAGTCACAGCACTATCCGGAGTACACTAGGGACCACCTGATACATCAACAGCTCTAGAGTCGGGTACACCTGTAAGCACTAGCGCGTTACTCGGTGTTATGTCAACATCAGCTGCGCGTTAATTTATTTATGATAATCGGAGCCGGTTATGAGCGTAGTTTCGGCGAGCCGTGTGTATCGCTGCGCGCTGGCCGCGTGTCCGCGTAGAGCGTGAGTCACGGCGCTCGCTGGAGGCTGGCGCGTGTTCGCTGCCCGCGCGACTCTCTACTACTGAACCGCCGCCATTCTGTCACTCGCTGCCTCCATTCTCTGCGGTCAATCTGCGGTTTGGCCACGCTTCATTTGTCGGGAAAATGCGCGCTGTTCTCCTCTTGCTCGCACTTGTAAAGAGTCGACTACGTGTGAAAGAGACGCATGCAAGTTTTGTACCATTATACATTTTTGTTTAGTCCCATTGTTGAAAGGGAAATATTATGAGCTTTTTCATTTTAAAGCGTGGTTGCGTATCTCCCTCTTTTGGCCCGCTAACTGCGGTCTCACGAAGAGAGACGTCTATAAGAAATCTAGTCATTTTATATTAAATAAAAAAATACCTTTGAATATATATTAATTTAGTCTGACTAATTTTGAATAGAAACAATCACGATAGAAGGTAATATCGCTCCAAATTATTTGAATTAATGAGGTTTGATGGTGCCCAAACTGTATGTAATTTGAAGAGTTTGTACTAATAAACTATACTCATTAACATATAGGTACAATTCGTTACGATACATTGTTGTTAGTAGGTGTATTTTTATCGGTCTTAAGATAGTGCGGTGGGCGTGTTTGCGGCTGGGCGGGGCGGCCCCGCCTACTGTCGCGAAGACGGAGTTCGCGGGTGGAAAAATTCCCGGATCGCGGCCGTACAGTGTCGGGCCGGTGTTCCGGGGCCGGACCGGGGCCGACAAGAGGACGAGTCGGCCCCGCGCCGCACTTGTTGCGCTAACTCTCGCCCCCGGCTACACGGGATCATTGTTGGCAATCTTATGCATATAGGGGTTAATTCGTTTGAAATTTTTAAGCGTATTGTCAGAAGCCAACCCTTTGGTATTTAGGTATGGATGCATTTTTTGAATACGGTTTTTTACTGTTATGTCAATGTTCCACCTAAAGAAAATGTGTGTCATTTTGTGCCTTTTTTGGGTTGCAAACAAGTCTGATAAAGCAATCCTTATATCAAACATATTATAAATGAAAAGAAATTATAGAACTTACAAGGCAGCAGGTTGTTACCTGTATATACTTAACGTTAATTAAATTAAAACTCATTCAATAATTTTATTAATGGCATGTTTCCTAATTACATATTTAAATTATCTATTAGTAACGCAAAACGGCCATTTAATATCGCTAATCACTATATTAATTATCATTTGCACAAATTGCTCATGTTGGTAATTTTTAATTTTTATTAACGATATATTTACTATAGTGCAGATCTGACGTTCATTGAAATACAGAAAAAGTCTAATTTTTTCAATCAATTAGGATTAAATTAGGTAATTATCAGAAATGTATGACCCCCAACCTTTTACGCTAAGCTATTTTTCAGCGTTTCCTTGCTAATAATTTTGTAATAAAAGTGCTGTTTCTTCTTCACAGCAAGAACACTTAGGAAGCGATGAAGGGTGAGAGATACGGGATGCTGTGTTGTGTATGACTCTTTGACGTTCAAAAAGTGTTACTTGACAGTTTACCTTGAATTAATGGATTTTGATTTGATCTGGTAATCCTTGAACCTTCCGTCTACCACAGTCTACTTTAAAGCAAGTGCCAATTAGTGAAATTAATCTACAGAAAATATGCTAAATGACTGTAAACAAAAGTTATATAACACTAAAAGACAAAAACCAGCGAACAAATACGTTATATTCACATACACAACACAACTGCTTTAAATGAATTTTATTGTGGTAAACAAAATTAAAAATCATTTAAAGCAGTTGTCAACCATAGTGTGAAACACCGCAAGCCGCAAAAACAATTGACGTCTCGAATTTTTCTAAGTTACACTAATTATAAATTGTAGGAAAAACAAAGGAACCGCGTGACGTAATTAGATAACTGGGGCCTCATCCGTGACCCAATAACCGCAGGAGTGACGATTTTTGCGGCGACTAGCGGCTGTAGTGAGACCGCAGTGGGATTGTAGCTGTTGAATGAACGTCTGATGGATTGGGTGTTACTCAGAAGACTTTCTGAGTTTTGGTAGTCACGTGTTTTGGAAAGGTTGTAATGACGTCTTTTGGTTATAGTTTGTTTAGTTTGATATTCGTAGGTATATGTCGGTGAAGGTGTGTCCATAAGAATGACACTTCGGAACCGTGCAACTAGAGTCGTGACTGTAACGTTATAAAAGTGCCTGTAAAACGGCCTACTTGAAATAAAACTTTTGATTTTGATTTTCTTATTGTTGGTAATTTAAAAAAAACTTGTAGAGTGATGGTTTGAGTGGAAGTGTTTTAATTATCTAATGATCTATACTACATTAAGTTTCTGACAATCTCTGATGTCTCAGAGACAGTAGTTAGTTATAAGGTTAGTTATAAGGTTTCAATTATACCTCTGAGGGTCGGAACTCTAAAAAACATATGTTTTTGAAAATATCTACCGAATACATATGTCATCGATTTAGGAGGTAGGTCTCGTTACATAGCCTAGTTAATTTAATCAAACTAAACAAAAATTACACTCGAAATATGTAGTAAATAAAATGAATAATTTCTTTGAACATGAATTCATAAAATTGTGGTTAACTGTTTATTTGTTAAGTACACACTTAAACATAACGTATACAATTTACATAACAGGAAAGAGCGTAATTCGGGTAGGTAAATAGCCTGGTATTATTACGTCATAAATGTATTATTGAATAACATTACTGATTAGTATAATTTACGAGAGGCGGATTCATAATTATTTATTTGATGATATTATAATACAGCCATTTTGTCTATCTGTCTGTCTAGGTCTAATTGTCTTGTCTTGTCATAATCCTCGGTTTTTCGTTCGCCCAGACGGCCAGTTTTCTTTAAATCCTGTACTTAAAACATGATTTAAAGAAACTGTCGGTTAACAGAATGCGACTATATCACTATGGCGGATTGATCATAGGTTTTCATTTATTCACTCTTTTCAATATTAATTATAAACTTATTACTTCCATACGATATCCAGACATTTGACGACGAAATTGGGTTACGGAACCTGTGGGAGATCCTTCGCTTTTGAAATTTGACAAAAACTATCAACAACACAAATTGATTAATTTGTGAAAGCAGGAAAGTTACTCTAAACTTAGTTGAGTGGCGTAGACTCCAAAGCTATGTAAGGATGTATTTGTAAAGAACTAAAAATAGCTTAATATCCCTCGTCTCGATCAGCACAGCTCTGGTGGAAACGCCTCAGAGGAGCTAGATTTTTGCGCACATAAAATAAGCGAGGGACTTTGCTTGCCGGGTATACTCACAATGCACAAGAATGGTATTTTCTCAGCTCCGCTAGACATCCTTGTGAGACAGCTTTTTCACGCACAGTTGAAATAAATACATGAAATAACCACAGATAAACTAGTCAATATATGTATGATGACGTTACTAATAACATTAAATTTGATTAACCCTTTAATTTCAAAAATACTATATATATTGTTTTGGTACAACGGCAGTATTACTTTAAGACGTGACAATATCCCCCCAAAAACTAACATTTTAGTCGAACAGCTCTTGATTATTATGCAATTAAAAATGCTTTCTACGAACGGTTTTCCTTATTTTTGTTTATATGTGCGTCACATCCACGTGCCGTCAGTTTAGTTCTTTGTAAAAGTTAATAATTATATCGCTCATGAGTGTTTTCTTTTTTGAGATGCTAATGCTTAGGCAGTTAAGTAAACAGGATAAAGGTTTCATTAAAATGTTTTACCTTTCCTCAGGAGTCTTCTTATTAATAATTAGTAGACTATTGATTTGGTTGTCAGAGTTATATGACGTAACGAATGACAACGTCAAGTATATTCCCAGCTATGGTCAGAAAACTTAAGGCATATATTAAATGAAATAAATTATGTTAGGCACATAATCATTAGCCAATATATACGAATCATTAAGATTGATCCAAGTATTTTCAGATCTGACTTCAAATAGGTACGCGCTGGCAATACTGCGATAACAGTAACAGCAAATAACGCGACTAGTTCAAACATTAATGGAAAATATACTGAAAAAACCCATCGACCAATTCTGAGTGTAATGAGTAAAATAATTTATGACATATAACTTGAATAGTTATAGTCTAGGCTAGGTTAAGGAAATACGCGGATGTTGGCGTAATAGACGTTATCGTCAATATTAATGTAAATAAGAGGATAAACCACAAAACGAATAGTTTTGTAAACATTAACGTTTACTTATATGTTTTAAAATTCAAGAGGATCAATCTCCGGAATTGCTGTAACAATTTTGATGGGATTTTTACTGGCAGATATGTTAATGCTACAGGTTTCATCAGAGTATACAGGTATGGGTGGGATCAAGGTGTTGCTCATCTGTGGAGGTCCGACATGGCCGTGTTCTAAAGGGAATAAAATGATTGAAACTCGAAACTGCTATTTACCTACACATGTGACTTATGAGACATAGGTATGTACCTATGTCTCATAAGTCACATGTCTTCTAATAATTGGGAAAATCCTAGACGAAAGAACTGTTTTCTTATTATTTAGTTTAATGTAAGTAAAAAAATAAATTTCCAGGAGAAAAATAAGAAATCTAACAAACTTTCTTTATAGAGCTCTATTTTGTGAAATATACAAATAAAAAATTTCGCTGGCCCAGATGATAGAATGGGACCAAAATAGTTTCTGAAATTTAAATATAAACATATGAGTGCGGTTCTAAGTCTGGATTAGTACTCACAAGATTCAAACTCAAAACAAACATCGTACAAATTTTTACAATAAAAGTATATGTCGACCTCCACATGTGATCAAAGTTCAAATCTCCCTATATGGGAAAGCGTTTGTCTAAACTGCATGATCAGAATTTATTTTAAAAACGAGAGGAAAAAATTACATGATTTGAAGATTTTGACCACTCGATTGTCAATTGCAAATGGTTCGTCCAAACATTAAAGTGTCGTAACATTATTCAACCACATTGTTGAATATGTTCTGTCAGATGTTTCGCAGCCGACTTTCACTACTGCCATTTATCTAATTACTTGCGACCGTGTTATTTTCTTTGTATTTTTTCCTTATATTCGTCTTGTAGAAGGGGAGCAGCCTGCTGTTACTCAACTACGCATGTATTCAATCACACTAAGATAGTTATGTAATTTTTACTATGTAAGGCAATCAATTGAAGTTTGAAAGCGTTACCAAAATGAATCTTACTGCTTTAGAATAAAGACGCTACATTTTTTTGAAGAGTTACTATGTTAATAGTCAATTTGTTCATCAGCTATGTGCACTGTTATTTAGTGTGAATAATATACCATATAAGTACCTGGTTCTTATATCATACGCTGAGTACGAAATTAAAATGGTGAACAAAAAATGTAACGACGGGGATGGAGAAGCACGAAGACGGGAGATGGCATGGAGACGGGTCAAAGGGCATGAATTAGATTTCTTGATTGATGATATTCATTGCGGTTGGTGCGAATAAATTGATCGTTAAAGGCAGTTAACAGTAAGGTGCAACACAGACAAGTCACAAGTCTGTCCGGGTGACTTATCGAATTGTTGTGGAGTACTATTATTCCACACACGAAGCGTGGTAAGGTGCTATTAAGTAGAGCGGCGTCTCCCTTCCACACCTTTATTAATTGTAGTTAGTGAGGTAATGGTATTCCCATATACACACAGTACACAAACACCAGAAAAATCTCAAACAACTGTGTATAACTCTATATTTAATTAATTTAATCTTCAAGCATTCCAATTATCAATTGATCATCATAAAGAAATAATCACACCTAGTACCTATCTACATACTATTTCGACAGGCAAATTCCTAACTCAGAAATTCAAATGCATGCATCGTGTAATAGGTGTCTGTAGACGGTGACAATCATCTGAGGGCACTAACAAGCTTGATTGTTTGTCAACAAGTGGAGAGTTGTGATACATATATGTACATACGAAGTTGGCTTTAGTAGTGTGGGGATTGAAAGGTTTATTGTTGATTTTTGCTACTGGAACAGATTGAATGGTGGATTACTTTTTATTGAGAGTTTTTTAGACCCGACTCTAGGCAAACGGCTCTAAGTTCGATCTTACCTGAATCATTATTTTTCTTTCAACTTTGTTACTGATCTTTAAATTCCATTTAATACTGTTTCGAATTTAAATGCTTCAGTTTTAGTATTTTTTATCGAAACGATGGTTTTTAAATTTTTCTAATTGGCAGATTAATTTTCAATTGAGCCATCAATCTCCAAAGTTGAGCCATAATACCCGGTCCTCCGCCTTCCGCATCCAGTCTGCGCCAGACACCTTTTTTAGGATATCAGTCCATGGGACTGGGGGGTACCCTACACTACGTTTGCCAATTCGCCGTCTCTAGGAATTGTCTGCTCCAGCCTGACATGGCCAGCCCACTGCCATATCAGCTTGCTAACTATACAGGCTATGTAAGTCGCTCCAGTTCTGCCCCGGTTAATCTCGTTTTTGATCATATCCTTCTGAGCGACTTTAAGTTTCTGGACTAGCCCTACTTTAGTAAGTGGTTAGTGTCCATGTTTCGGCGCCGGAGGTCATAACAGGCAGTACGCATTGGTTGAATTTGTTTTCAATCATTGCAGAATAGGCGACTTAAAGACAGGACGGAGCTTAGAGAATTAATTTTAATTTAAGTTCATCAAAATACATTGCTATTGACGTATTTAACTTCTTATTGTTGTTCCGTAAATCACTTGCAGTTGAGTGATATTGTGTATTTATAATGTGTAATTAATAATTACCTATCTAACGTTGACAATGAATCGTTTGTTGTCATGAATCATCGGTTTTGCGTTTCCCTAAATGGACTAACGCAATATTTCTTTATATTATGTTGTAAATGAGTCATTTTGAATAATTTATTATTTATTGTACTTTCCTACCTTTGTCACTTTGGCTATATTTATGTTGCTATTGCATACCCCTCCCTTATAACTGTGCTGCTAGGTGCATCATAAAAATCATGAGACATGGAATAATTATAGGCTTATCTATACTAATATATAAAGCTGAAGAGTTTGTTTGTTTGAACGCGCTAGTCTCAGGAATTACTGGTTCAAATTGAAAAATTCTTTTTTTGTTCAATAGACTATTCATCAAGAGTTTGGGCTGTATAACATCACGCTGCATCTAATAGGAGCGAAGATACAATGGAAAATGTGGCAAAAACGGGGAAAAATATTCAATTTCGAGGGCTTCGGTTCAATAATTCCTAACTTATATCTTCTAACCACGCGGGCGAAGTCGCGGGCAACTGCTAGTAATCTATATAGGTACCAGTTGGTTTCCTTTTCAACCTGGGCCTCTATTTTGCTATTTACAATAGTCGATGATTGAATGGAAATTGGATTAATGTGTTGGCAAAATGCTTCATAGAATGGAAATATTTTGTTAGTAAGAATGAAAATAGTTTCAAATGTAATGCAATTGCCTTTCATTGGCCATTGTAAACTGAAGAATTGGGGCCCGGGTCTATTTAGACCATTATTTTTCCCAGCAGATAGTAGCAGTATCTATAGTAGGTAAATGTTTCTACATAACTCAATCTAACAAACCGTTTCTGCCTATTTTCATCCTCCCCTTTTACGGACATGCAAAAATGTTTGATATAAACTCCCCTGTCATTAGGACCCGTCTTATTGTCCAGTTAATCGGTTTAAGTGTTGTTAATGAACTCGACTCGTCGCTCGCCGTCCGCCGCTTCTACTAATCTCATTGACAGAAAAACAATGCACAATTCTGTAAGCGATTTGTGAAGAGATCTCGCTTTAGATGACAATGTGCTTAGTCTGGTTTAGTTATGATATTATGCCTTCATTATTTTCTGCATGTAGGTTTTATTCGTTGTTTCTTTTTGTAACCGGCTGATTAAAAAAATATTGTTGCTTTTTAAGTTTCGAAGATTAAATGTCAATTTGAATGTTTCTTGCAGTTATGTGTTATTTTCATGAGTATTTCGTAGGGATCGAAATCTGAAGTTGTAGCCTTTGTCCGGATGAGAGGTAAGTACTTGATACTTGGTATGTGAGAATAAATAAATTATTAAATAATTATTGATTTTGAACTACTCGTCAAACGTTGCGCTTTGGTGAATTTTATGAATAATATTTTTTATTCAGTCTGAAAGTTTACGTTTTTATTTTTTTTACCAATCAAATTAGCGATTCACATTACAATTCCACATTCCACTCTTTGGAGCAGTCAATAAATTGCACTAGGATAAAGTTTACACACCGAGTACAAGTGCTCAAAGAAAGAATGAACAGATTTATAACTGAAACTCACCCCTCTATGCTGCCATCTATTATGAAATGAGAAAACAAAGTGTTGTATGAAGCGCCATCTAGTTTAAAACGGTATACTGAGTAGTCGAAGAGTTTCTTTCCATCCAAAGTTCTAAAAGTTGTACATAAATCACCTAGGTGGCAGCACTTTTGTATTTGCAAGTAAGTCTACCAGATGGCGTTACTGGGTGGAGTGCAAAAAGTTTAGTATTGTTGTAAACTTTTTTCAATAGTTTTAAATGATCTCATCCAATTTCAGAGATGAAAATAACACATAAAACTAAAAAAAATCTTCATATAATTTAAATTTAATTATATCTTATTGGTCTTAAATGAAACTACTTTTACGGATTTTATCGCGGTTTAATTTTGGATATTAGTTCCCGACGTTTCGACACCTTTGCAGGTATCATAATCACGGGATTGACCATGATATCTGCAACCGCGATAAAATCCGTAGAAGTAGTTTCATTTAAGACCAATTTCTGATATAGGTAATAGTGTATCTCACTGCAAAGGCCATTTATTTATTTTTAACATTCGCGTAAATCAAAGAAACCACTATATTGGTCTTAAATAATTTGCATTGTGTCCGAAGTAGATATCGCCTAGTCCTATCGATCTTGCTCTTTATTCTTGTAGCACGAAGGCTTATAATTACGGGCTAAAGTATGAGTGCGTTTAGGTATTTTTTCTCTGTATAAAATGAGAACTAAAAAATTTGTTAAAACTTCCCGATTTCACCTGATGATGACAATCCTAGCTTTTTCTCAACTATTTTGGGGTCGGCTTCCAGTCGAACAGGCTGCAGTTAAGTATCAGTGTTTTACAATTAGCGACAGCCTATTTGACCTCCGCAACCCAGTACTTGGGTAACACATTACCCCTTAGGTAATTAGACTGATTGTCAGATGTAACCCGCATTATGATATATAAATCAACCTCATACCTCTTTGTCCAGTACCTTTAGAAAATAAATAAATTTACCGTTTTCGTAACTACTGTTATTTGTTTTTCTGTTTTGCATTTAATCCTGTATAACTTTTAATGTTTGCGACTTTTTTCTTTCATACCTGTAAGACTTCCTGACATTTCCTGGCGTGTTTCAGGAAAACGATGAAATCTAAGGTATTGATCTTATGCTATTATTTTTATAATAATACTAGCTGACCCAGCAAACGTTGTTCTGCCGAAAATTTATTTTTCTAGCTATATGTATTTTTAATGCCACATTATAAAAAAAATAAAATAATTATCTTTTTTTAGTGTGAGCAACTCTTATCACTTAAGCGTATGAAAAATAGATGTTGTTCTATTCTCAGGCCTATCCAATATGTGCACAAAATTTCATAAGAATCGGTTAAGCCGTTTCGGAGGAGTACGGTAACTAACATCGTGACACGGGAATTTTATATATTAGATATATTATTGCGATGAAAATGTGTCCCTTTTATATAAGATCTTATTGTTACCAATGTATCACAGAGTCCTTATTCGGTCAGTATAATAAGTAGGTGTTTTGCGATACATACCTGCAACCGTCATATCTAGGCGTGTATCTACTAAGATTATAGAAATCAATAAAACTTTACAACAATTTTTTTCCAAGAACCATCTTTCATTTCAAAGCAAACCTTTACCAACAACAAACTCCCTTCACGTGTAACTTACCTACAGTTTTTACCAATTGAATGTCTCAAATAAGACATAACCATTAACACCTGTATAAGAATAGTACTATAACACTGTCCGCCTACATTCTGGGCTCAAATAAATTCAAAAGAAAACACAAATATATAATAGGATTCCGTGTAAGTAAATATTTGGATAGTGAGTCTCATAACATTATTGAAAGCGCGTGTTTTTCTCAGGCAAGGGCAGTCACGCCCTCTGCATCACACAATAGGAACCAACCTTCACCATAACTGCAAATTGTTATTTCCACACCATAAAGTTTTCTAAAAGTAGAGCTTTGATAAAAGTGAATGAAATAGTTTGTTATAACTATTAATCTTGTTGAATGAAAGCAGATGGTGAAATGACATGTTTTATTACAGGATTAAAATCGTTATTCGATCTTGGGTGAATAAAAGTGGGCTTTTATTTCCACCAAACATTTTTGACCTTTATTCTTTTGCGATCATCAAGTTTTGGTTCATGAATACTTACTTTCTCATTATCAAGTACTCTAAATACATTTTTTTTAGTTTTTGACGATTATTATTTAATTATGCTACTCTTCTTCCTTTCTTTAATTAAGAATGTTCAAAAACAGCATTTATATTCTACAGCAAACAGTGTTAGGAATTTACTTCTGTTCCCGATCATTCAAGAGGCACGCTTTAACAAACATTTCGCTTTCGGTTTCTCACCAAAGAACTTTGCGTCTAAGATTCGGTTTATCATCTCACACTCATTGTCCGCCGTTTTCTATCATCGCTCGCCATTTATTATCAAATACATGAATGGCTTGTCGCATCGCGCCCAAACAAAGCTTTCTGAGGTATAACTCAACCATTTTACTTTGCCCTTTTCATTTCTATTGGGAACATCTTTTTAGTTCGACAATATAGGTGATGAGGGGAGCACGGGAGCTCTTGGTTCGCTGGGCAGCGTATTATAATGCGTTTAATGGCCTGTAATGAATGGCATAACATCCATAAAGCGACAATGCAGCCACTCGAACATGGCCTTTTATAATAATACTTGATTTATAGCTGATCACCGCGAAAACTTGGATTGTTTTGCACGTGTTTATAACGTTACGCCTTCGGCACGACAGCAAAGTGGCAAGATATAATAGACGGCCATACGATATAGTTGAATGAAGTGATGGTAGCGAGCGGCTTTGTATTAAATGGTATTGGTTAAAATGTGTGCCCAGATTGAGTTGCAGTTATTTTTACTACAAAAAAATATCTTATTTATTTAACCGACCAAATACTTTCTATGAATAAGAAACCTAAATCTACAACGTGCAGCAAATTAAACCTATAGGTAAATTAGTATTTTTATATTAAAAAAATCAAGATCAAACAGTTAGTATTACTACCTAAATAAAACACTACTATTGTTATTGAAAAATGTAGAGTTGATAAATGAAACTCTCATGAACTCTCTCCCTGAATAGACTTAGATAGCGAGCCACATCATTTTTTCATGGGTTTTATGTAGTAAAAACAACTGCTTGTAAAAAATACGATAGCGCCTTCTTTAGCCAAGGTATATTCATAAGACAGATAACTTGAAACAAAAAATTGACATTGCAGTCATTTGTGGAAGTTGCATGACTTAGGTACATACTATACCTTAAAAGTGTCTGAAAGTGTCGCCCTTAAATGTATCATGGCTTTTCACTGCCATGTGAAATGTAAAGATAAATAGATTATTATGATTTTCACTTAGCTAAAGCCTAGCTGTTGTTTTAGAAAACCGGTCACGTCTCATTTTCAAAAAAAAAATAAAAATGCTGACTTGCTTTACTGTTCGGAAAAAAACGTCATTTGTGTAAGGAATTTTTATCTTATTATGATAACTTTCGTGAGAGATTTATGTTTACTTATTTAGTAACGGTTTATTCATGTGTATTTATTGGGATAGCCCGACTAGTTTTGGACCTAACAGTAGTCCTTATTCTTGAGCAGACGCTGCGGCGGAACGTGAGTAAACCGTAAAAAAAGGTTTTGTTATCATTTGTTATAATTGATTATTCACCGTTGAATTTAATTTTGAGGATTGTCTAAACTTTTAACTCGCACCCTTAGACAACATACATGTTTTGTATCAACATTTGGTTTATAAGAACATAAGCTCTCCTTTTTATCGACTACTACAGTCTATACAGTCGAATAATAAAAATAATAGTCCTTTATTGTTCGCTCTATCTTAACTTAAGACGATTAAGAGATTCAAAACATTGCAACCCCTACGACATGTGTCTCAAAACTTTGCTCTTTTTAGATAAAGGCCTGACCAAACGGCATCCACAAAGAAACAGACAGATGTCGAAATGATAAAAAGTTTCGGATAAAAAGTTTACATTCATTGCGTAGGTGTTGTATGTGTATGTTGGTAGTGCCTATTGTTTGACAATGGAGGGTTAAATGTGACGTGAAATCGGAGGTATAAGGCATAATCCACTTATAGTAGGCATGTCGCCTTTTAAAAAATAGAGCGGTATTGTGAATATCGTGATTGATTTGTAAAAAGAACACGCCGCGGGGTTTCGGTGCGGGTAAACACAGTTGACGGCGGATGGCGGGTGATGGCTTGATGGTTTCCCCGATAGATGGAGCTAACAGTTTTCGATGGATTGAGATTGTTGGCGCTTTTTTTTGGTATGCATGAGAGTTTTGAGTGATTTTAATTTCGAACTCTACTTTATGGTAAAGTTCACTGTTTTATTTAGTCGATAATTTTCCTGTTAGTTTGTCGTAGGTCCTGGTTCAAATAAAACTTTTACTGCTGTTTTATGATGGAATTTATGTCAACGTAGGTTGGTCGTACTTTACCAACGTCTGAGATTGAAAGGGCTCTAAAAAAGTTTCAAATTATTATTTATTCTTCGGTCATAATTAAGTGCTTGAAATATCCAGTCTAAAACACTACTAAAATCATTCTATTCATGATACATCGAAAGTACAAAATCGATGCCTGTCTTCCGAATGGGTAATGTAACTGAGACGAATTAATCATCGAAAGTAGCGGAGAAATATAAAGTGTTATATTTATTTTATTTCAAGAAAGACTGAAGTTGTGATTGCCATTTTTATCATCTATCCAATTTACAATGTCCATTTATTATGCAAGTTACCCACGGAAATCCATATCTTGAATAGAATGTCAATTTGTAGAAAAGCTGAGTTATCACAAAGTCACACTTTATGCAGTTTAAGTTGCAAGCGAAATTAAAAATTGAGAAATATTTATAACGTTTTAATTTTTCGTTTAAAGAAATTACGCAACCATTGCCATTTTTCACCCTCAAAAAGGAAGTTCTCAATTAGTCTTTTATTTTTCAATGTTTGTTACCCCATAATTTCGGACTAGATGGACCGATTTTGTTGATTCTTTTTTCTTTTAACCACAAATACCTGTCATTTGGTCTCGTAAAAATTAAATCTAGTTTAACTAAGTATTTTATGTTTGAAGTAAGTTGAATGTTTTTCTTTTGAAAAAACATTATATCATCTATACTTCTAAGAACTGACGTCATATCAAAAAACGTATCCAAGTTACGCGTCTATCCATTCATTATGCGAGTTACCCACGGTAATCCATACGTTATGAATAGAATGTCAGTTTGTAGGTGGAGTGGGTAAAGGCCGGGCGACCACAAAGTCACTGGCTAACTCTATTCAAACCACCTACAATAGTTTTTGTCACCTAACTACTGTCAGTGACAAAACAGAAGTTTAACTTTGAAAGAGTTTGAATTGTGAAACAGTGTAGTTTTGGGTGACACAAATAATTAAAATTAAATTGTTATTTTGATTTCGATAAACTAGATATTTAAGTGGTTCTTATTTACTTATTAATCTGAGAAAATAAATGTCTTAAGATACGTTACTAAAAATCCTCGTCGGTAAAAACTTTTCAACCCACAATTTTTAAGTGATTCAACCGAATTTTATCAAACATAACTATAATCACTCGCACATAGTTCCCCTTTAATCCAAAACAGACTTAATTGATGTCGCTAAATCTATTCAGGATCTATGATACCACGGACAGACGGACAGATACTTCAAAGTTATAAAACCCTCCAAAATAATGGTTGTTACAAATTATTCATATTAGTATCATATCATATTATTATCAAAGTCTGGTGCTACTTTTACAGTAAAAAATACATATTTTTGCTTTTTATCATAAAACTACACAACAATATAATCCTTCTACATTAGAAATCTATTACCAAATTAATTAACTTGTACTTCTGCATCTTTCTTGCAACTACCACATCCCTTTTCGTTAATATCTTGTTCAACTTTGATTTATGTTTTAAAGCAGTCGTTATATGTGTACCACTGTCATTGTCCGTCGATACGTCTTCAATAGCCCCCGGATCGTGCGAACACATCTTTTGACTCTTTCTAAAGAATTTCACGGTACTTCTTCAATGTGTAAATATGGATTGTGGGCATTTATGGCCTATTTAGACTGTATTTTGTGATTAATGGCGTGTTTCACTTGTTATTTTGGCTATTTGGCTGTTGGCAATACTGTTTGATGGACGATTTTGTTGTAATTGTAAGTTGTCAGTTATAGATAGTTGCTGATCAATTCGGTTTCGATTTTTAGAGTTACGTACCCCGATGTTAAAAAATAAACCCTATTACTGAGGGTCCGTTGACTGTCCGTCATCAGGCTGGATTATACTAACCATGACAGCGAGACAGTTGTAATTGACAGAGAGGATTTCAATTTCCACTATTACTACAATAATCAAAATAACAATCGTGGTTAAGCCTTTGTTACTGTCACACATCTTGCGGATCGTTGTATTCGCAAACTAAGGTCCTCTTAGTGTGCGAGCCTGACTAGCAGTTGACGGTTTTTTGCACAAAGTTCGATATGTTTACTTTTATTAACAAATCTCTCTTCTTGATAAATCCTCTTTCGAGCTGCTAAGTCAAATTTAAGACACATATCACAATTGCTGTGTGCTTTCAGTTTACCATTTATAACATGGATGTGTCCTGATTCCATTGTGACCAAAGGACCAGTTTCTGCAAAACAAAAAAGGAACCATTAAGTATTACACGTTTTGACGATAGTAATGTCATAATTTAGCTGTCTATTATAGATTGTTGGCGATAAATTTCAATTTATGCCGTGCTTTGTAATTTTTATTATTATTATTTGTTGCCAAACCTCTCTCACTGCAAGTCATTGAGGTCCCCTCGATCGTTCTTCTTCATTACTATGTGGTAATTTAGGCCACTTAAATTTATTAAGAGGCACCCGCCGTTTACTACGTGAGTACACCAAGTACATGAGGGATATGCTTGAGTGTAAAAAGTAGAAAATAATTTGTTCAAACTAGTGCATTTTCGTCTTTCAATTGTATACAATTCATGTTTTTTTTATAACTGAAATAATTGACAGTTTCATAAAAAATGCTTATTATACCTAAAATTAAGTAAGTGTAGTTATCTTTCATCTGTTTTCTTTACCGGTCTTCGTTTTGTCTTATTTTCAGCCATATTTCTGGATGAACTATTTGCTATGTTTTCAGTCCATCTTTCCAGCATGTATCAGTTAACTTTGTATTAACCTTTATCAAAAGGACCATATCCTGCAAAACAAAAGAATCCATATAATATCGTACATCCCAATCAATACCGCACTAAAGTCCCGAACTAAACAAAAGAAAGTATCATACAAATCCGATACAAATCTTGCACCGCCAATAAAGTCGCGTCTAAGTTAACGTCGCGAGGAATATCAGTTTTCCGACTTTACCCAATAAAGGGTAACCCCTGATCCGTTGAATAAACAGAAAAAAGAAACGCGAGGCGACATAACGAGTAAATCACGGTAAGCCCCAATACGCGCGGCCGACGCCACTCCGGTAAGCCCTGTAACCCCTTTAAGTTCACCTAGCGGGGATGGCTGCCGAATAAACGAGACGCGCGCCTTGCCGCCTGTTTAGGATACAATGTGTGTTCAGACTGCGGTAAGCGGAAGGAATATGTTGAGTATCAATTAGAAGAGGAAGTGCTTGAGAGAAAGGATCAATGAACGAATAAGTCAAGGTCTGTGTTAGGAAATATACGACAAAACGATGAGGTATTTTTAAAACCTAAACCTGATGAAGAATGACGCTGATGAACTCCCTTCCTCATGGATAAGGTGGAAGAAATATTTTGGACTAAAATTTTTAGAGTATTTCCCCCTTCTCTATTACTACAGGGATCATATATCTATGTATTATAAGCCAGCATCGTAGACTAGTGTTATAAATGATTTCCCAGTGTCATCAGATATAAAATGTCTCCTAAAGAGGGTGATTTTAATAGTATATTCAAAGATGCCTACTAATTGAATACTACTAGGGTCAGTAGATTATTTTTTACATGGGTTATATATTACTAAGCACTATAATGCTAATGCTTGTTCCCACGTTAACTCTTGACTGCGCGCATAGTCCACTGTACGCGAAATGCTGCGGGTTCGATCCCCGCGTAGTACCAGCGTTTGTGTAATCCACGAATGCGTGTCCTGACTGTATGTGGTTGTGCATGTTATTTGAATGTTTGTGAAATAGCCCCCCCCCCCGCGACTCAAGCATTAATTTTCTTAGTCTTTATATAACGAAGAAATCTGTTGCTGTTGTGTGCCACTAGTCTGTCGTTTTCGAAGGCTGTAATTTTGCTACGGTTGTACTGAAATCGAAAGAAAGAAGAAAAAAGAAAAAGCATTTATTCGCCGCTATGACGCATATCGCATATAGGCCACAATACAGACAAGCACGTATAAGTAAAGGCTTTTTATACAGATCACTTCTAGCTAAAATTACTATGAACTATGACGTCAATTTTTCACCGGTGTTTTAGGAAGCCCAGTAAAATACTAGCTTGCATAATTACGGCCTTTTTCGTGTAAGTTCACCCGTGAGAACTGGTTCGTTCAGCAGCACATTTTTAAAAGCATTGCCTTAAATTACATTTTGATGTTATTTATATTACCTACCTATATTATTTTATGAATGAGCACATTAGTCGCTAACCCGGGAAATATTTAATTGCAAAAACATACTTATTAACTGTATTTATTAAAGCCTTGTTAGCTGTTTATTTCTTGCTTAGTCACTTATTTGTACTATAGACGAGGACTCATAGATTTGTTTTTGTGAAAATGCCACTTTAGTCAGCGTTATCTAGTTTATATATTTATGTGCAGGCAGAATCCAAGCACTCATTATAACTCGCGACACTAAATCATACTATCAATGTGTTGTCTATAAAATGTATAAAAACTGAATCAAATTAGCAATAAAATCGGCAGCGTATCGGTTATCAGCGCCTATTATCTGAGATCACTTTGTGTTACAATACAGCAGAGGGGCGACCCGGCGCCGGCGGCGCGAGCGTGACCGACTCGCCCGCACTGACCCCAAAGCCCAACTACTTTCCAATACGCCCTTAACACAAATTGATTTTAAATGGCGATTTATTTCCGCCTCATATCGCCGATCCCATCTTCCTATGAGTTTTACGGGCAGCTTTACGTCCGCCCAAAGAAGTCCGAGTTATAAAACGGTTTATTTCTTTTTCAGGACCGTAGCTACCCCTAATTACGCCGGATTAACCCGCGAATGTACCCTCATTATTCGCAAATACATAAAGCCGTTCTCAAACTCTATCACGATCGAGCCAACTTCCAACAAAGGCGTGGAATTACACAGAAACGAACGACCTAAACGAGTTACAAAACTAAAAGTCTAACGGTGTCGCAGTTTTTTTATCGCATATTCTATACATAACGGGTGTTTGCAATAAAAGTTTAACTCTATTGCAGAAATTTTACCCTTTTGCAAATTTGTGCAAATTACTTTATGAGCTCGCTTTCAATGTTGTGAGTTTTTTGTAGTTTACAACTGCAGCGAGGTGGAACGGCCGCCGCCGCTGAGCTCGGCGAGCCACCCGCCCGTGTTCGGATGACTTTCTGATTTTACGAGCGCCTTACCCGAATGTGTCGTACCCTAAACCGTCGGCTAATAGAAATAAATAGTAACCCTTCGGTGGCGGCCCGTTTGCAGCCGAAAGGTTTACTTTTATTGCCGTCGACTTTCTTTCTTACCACCCCTTCATAATTGTCAGAGTTAAGTAAAAAAGTAGAAATCTCAGCTTTTTGCGAAATATTTCTTTGTGTGATTTTGGCAAATTGCGCTTTTTTTGGAAATGCCATAACCGTTCATTTTAGGGTTGGGAATAATAAGGTAATATAAATAAACACTTTTTTAAAACAATGCGCGAATCCTTTCATTATTATTTTGTGAGTTTTTGCAAATATTTGTAACGGGATTCACTATTGGCGAGACTGTTTTATTTGGCACTTAGAAATCTACAAAATTAAAAAAAAAAACAACGCCTAGCATGAGAATAAAAGTTTCATATCTTTTAGTAACGTCCGTATATTTTAATTAAGGAATGATCTTTTCATTCACCCACTACACCTAATCGAAACGACTTTTGTATCATATGTACTTGTTCTGCACTCATACCCGAGAAAAAAAAATCGTGTATCGTTATATCCAGAGCAAAATATCCTTAGCTTGCAAAACAGTCCCTAAAACTTCAAAGAAAACTTAAACTTCGACCAGAATCTCAAAGTGCAAAAAAAAGGAAATAAATCTACAAACTCAGCATGAACGATAACTAGAACGGCGAAAGCACAACTATTAAAGCATTTTTTTTTCTTTAATGGTGTCCAAGTTGTATTAAGAAAAAGTTCACACAGCGCCTCAATAGATGGCGTTGTTAGTTTGCAGGTGAATCCTGAATCGCGCTATGGTTTGGTTACGTGAGAAATGATAAATATCACCTAACTATATTTTTTTATTGTACCCGTTGTTTTCTTGTACTGTGTTTAGTTAATAATAAACATTCAGTTGAGTGATTTGGTTGTTTTACTATTCACTTGAAGACCGGGTATCTGAACATTTCTGTTCATGGTCCTTCGAGCCGGATCAGTGCGTACAGTGTGTGTACGTACATTTTTTGTGAAACCAGCACAGAAACCAGTGGCGGATTGCCACTGAAGTGCTTAGTCCCTGGAAGTAAGGGACCAGATCGTGCTTTGAAGAGCACCTCATCAGCCTGCAGAGGGCGCCACTGGAGTCGACGCCTAGCAGGTGCTTAGTGGAGCTGCGGAAGCGCTACAGGAGCGCCAAGGCAGAGTGCAGACAGGAATCAGCAGCCGGGCAGTACCGGAAGATTCCCCACTACTAAGCAAAGGAGACACTAGCGCCATCTACCGGACGTTTCTACACAGAGAAGTATTTGAAGACTGAAACCGTGAGTAAACTTTGACTTGTGATTTGTGAAGTGATTATTCAAGAACTAGAAACATTTAAATTTAGTTATTTTTAATGTAAATTAATAATTTAGTAGAAATTAAATGTAGTTTGGACTTAGAATAATTAGGCTAAAATGGTTACTACGGGGAACCTATGCCCGATTTTTTTCTAAGTGTCAAATTGCAAACACTTGTAATTTTTTCAAGATTGTTATATCAACTTAAAATATTTTTAAATGTTTAGAGACTTGTAATTTCATGCCAATAGTTTCGCTGATAAAAAAAATACATTACATTCTAATTGAGAGTTGTTCAATATAAAATATAAAAAAAACTTAATTTTAAATTTAAATTATTAATAAATTGATTGTTCGCAAATAAAATTAAAATGGAATCGTTCATAAAATTGCAAATTGATACAAAAAGTTCAATTGAAAAAGGCAGGACGAATTATAAAAAGTCACCTAAAGATCGCTTAACTCAGACATATTTAGAGACCAGATTAGAATCTCTAGAACGGCAATGGAAAAGCTTTTTAGAATACCATAAGAAAATAATAGAAATAGCAACAGATTCTTCACATAATTATTTTAAAAGCGAAATGTTTGACACAACTGAAGAATTTTACATTAATTATAAATCTGAATTAAAAGAGCACATTTCCCAAGTTAAAAACATAAACCAGGTTTCAGAAAAGATGCAAACAACAAAAATTTATAATAATGTTAAGTTACCTAAAGTTACTATACCAACATTTTCGGGTAAATACACTGAATGGACATCATTTCGCGATATGTTTTTGTCACTTATACATAAGAACGACACCATCGATGATGTTCAGAAATTACACTATTTGAAAGGTCATTTATCCGGAGAGGCGGAACATTTGTTGCGACACACGCCTGTTACCGCGGCTAATTATCAAGAATGTTGGCAAATGTTAAACAAACGGTATGATAACAAACGATATTTGTGTAATTCTATTTTAACTAGATTGATCAACCAACCTAATGTGTCTGTATCATCAACCGCCATAAAGGAACTATTGGATAGTACTGTAGATTGCTTGCATGGGTTAACAACCCTAGGTATAAACATTGATTCTTGGGATGCTATAGTAATATACATCATCAGCGCTAAGTTAGATAGCGAGTCACGTAAGTTATGGGAATCAAAAATAAGTACAAATGAGGAGTTACCAACCTTTGATGAATTTAAAATATTTTTAGAATCAAGGTTCCGTTCATTAGAATACTTAGACACTCCTACCAGTAAACAAAAATCGACACTTACTAAGCCAAAGGTCCTTCATGCGGTCTCTTCAAAAAATTATACCTCTGTTAATATAAGTTGTCCGTTATGTAAGCAACCTCATAAACTGAGTCATTGTAAACAATTCGGTAAAGATGATTACCAAACTCGCAGTGAATTTGTCCGTACCCACGGTCTTTGTTACAATTGTTTAGGCGCGAATCATTCAATTAAATTTTGTCGTGTTACTACAAGTTGTCAAGTTTGCAATCGCAAACACCATTCATTATTACACCCAAAGGGATTCTCAAGCTCGGCGTCGCCTCAAGGCCTTTCAGGAGAAACTTCAGCAATCAAAGCAGCAGTGTCCACATTGAGCGCTGCTTCCGATTCGGTGCAAGAATCGGATGTCATTAAGGTAACCACTCACTTTTCTAAAAGGGCTGTTCCGAATCAGGTTTTACTGGCAACCGCTCTTGTCGAAGCACAGACTAAGAACGGTGCTAACCATCTGCTTAGAGTATTATTAGACCAGGGGTCGCAGGCATCATTTATAACAGAGTCAGCGGTCCAGTTGCTCGGGCTTAAGAAATTGCCTGCTAGAGGTGTTATTTCAGGCATAGGAGGTGATGAGAGTGCTGTGGCTTCTAAGTTTATAGTCTTCGTAACCATCAAGTCACGCCATGATCCTAATTTCATTTATCAAGTACGAGCATTCGTTTTAGGCACCATTACAACGTTGATCCCTGGGGAGAAAATATCAGTACCAACTTGGCCTGAACTAGATAGTTTAACACTGGCTGATCCAGAGTACCACACTCCAAACAAAATAGATGTTTTGCTTGGAGCTGAAGTTTATGGCCAGGTCCTTAGAGAAGGTCTAATCAAACACTCTCCTGGATCTTTGATAGCGCAAAACACGTGTTTAGGTTGGATTTTGTCTGGAGCCACACGAACATTAGATTTCGAATCGAATTCAGCTCATTGTCACCAAGGTTTTATCAGCATGCATTCGCAAATCAGTGAAAATGAAATGCTCAAACGGTTTTGGGAAATCGAATCTGATGCGCGTTATGTTAAAGAAAGAATACTTACCCAGGAAGAGCAATTGTGTGAAGAATTTTATAATCGTACCACTCAGCGGGACAGCACTGGTCGATATGTAGTTAAGCTACCATTTAAAGATGCTGATCCACCATGCAAATATGGGCACACCAGGGAAATTGCACTCAAACGATTTCAACTTCTTGAACGCCGTTTCAAGAAAGATCCAGAGATTAAGAAAAAATACACTGACGTTATTCAAGAGTACCTTGACCTCGGCCACATGGAAGAAATTCTCCCTGAAAACGATAAGGAGAGAGCAGAAGCAGTGTACTTACCTCACCACGCTGTAGTTCGGGAGGATAAGGCCACGACTAAAGTCAGAGTTGTGTTCGACGCTTCATGTAAAGGGGTAAATGGTGTATCTCTTAATGACTCATTAATGGTAGGCCCTACTATCCAACCTGATTTGCGTCATCTGGTTATGAGATGGCGCCTCCATCCAATTGTGCTGTGTGCCGACATTGTAAAGATGTATCGGCAAGTCATCGTCGCCCCTGAAAATAGAAATTTCCAAAGGCTGCTCTGGCGATGCGATCCGGAATCTGAAATAAAGGATTACAAATTATTAAGAGTAACATTTGGAACTGCATGCGCACCTTACCTCGCAGTGAAAACCTTGCAGCAGCTGGCGCACGACGAAGGAGACGATTTTCCGCTGGTATCTGAAAAATTAAAGGAAGATTATTATGTAGATGATTTTATGTCAGGTTGTCAAACTGTAGAGGAAGGGATAAGAATTTATAAGGACATGAAAGGATTAGTAGCGAGAGGGGGCTTTGAATTGCAAAAATGGATGACAAACAATAAAGATCTTTCAAGAGAAATTAAGGAAGATAGAAGCATTCAGAAGGTGGAATCGGTGGAAATAAAAATGGATGAAGTAATGAAGATACTTGGAATTTCTTGGGATAGAGAACGTGACAGTTTCAAGTACACAGTAACATTTCCTCCGCAACCTGGATCTGTAACTAAAAGAAAGGTTATATCAGAAATAGCTCGACTATTTGATCCCCTGGGATGGGTAGCACCTTGTGTGGTTACAGCAAAAATACTTATTCAAAAATTATGGTTAGCTGGAATCGATTGGGACGGTAGTTTACCTGAAGAGCTACTTAAAGAATGGAAAAATTACCAAGCTGATCTGTTACACTTACCTCAAATTGTTATCCCACGCTGGTTTGAAACCAGAAGCAAGGCAGTTATGGAACTGCAGGGCTTCTGCGACGCATCTAATAAAGCATACGCAGCAGTTGTTTATTTGCGAGTAATTGAGGAAGATTGTGACGTCAAAGTCCATTTGGTCACCGCAAAAACCAAAGTTGCACCTACAAAACAGCTTTCGATTCCACGACTGGAGCTAATGGGAGCAGTAATTCTAGCTAAATTAATAACTGAAGTTGCTGAAATATTGGGTATTGAAAAGGAAAATATACACTGCTGGACCGATTCAACAATTGTACTAGCATGGCTCAGTGGTCATCCAAGTCGCTGGACAACCTTTGTTGGAAATCGAGTCTCAGAAATCTTAACGTTACTAGAAAACACACAGTGGGCACATGTTCGTTCCGCTTGCAATCCCGCAGATATAGCCTCCAGAGGCGTAACACCGACAGAACTTTCACAGTCTTCACTGTGGTTTCATGGACCGTCGTGGCTCGCAAACGAAACAATTAATTACACTAAGCCGAAGTTAATTTCAACTGAATTGGAGAAGCGGTCAGTGAAAGCACATGTATCGACGTGTCAAGACGATAAGCTGTGGACAAAATTTTCATCACTTCAAAGGTTAGTACGAGTAGTAGCTTACTGCAGAAGAGTTTTAGCATCAAATAAAAAGAGAACCACTTACCTGACAAGCGAAGAGATTGCAAAGGCATTAGAAATTTGTATTAAGAAGTTCCAACAACAAGCTTACAGTGAAGAAATAGAAGATATTAAGAAAAAAGGAAGCGTAAGCAAGAAAAGCAAATTAAAAGCACTATGTCCTTCAATAGACAGTGAAGGAATATTAAGAGTGGGAGGAAGGATTGAAAACGCACAGATTTCCGATAATATGAGACACCCTATCATAATTCCACAGCGAAGCCATCTTGCTTGGCTGCTTGTAGATGAAGCCCATAAAAAGACTCCACGGAGGTCCGACTCTTTTGTTGAGTTACTTACGCACGAAATACTGGATAATTTCTGCAAAAAATTTAATTAAATTGTATGTGCGTCAATGTGTTGTGTGTATTCGGCACTCAGCTAATTTTAAAAATCAATTTATGGGACAGTTACCAACCTGTAGAGTTACTCCTGCCAGAGCATTTTTGCACAGCGGTGTGGACTTTGCAGGTCCAATCAACATTCGAGTATCCAAAGGTCGTGGCAATAGGTCGTACAAAGGGTATATATGTTTGTTCGTATGTATGGTTACGAAGGCAGTACACTTGGAGGCCATAAGTGATCTCACCTCTCAGGCTTTCATAGCTGGTTACAAACGATTCGTCGCTAGGAGAGGACATTGCAGTGACATCTGGAGCGACAATGGTAAAAATTTTGTCGGTGCATCTAGAGAACTGAAATGTTTGTTTAATGCAGAACTATCATCGGTTGCCAGTGAAATTAAAGATTGGTGCAGTTCAAGTAGTGTCAAGTGGCATTTCATACCACCTCACGCCCCAAATTTTGGTGGGCTCTGGGAGGCTGGGATTAAGTCCACCAAATTCCACTTGAAGAGGATAATTGGTGAGTCGACCCTCACTTATGAAGAAATGTCAACTCTCCTTGCTCAAATTGAGGCCTGCCTCAATTCCAGACCAATCTCACAAATCTCACAAAATCCAAACGATCCGATTCCTCTAACACCCGGTCATTTTTTAATAGGCGAACCTCTGGTTCTTGTACCGGATCGTAACTATGAACGCTCCAATATCGGCACTTTGAAAAGATGGCAGTATTTACAAAGACTGACCCAAGATTTCTGGCGACGTTGGTCGCAAGAATATTTAACTACTATGGTTCATCGTTACAAGTGGTCCCAGAGGGAACCTGAACCAAAGATAGGAGATATTGTTATAGTGAAGGAGGATAACCTGCCTCCTGGTAAATGGTTACTAGGTAAAATTTTAATGAAGCATCCGGGCACGGATGGAATCACTCGAGTTGTAACTTTAAAATGTAAGGATTCTGTTATAAAGAGACCAACGTGTAAATTGTGCATTTTACCTGTGACTGATTAAACACATGTTACTATGTTATTATTAAGTTAAGTTTATTTTTCTGCCCCCTTGGCCTCATGGTGGGCGGGCTTTGTGTTTCCATGTAATTTTATGTTTGTTTTATACTCAACCCCTCTTGACCTCATGGTGAGGGAGTCTTAAATACGAAAGGACATAGTTGTGAATATGTCCTTGGTGGGCGGAATGTCCAAGTTGTATTAAGAAAAAGTTCACACAGCGCCTCAATAGATGGCGTTGTTAGTTTGCAGGTGAATCCTGAATCGCGCTATGGTTTGGTTACGTGAGAAATGATAAATATCACCTAACTATATTTTTTTATTGTACCCGTTGTTTTCTTGTACTGTGTTTAGTTAATAATAAACATTCAGTTGAGTGATTTGGTTGTTTTACTATTCACTTGAAGACCGGGTATCTGAACATTTCTGTTCAAATGGTTCGTCCTAGATTGAGACATTTTGTAACCGCAAGCCCTTAACAGTTGGGGGTTGTCTGTCGGACGTTTTTACGTTTCTCACTAAGTGTCAGCGTGATAAAGTGTAGTTACGATAAAGTGATAAATAGATCATGTTTGTGAAAGTCGGTGACAATGCCATGGCTGATGGTGGACGACAAGTGTAGTGAGTGAAGTTAGTTGAAGTTTTTATTTGGGTGAAATGTGAGTTTTGATTTTCGAATCGTTGGTTGCTAGAATTACCGTATGATCGTCGATGATATGTGATAAAAGATAAAGTGTTTCTTTTTAGTTTTAAATTCAACCATCTATAATGTAATTAATAAATAAGTACATCTTCAATTTTTTATTTTAGAAGAAGCATAAAGGCTGTTCGCCCTATAGGAACTTGGTTCAAATTTAATTAAACACAAACTGTTTTTGTTATTTCATTCTATTTTATTTCTAGTAGAAGTATTGCGCCGGAAACGGAGCTTGTTGAACTTTTTGAACCTTATTCTTTCAAATAAAGCTTAAATATCTGTCTATCTACATATTTTTTAAGACATTTGGTTTTCTAATCCTACATTAGTGGCAGTAATCATAAATTCCGTTTTTGCCTACCGTCTTCATAAACATCGGAATTGTAGTTTTTACCTTATAATCACGACTCAATAACATAAAATTTTATGTGACACGGAAAACATAGATCGCGGTGACTCCGCCCCCAAGGTTCCTACCATGAAATCACAAAAAAGGTCCATTTCAAATCCAATGCTTGTTATATTAGATTCGAGCAAAAGTATTACGAAGAAAACTTTCAATGTATATTAGAATTAACCTGTAGATTATTTTTGATTGGAGTATTTTTGTAAGAGACCACCTTCGAACTATTTTAGTGAAGAACATTTAAGAGTATTTAAATGATGAGTGAGCAGATGAATGGTGTAAACAAGGGATAATTAAGTGAATCGCTGCGCCGATTACCAAAATAATCGCCGACTAAATGCAGGCTAAAATTAGTTTGACTAACTGAGCGGGTCGGCTCACATGGCGATTTAAAATAATCTGATAAATATAAGTGGATGTAGTACATGATCTCAGTAGGTATAATTGCTGTAAAATTAGTCGTCCAAAAAATAATTCTTGGGGGGAGAAATAATGATAGGACATTGTTTTTCCAACTTTGTACACTAGAATTCAAGTTTTGTATCTGTTTGATAAGCTTCGTTAATGATATGTAAGGTCATTATCAAAAAGGAAATATGAACATAAATTGTTAGTATAATTTTTGACTTCAAGGTTGACTCGCTCTGGCAGTTTATTGTTTCATTTTCAACTTTTAAGAAATAAAAAAGGATATTATCGAAAAAGTTATCAATGATTTTCTGAGCAGAAATATTTTTGCTTTCCTCAGCTAGTTGACTCTTGACTAATTTACCTCATGTGAACCAACCGTAACACATAATAAGTCGCACGACACACGGCGCGACGCGACAGTGCGACGCGCCGCGTTCGGAAAGTAGCGAACAATCGTTAAATTTTATCGTCTCTAATGGGCGCGTACTGATTTGTAGCCGACAACGCCCCACACTCACAAATGAAACCTCAATGTATTGTTTCCAAAACGACATGGGTTATCTATTTTTGGCAGTACAGGTACATTGTTAATGCCTGTCGTACCATTCAACACGCAATCACTTTAACACAGTATTTTATTCGTATATATTTTGAATAATTCATTCACTTGTATGACACGTTTGTACTGATGTAAAATTCATTTTGCAAAATCCTTACCTTCTCGCTGATATCCGGTCAACAGCGCACATATTCTTCATTTTGGATTTTTCGCTGACAGGAAATGTTTTATGCTTTTTTTACAGCTGAAGGCGGACGTAGAAGTAATTGCAAAAAAATGGATTGACTATCCGTGTATCGAAAATAGCCAATGCATTTTCTGTTTTATTAGTAATGAGCTCAAATTATTCTTCATTTTCATTGTACATTATCAGAAAATTCATTTTCCATTGCCTTATAGATGAAACCAAAACGAAAAAATATAATCCCACGAGTAAGGTGGATGGGATCGTTCATTTGAATGTTTTTGTCACACAAATTTACGTTTATATAATATTTATAGTTAAAAGATCATTTTGTTGAAATGGAGCCAAATTTCCGGGGCGAGCTTTCAACGGAATTTACAAAAAGCGCCATAAATTGGCAAATAATCCCCCGCATAACGCAACCTTTGTTTGCCCACACGTGCTTTTAATATCTGGTTGGCATCGCGAATGCAACAAAAGCCGGATTTAGTCTTTGTGCGCCACCTAAAGTAAACACTCGTAAAAACTTGGATGGAATGTGGAAATATGTATATAGTTGTTAATAAATTTTATTAAATGATATTGGTACAATGAGGAGGTTGGATTGTGAAGGCGACAATCGGCCGCGTCGAATTTGTCATGTTACGTTGGCCTTTGTTCCGCGGATGAATGCCGCGTGAGAAGGAAGAGCTTCCGGTGCACTCGGCGTACCGGGATCGATGCCCCCGGCCATATCTTGCCATCGATATCCACCATTGTTGTTTTTTTTTATCTCAAATTGATAGCTATACTGTGTTCATTGAAGTTCTCAACTTACGAATTTCTGGCTAAAACTGACAAAAAATGTAATCGACCCATCGTATATTACGTGCTACTGGCGGCTATTGTTGCACTTACTTATGGGAAGTGCTGAAGTTTTACAATGAAATATGACGTAGTGGTAAAATTCACACTTTCATTTTCCTACGTATTTTTATCTTTCTGTATTCCATAGGTAGAAGGAAAAGTTAGTTTCCAGTTTTCCCAAACTTGAGACAAAAATCTATATAAAGTTCAAGTAAGTAAATAAATGCAGAAGGGAGATCTAATATCTTCGTATATAAAAACGGTGACTATCTCACATGTTACTCGTAGCTTGTTAAACGGTTAATGAAGTGATCGTGTGACGCCACGAAGGAAACCGCGCGACCGCGGCCCAGGCGGTTAGTGGCGCAACTAAACCAACCATATTGTGATACAGTTATCACTTAATAGTTTAATAATAACTAATGTGTTACTTAATACGAGCTGTTTAATTGCTATCGTATTTAAGGTGAAAAAATGTACTTCAAATGATTTGGTGATTTTGGTGAACTGGAAAGTAGCGTTAAAACATTTTGCAAGTAAGTTATAACCTTTATCTCGAACCAAAAACACAAAAATGGTATTCAAAACATTTTTCCCAAAAACCAAAAAAGGGAATCCATCACTTCATTCGCTTAGAAATAGATGTTAACTTCACTACGCACGCAGCCATCGTTATAAAGAGTGGCTGCTAACAAACAATCCGGTCGACATTCTCAAAAAAAGAAAAAATTAAAACAAGAAAAAATTTCAGCCATGTGTCGATCGACGCACATTGGTGGCGCGTGGATGATACGGGTGAAAAAAAAGCGTCAAGTGCGAACTAGACTCGCGATATTCAGAGATCGGTACAAATAGTGCCAAGACAAACAAATTTGGAAAAAATGGCCACCCGTTAAGTATCCTACTTACCTATATTTACATAATTTTCATTTTTTAGAGTAGGTACGTTATTTACGTATCAATAAGATAAGAAGAATCCTATTGCTAAGGCTCTGCTTTTGTGTCCGTCCGTCCGACCGTCATTAGAATGAATTCATGAACTGTGATAGCTGAAATTTACACAGATGATGTAGATCATTCGTTCTTAGTTTGTTTAGTTTAGCCGTCAGCAAAACTGCAACGATTGATAAAACTCCAATTGCCTAGCTGTCACTTTTCATGAGTTGCAGCCTAGGGCATTTTACCTTTTGGTTACGGATCCCTAAAATCCAAACCGCGTTCGGAACAATCGAAGCTAAGTTATAAAATATGTATCCTAGTACCGGCTTTTGAAACTTGCTCTCGTACTATTTTGACCGCGATTGGGAATTCCGACAAGAGAATCAAATCGTACGTTGTTAGTTGCTTTTTTCGGCGACTTTTTTTGGACACTGAATACTGAACAATGGTCGGCCGAAAATGATATATAGCTATATAAATAAAAGGACTGTCTGAATATATGTGAATTTGTCGGGTTTTCCTTTTCTGTAAATCTAAAAATATGGGTAAATTTTTAAGCGACATTTATTGGCAATATCAATTTCTTTATTTGCTTTTCTAATTATCTAATTGTCTGTGATTAATTGGCAATCACTATCATAACCTTCATTTATTTATATACTTATCAAATCTTTAGGAAAACTCACTCTACAAAATTCAGTCGATAAAAAATATATACCTTAGAACCACAGAACTATAAATCATAGCCAACCAACATTAGTCCCTAACAGGCACACATAAATAAAGTCTTAACAAATACTTCCGCACACGGTAGTTGAAAGGCGACATCAATAAGACACAATGCGACAAGTCGTACGATCTTGATGTCTGCATTCCGTTATCGGCGTGTGATCGCGACAAAAAAGTCGCACTTATACGCCGGTCATTAATTAAGTGGTTCTTGACAACGATTTTAGAACGATATTGTTGTGGACGGATGTTGGGACCCGTCTGTCGTCGTTTTTCTGTTGTATTGTGACGTAATGAGGTACAAATGTGAATAGATTTAGGAGAAATGACATAAAGTAATGGTAATGGTCTAGTTTAGTTCGTAACCTCGCCTCTGCGTCAGCTCATGATAAAGGACTCCAGTTAAGTCCGAAACTAGTCGGGCTATCCTGATAAATACGCCGGAATATAAATAATTATAACAATAATACATATCATTTTTTTCTCTACTTTATTTTTTAAGCATTACACAGACACGTAATCCAGCAGAGAGTTAAAATATTTAATTTGAAAAATCACTGTTAAACTTCCTGTAGATATTAAATATACATTCGATAACCACAATACGGTTATTTACAATAAAAAATCCGGGTAACTACTGTGAAAATATCGAACTAAATTTCCAATTCGAACCAATATAAACAGTCGCAGGGCTGTCAAAAGTTATAAATTAATAACTTGCAGGCTGCCGTCGCGTCGCCTCTCCGACGGACATTTATAACCGGCCCAACCAATACGCACGTCATTTTTAACCGTCAGCGCTAATTTGCCATTGTTTTGCCCACTGACGCCACCTTTTTTGCTAAAAACCATAAAATAGATAAAGTTTTTTGTCATTTTGGGCATCCTTAATTGATTACAAACGTTAAGGTGGTGTTTGATGATGGATCCAAGTATCTGGGGCTATGTCGGGTGTTATTTATCTTAACACGTATTTAGCAAGTCATAAGGCATTATAAACGTCTACGATGGAACAATAAAATTATACGATACGCTAACGTACAGAATGTTAATCAAATACATAAGATTCCATGTGTCCTTATAAATTTATATATTGCTGAATGATAAATATGACATGTGTAAGTATCAGTTAACTGCCACACTGAAAGAAAGGTTTCAATACATTTCTTTTTTTTAAGCTGCAACAATAAATGTCTTCCCATTCATATCAATAAAATGTCTTTCCACATTTGAAATAACCAAAATCCTATTTCCCAAAATCTCAAAGATGTATTTATATGTGGCGTAGCGACACGGCAGACACACGGGAGCAGTCCCTGGGCCGGTGTTTGCATAACGCCTCGGCCATACGTTAGGCGCACCTCCGCGTCCGACGCATCAAGGCGACAGAGCGCCTGGGCCGCTATAAAGCACGGTGCAATAAAGAGAATGGATGCCGCCCATCGCCCGGCACCGGCCGCCGGCTGGATTACCCGAATCGCCACTATTTATCGCTCGAGCCTTGCTCCCAGGTGCCATCAATCTATTTAATGATCGGGTCAGCACATACTCTTGGTCTTTTTCTCTTCCACTCGCTCGCCGAACCAAAACGAAGACGCAAATTCCGAGACTGGGAGATGGACGTTTGATGAGGCGCTTTTGTGTCGATCGCTCGCGTTAAAAGGGTTTGCAACGCACTATCACAGTATTATAAAGGTTTTGCTTGCTTTTTAGGCTTAACGGGAGCGGTTGGGGGCTGAGAGTGACGTAAATACGTCCACCTGGAATAAGGTTATGAGGAGGGAAAGGATAGCGGAAAATTGTAGCACAATCTGTGTTACGTCGTAATTAAAGATGTTGAATGGGGCGAATCTTAATACTAATAGTACTTATAATTTCAGCCTAGATTTATGAAACACATGAAAAAGTCTGGATTTACTTTGGCGGCTTTTATCTATTAATCACATTATGCAGACTAGTAGTCAGTCAAAATGTAAGAAATGCACAAATAAGATCTATCTTAATATTCGCTTCAGAAGCAAACTGTTCAAATAAAGACACCCACGTCAAACATAACTGTACATCCTCAATTTGTATTCAATCAACACACAATAGTAACCATCAATTAATCCGGGAATAAATCAGGCTTATTCTGAAGAGCCCTAAGTTTGGTGGATCACAGTCAAAAGTGGCCATTGAATGGTCACAGCGTCCGTTTGGCCCTCGACCGTACATCTGCCGGGATCGTGCGCGAAGCAATGGATGTAAGGATTTGACGGGTCTTTACTCACTCGGCTTCGCTTTGTTTAAACGATCTTTGTGCGTTTGACTCGATTTATGCCCATAATAAAGTCGTTGAAGGATGTTCGGACGGCTGATCGGTAAGTAACTTGATTAAGCTTTCTGTCTAGTGTTTTATTTTCGTTTTCCTCCGGTCAGGTATTGGTATACAATAGAATTGGTTTTTCTCATATTTGGTCATACCAATATGTAAGTTATTGTTCACCTTCCGTTTTGCACAAGTGAATTTTGTATACATACGGTTTTCGGAATTTTGCCGGTGCTTTATGAAAAGATGTAAATTCAAGCTACGTAAAAGAACACTTTCTAAGTTAATTTAGTAGTTAGATGTAATTATATAAATCAGTATCTCAAATAATGACACATCGGTACGGTGCATATTTTTAAAACGAATACTTTCAACTCTGTTGCCTAAATTATTTTCATAAAATCTTCTATTTCACGCATTTTCTATTTCTATTAAAACTAACTTACAACTATCAACAAGTCTATAAAACCCCACCCTACCAAAAGTGGTCAAATCAGCATTCGTAAGTGGTGATATGATTAGCAGTGATGGCGGCACTACCCTACCTCAATAAGCTAAGGCTTGCCTACGAATGTAAACTCGCTTACTTCACCTGAGCAAACTACCTCCCGCCCGGAGACCGGGGGCGGAGTGCGAGGGTCCATTGTTTAACGTCACGATAAGACAATCGAACGACAGAAAATTAAGATTTCTTTTTGGATTAATCTGAAATTAAAATAAATATTTATTTATTTAAGCTTCTCATTCATGAAAAATGTACAGACTGGATTTAATGCTTTTGGCGTTCTCTTCCAGCCAACGTAACGTAGGCTTTTTATGTTCGTATGTCTTCAGTGGTGTTTAGTAGTAAGACAGATCTCATAATTGGGCTTCTTCATAAATACAAGATCAGCACGTCTAGTTAAATATAAATTGCATCATGAATAATATTATTTTTGGATTAGCTAGTTCATCTTAATTTCAAATTATTATTAGTTATTAGTATTACTTTTTTGCCACGTAATCCATTTTTTCAATTACTCATGCAATGAAACAAAATTAAAACAGGAGTGATTTAGTTAAATATAATTTGCGTTAAAATCAAACACAGATTTAAAGTTTTGATAACTTTAATAAGATTTCAATTTATTAAATATATCGTAGAACGGGAACACGCGACAAGGCGGGCAGTCCGTGGGCGGGCGCGGCACAGTTCCGGTCAAGTCGCGGGCGGCTCTCGGCTTCCGGCCGTCCAATTTGCCCACATTCAGCCCAATGGTGGGGGCAACAGTCAAGACGTTTGATACCACCCCTCACAACCGTAGACGACTTGACTAAACTTGTAGGTTTCGTGATGTGATTTTTTGTTTCAATATGTTTAATTACTTATTATTTACTTATAAATCATTTAATAATATAATGTATATTGTGATATGTATATTTATAATATGTACTTGCTTTTCTTTGGACATAGAGAATGCATTGAGTACTATCTGACACTTACGTTACGCCTGTGATACAAGAAAAAGTTTTATCTTTAATTTAAGTAACACAAATATTAATTTCTGAATATTTCCGCAAAAGGTATTGTTTTGCGACAGAAAACATTCTTCAACGAATTAGTCCTCATTTTATTTTGTTGCTGAATTTCTCCTTTTCATCGAGTCAGATATCGTTTGTGGAAGGCTATCTATAAAGCTGACTGTTGAAGTTAGAGAGAGATAGCGTGCTACACGGTGTAGAGCAACATCGCGCTCCCACAACAGCTATAATCTTACCTCAAGATAAAGTGGTAGGTCTCCTGAAGTCATGTTTATTTATTTCCTCTATACAGGTGGAACATCTGGGTCTGCGTAGTTTTTTAACCTTTCTGGAACAAGTACCGTCCATTCGTCTTTTATTTTTCGTAGTAGTTTATCTGCAATATGATCCGCTTGCATCCGACATCAATTCTCTACAGAATTCAAGTGCTCTTGTGTACTCGTGATAGTTACAATACTCTTACGTCCTGATATTACATTTATTTTCGTTTATTGATTTATAAAAGCAATGAAAATTACGTTGATTATTGAAAACTCTGAATAGATAGGTGAGTGTTTATTCATAGGCCATTGCTGCTATGGAATTTGTTATGAAATGTACACACTTCGTAGGTAAAAATTTTTTTAAACGTAATTTCAAACCTAACTCGTGTCTTAACGTAACTCATGTCTTATGAAATTCCAGTTCTGTTCTATAATAGTAAAAAACAACTCCAGCATGTTTAAAATAAACAACGGAATACCAACCAATGTTCTTGACCCCTGCGTTCCAAAAATACAAAATGTCGGAATTTCCCAGATTTTTCGAGTCCACTCGGAGCTGGCCAATCGGATTATCTGCCTTACCTATAACGTATGGCATATAATCCGACACTAACGACTGATGCGACTAATTATAAGATGAGCTCAAGTTAATCCTCGGGCCTCCGTTCGGCTTTCTCCGCCAGCGCTCGGACTTACGACATAGGCAATTAAACTGATCTCCGGCCGAAACTAAACAGAGGGACGCCTTTGAGGGTTTGGTCAGTGCTGTGTGCTTAGCTACTTAATTTAGGTTGCATGGTAGAACGCAATTTGTGAGGCAAATTTTGGGTATAAGACAGGTTTTTTGCCTCTAGTAGTGTAGCAATAAAATTAAAACTCTTAAAACTATCTTAGAATGTTAACGACGTATTCGTACCTACAGATATTTTTACTTCATATTGTATTTTTCCTTTTTTTCAATTAATAAACATTAGTACATTTCCGCTTTCTAATAGACACTGTAACCATCATACACAATTTAAAAGCATTCGCATCAATTAAAACTCTTTTAATTCTCGTCCATTCCCTCCCCTCTCCTCTCGTTACCTCGTGGAAGACACAAGGATGCGGGTTGGGTTTTCCGCCGACATTATTATTGCAAATTTCTGTCGGAGATACTCACCGCACAATATCAAAACAAAGGTACTGTCCCGTGAAATCCACACTAGGTGGTTGGCAACAGCTCATTAAGGAGTCAGAAGGGTAAAAAGTCTGGTCCCTCGAAAGCATCGGCCTTTTTGTAAAAAGAGGCTTAATTAGGGCCTCATGCGGCTACCCTACAACCCCTGTAACTTTTAATAAATGTTCGAAGAGCGCCATTTACATAGCCTTTATATATGTAGGTAGACATCACACGACGACGGCGGCACCTACTTACATTAACATATATTTTACTAGATTTTCATTTTTTGCAATCAATTTTGCTAGCCATCGTGATCTATGCGATTGAGTCAAGGTGATCCCATTTCTGCTCTTAGGTATGCTACGACCGAATAAAAACTTTTTGATATCCAATGTCAAAAAGACCCGTAACGAGTCCCCCTCTGAGCCCTATTATACAGTTGGGTTGTTCATTTTACAATTTAGATAATTGTAACACTAATAGTGACCGATGACCGTAAAATACATGCAGGGATAATTACCTCACTTCAAAGGTGAAAGTCCAAACATATCATGTTGAATACTAGGGGGACATGTGATATAGGTGTTATGCACTTACTTCCCACGTACAGAACGTGTGCCAAGTCCTCGTGGGAAGGTATTAAATATCTCGAATCAGTGCACATCGCGGTGCTCAATGAAGCTCTGATCGGACCTCCGATAGTGTTGTTACAGGAACAAACCAAATTCTGAAGACCCACCTCTCTTCTCCCAACTTAACAAAAATTGGAAGGTAGTTATAGTTATTGCGGGTCAAGTTATGTTGGTTGTATCATTCTAATAAAACGATGCGCCCTTATCAGTGCATCTGTCCGCGCACAATGACGGATCATCCCGTAATGCGGACGGGGAAAAACAGGGTGTATTATAATAGTTTTTTGCCGACACTATTCCGGGTTATTGTAGTGTTGTTTAATTTTATGGGATATTTTAAGCAAATGATACGGTTTTATCGTATATCTGCGCTGATGAAGAGATATGCGGTGCTGAATAAGCGGGGTCTGTTTGCATTCATAGATTTGTTGACATTGATATTATAGTATTTAGTATTCATTGTTGGAGATTAATATTTGTTTCTGGCTGTTGTGCTTTTTGTACTTTCTAAGGTTGTCCTAACTTATCAAAAATTTTGAAAGTGCATGTAGTAAGAACGCACAATAAAAACATCAGAAAGTTATTAAATAAAGATACCCGATATGTTCTGATGTCTATAATAATACTTCTTAGTTTTGTTATTAGATCCCCAAATTTACTGTTCAAACACACATGCGAGCAATTTATCGTCTCCTTGAGACATGCAGTATATTATACATAACAATATAATTTATATAACTTCAAATAAGAAGCCGTCTGACCTCTTAATAAAGGATAAATACATAAAACCAAGTACTAAAACCCTGCGTCATATGTTTGTGTGAATAGGAATTGTTTATGAGCGCCGGAGCAAAGGCGGGCAATAATGAGAGCTATAACGGCGATGCCACATCGGCGGCGTATCTACGATCAGCGTCTCGATGGAGGTTAAAACTCATTTCGAAGCAAGAATACGAGAAAGACATAATACATTGCTGGCGATGATACATAACTTTCAGCACAAGAGCGGCTCAGCTACGCAATGTACTGCAACTCGCACGATATCTCTCGCATCGTCTCCACGGAGGTTATTTACATAGCAATAAGGACAGATACCGTCGCCTGTGTACCCGGCACCTTATCTGTGTTATTGCCTGTGTGCACACGGCTTATGGTCGGAACGAAAATGAACTGGGGCGTCAGGAAATAAGGAGTTTTTAAACAAGATCCCCCTGATTTACTCCATCTGAATGTGGATGAGATTGCAACCGTTGTTGAATGGTTTTGGGAATGTTTGTTGTGATGAGAAAGTGTTATTGCGTGTCTCAGAGTGCTGCAATAAGTATTGTTCTAAAATATCTATTTATGCAGTCTCTATTAAATCCAATACATGTTTGGTTAGGCAAATATGGAGTGTCCTACATATTTTTTTATTCATGGGTGTCTGGTTATTAATTAGCTTTTTTAAATCAAACATGTTAAAAATTTATACAAAAATATAACTTAATTTATTCCTAGCCTCAACATAGATTGTCAAATTTATACACTTATTTACATAACTAAATTTGACTGGCCAATAAAACAAATCCTTCACAAAAAATAAATAATCACGTCATAATATATTAGCTCTGTAATTTCGAAACCGATTTGCACACGCGCACATTTTTAATCATGTTGACCCTTGCATATAAAGATTTGTCGCACATCCGAGAATTCATAACACCAATTCTGGCAGGAGCATAGCCAAATATTAAAATGAAAATTTATGAAGTGTGACTGCTGGGGACGATCGACCGTAGCCAACCGATTTGTATGGTAATCTGGCGAAACGTCTCACTGAACGGGTGTTACGGGTGTCAAGCCATCCGGAGGTACAATTTGATGGCATAATTTGGGACAAGGAACGTAAAACCGTCCAGATTTATGTATGTTTGCCTTTATTGAATCTTGTGGAGAGGGGCGGTTATAGGTTCATTGTTGCAATGTTTATTGTTATTGCGTAGGTGTTTGCATGTGATTACAGTGTTTGAACCAATATTGGCGTTTAGGTGCGGGTCTGCTGGGTCGATAGGAGTGTGATTTAAGACTTAGGAGTAGGACATATGCTCCTCTTTTAAAGTCCATCCACATGTATCGGATTAGGCAAGTTCTTTTAAAGCGATCGAATAGTTGTGAAATGTTAGGATTGAAGTCATATTATTGTTTTTCTATAGTACATCCTGTTTAATCAATATAGCATCACAGGTTTTGATAGAGTTTTACCCGCTGTCATTGAGTCTTAATTTTAAACAAATTAAGAAATGTGCGGAAAAAGTCCTTTATATTCGTCTAAACAATTACTGGTTACATAAAAAATGTAGTGTTTATAAACACGGTATCAAAATATTGGCTGGTCTTTCAGCGGGGTCATTCGTCAGCACAATGCGATCAGCTCGCATGCCGTTGAGAGCACGCCGATGTGCCAGAAGACCGCGCCGCGCTATTTTGTAAAATATACTGCTCTGATCCAGCTATTGTGACACAGTTCAAATACAGTAGATCAAGTTCGGAAAACATGTCTAGCACATCTGTTTCTGCCATATTTTATTCAATATTAACTAGCAAAATACATACCTATATAAAAAATAAGAGTACCTAAGTCCCTTGCCGTCATTGTCCTTTTCTTAATTTTTTTGTCCTCTTCAATTTTTTAAGTTGATCAAATTGGTCAAATATAAGCAAATGTAGCATAGCGTATAGTTCTTATTAGTCATGAAATTCTTGTATCAATCATCCAGTTTCACTTAATAATTAAATGCAAACTATGTGGTTTTAGTTCTTCATATTAATAACAGATGGCACTAGTAATCAGTTTACGATCCTACATTAATATTTGAGTTTACGAATAAGAATTTGAAAGTTTAGAGTAACAAACATCCAATCATCCACACTTTCACATTTATAATATTAGTAAGGATATACCCAAAATTTAAATTACCAAAGTTTTTAAAAGTATCTACAACATTTAATCAGCTTTATTATACTTATTGCCAATTTCTAGTCTCTGTTTCTAGTGACAGATGATTGTTTTAACTGTTATACTGTTATACGCAGTCTGTGTGCCCAGCAAAGCCGCTGAGCCGTCATATCGACTCGGTTCGTTGCAATAGAATCGGTTGAGCCAGGTTTTTACGCACCCATAACTGAACCGCCTATGGCCGGCGTGTACTACCGATAGACAAATTTTAGCGCGACTATTTTTTTCCGACGCTGTTATGAATTTCCTTTGTAAAATAAAAACACTGGCCGGTTATTAGTTTAAGAGTTTTTTTGGTTTCGTCTAACTTTTAATACTTTTAAACGATGTTAAAAAAGATCTCCGTGTAATTTTTATTTTTGGATACTTTTACTGAGCTGGTTGAGATTACATAAAACATGCTTTATAAATACGTTTATAAAGACGTTTCAACAAAGTCTTTGTCGATTTAATTTCTTTACTAGTGGCAATTTTAAATTATTTTAAATTATTACTTTGCGCATAGGTATATATAGTATAGGCAATGGTAATGATGATTAAGGAATTTGTGAGAGTTGGACTCCTCACGCATTGATTGAATAAATAACTAAGAAAAGTTTCCAATATTTATTTACCACAATCCTCTTTACTTAATTGTTTCTCATTTCCCATTTTGATGTTTTGCGAGGATTACCTATTGATAAAATAGTTTTTTTTCACATCAAATTCATCGGCTAATAATAGTAGAGGGCATTCGTTCATCGTAAATAAATGAAACAACTAGTATTCAACATCCGATTGCAATTAATTGACATGCGAATTGTCGCTGTGTCACGTGAAACATTTGCTGTCAGCCGAGACTTACTATACACGCAGGTGTATGTTTAAGTGTTATTATTTCTTTGATGATATTGTACGAGTCTAAATCAATTCCTCTTAAAGTTGGACGTTTCTTTTTCGAGACATTTTTTTCTTTAAGGTTAAAAAGTCTGTTTTATGATGACAGTTTGTGTAAAATGTAATTACCACTATGAATATTGAACATTTAGGGTACTGTCTTATTCAATTTTTAACTGCTTTACCGCTAGCTACTGAGACTTTTACCAGGATTAAAATTTATAAAAATCTTAGTATGGCGTATAAAATACGTGGGATTGATCTGACCACATTTTATCCTAATTTTTCAATGGGAACATTCCCACTAAATGATTACTAACATTAAACCAACGCCAGCGAGGAAGACCTAGACTTGTTCTTAATTAACTGGTTGTTCGCCGCTCGTGAGAGAGACACGTGGAAGAAAAGTGGTGACGCTTTTGCTCAGAAGTAGGTATTTTTGGGCATGTAATAATTGAAACTATGTACATATGATTATTATACAACTAACAAAAATACTCCACTGGGTTGATCAAAGGATCACTTATAACTACTTCTAAGATTAACATTTGTCGGCATCCAATATTTAATAGAAAGCATTAACTACTCATACACTGATAGGTCATAACTGTACTGTAAACGGTCTTGTTGTAGGTCAGTTAGTACACGCCACACATCAACCGCACCGCGCGGCAGGATGCCACTCCCGATGGAGTCGCTATAAAAACCGTGTGACTGTAGCGGTCACTCACCAAGTCATGCACAGCGGTTCAGTTGTAATAGGTTGTAATGACTGTTGAAAAGCATGTATAGTAAAGTTAAATTTAGATATTTGATATGTCTGTGTCTCACAAAGGGTTGTTTGTCCGCGATGGACTTCTTACCTTGTAAATAAATTTTAATCAAATTTAGACGCCATATATTATGCAGTTTGATAAACTTAATTTTTGTATTTTTATCTGTTGTTTTATCATCTACTGTTGTACGGTACAGCGTGCGCTGAGTCAGCTTGTTTAATAGAAGCTGGTATAAATAGACTTGATGTAGAAGTTGTCATAATAAAATACTGAATAGTAAGCATACCTTGGAAATCATCAAAACAAAAACCAAATTATGACATTTTATTTGAAGTTTTGATCGAGAGTATGGAGGAGATTTTCCCTCGTATCCAGTTAAATGTGTTGTGACACAAACTAACTCGCATCGACACCGAACGTAAACACGAAAATACCTATTTAATATTTAAATACCGCATCAGTATATAGTGGACAGTCAAAATCAAAGCCGCTCGTAGGTGCATACAGCGAATGCAAATGTCGGGTGGGGTGTACTGTGAACGCGCAGTTGGCTGCATTGTGCCCCCCGCGGGCCCGCCTCGCTCCCGCACAGACCCGACACATCCCGCGAGAGTTTGTTTTTCGGGGCAAATAGCTATAGGCTTGATAATGGCCTCGCGGCCCGTGATATGCTACGGATGTTGCTCTACATTATTAAATTGTTGGATATTCCTCTGTGTACTAGGATACGGGTAAAGTATGAAAGACAAGACCAACAGGTCTGATTCTGGAGTTCAAACTCCTTATTTTTGAACTCAGTACAATTCTGACAAAGATTCCAGTAAGCCTAAAAGCAGAAGTATTTTTTATGAATATGATTAGCTTGAAAAAAAGTCGCGGTAATGAATTTTCTTAAGTGGAATCAGCCTCCCCTTCTAGTATCTGTAAAAATTTAACACGTGTAATATTATTTAACTCGAATTGAACTCTATAATAGTTGAAGTTCATATAAAATTATTCATGATTTCCCAAACACCGTTTTAATGTGTGTCGTTTCTAGTTGACTTTGAATAAAAAAGATTTGTTATCCGAACATAGCAATTCTAATACCTACTGAAAATGGTCAGGTTAATTAGCGGCTACGGCTACTAAATCGAAGTAGAGCAACTTCCCCGCCGTAGCAACTGTATCGGAGTGGCGGATGGGTTTTGATTTTTGTAGTTTCGTATTATTTGCGTATTTATCCGCCCGCCGCCCGGCGGTACATTTATTTGCCGTCCACCTCCCCACACCCTGCTTACCCCCGTTCGATTGATCGCGATATCATTGCGATAATAGCAGCAGTGCGATCGGCGCGCGGTTCCGTCACGCGGCCAGAGCAGAAATATGGCGGACGACCGATCAACCGTGATCGGACCAAATTATTGCGTGGATGTGCGCTGGGGAAGAAACGGGCTTGGTTCATGGTGACTATCAGCTTCATACAACTCATGCCCCAAATTAACAATTTTAGAACTCCGAACTAACACGCCTTAGAATATGCATCAAAATTCTTAAGAAGTAGGACAAAATAAATATTTTTTTTGGTACAAGACACAGATTATTATTTTGAATTCGCTTTAGACAAGATGACATCGCAAAATGGTATCAAAACAAGTTAGTCAATTCAATATATCAAGTGTATTTCTCCTGTTCGAAAATGAAAATTAACTTTCGGTAGAAACTTACGCTAGAAACTACAATCGTAGCACCAGAGCATCTGCAATAAAGATCTGTCAAAACATCTCATTTTATGAAGTGCGACATACCATTTAGGATCAATCAATCATAGTAAACCGACTTCCCAGTAACACAGTGGCAAACAAGATACGCAAACGGATCCCAACAAAAGGAAAGACTGACAGACGTATGCAAATTGGATAGAGAAGAATAAAAGTTCTAAACGACGGTACGGTTAAACTCTAACCAAATAATATTGAACAAAGAATGAATATTTGTCATGTGAGGCGCATACGCAGCCTGGTTATCAATTTAAAAGTCGGCATTATCCACATAATGCTGCAGGGGGCTGATATAAAACATTTCAATTTGGTGATCCGGTTACCGGCCCCCGTTTCAAATCTGCATTGTGAGACCCCATACACTAGTAGTTTTGGTACCGTCGTAAACACAACTCTTGCGATACAGAATATAAAATTCATGCTTCATTTTCGTTAAAAATGCTTGAGTAACGAAAAATGTAAATATCTTATTTCAGCTTCCGTTTGTTCGTTTAAAAAGGCTGTGTGTGTTTTTTCAAGAGAATACAGAATGAGCCTTTTTTGGTTTATTTTCTTTTGATGAATATTTTATTATTAAATTGATTGTTATGCTATCAGTTTTCCAAAGGCTTTAATGTAGTAACTATTAAATTATGATAACATGACGCAAACAACGTTTATGTCAACCAAACTATCTATTTCATTTCTAAAAATCTAAACTGACATTTCAAAAATGTGTTAAACAAATCAACAGCGTTATCACTTTCGGCGTGCCAAAATGATCCGTCAAACGTTCCATAGTAAACACTTTAGCCGGCGAGTGTCCCCACAGTGGGTACCCCAAAACGCAGTGTACGCTTGGTTAGGCCCGCGCCTCCCGCGGCCGGCGGCTTTACAAGAAAGGGGTAGTTAGCCGCTATTGTCTCCGACCCCATACGGCTGCATCGCTACACCGCTACAGAACCCGATAAGCGACATTTTTTTAATGTCAAAATAAGTATATAATTAGGTTCTTAAGTAGTTTTGTGGTTGTTATACGAAGCGTTCATGAAAAGACTGTCTGAAGAGTATCTGGTTACAAGTCGGATCGTTCTAGTATGGTTTTTGATATAATATGGTAGTTAAAAAGCAGTCATGAATAGGCTACAAAATGCAATAAACGAATTGAGTAATATAAATATGTATGTATCTTATTTAAAATGCTTCATTAAGATTATTTTACGTCAGATATTTTAATTTTTGGTGAATTGCGTAAGCGTGTGCTATTTAAAAACCCTTTAAATCAAACAATTGATGTCAGTATAGTTTTGTAATAAGCACTAATTCAAGCACAAATCACGTATGTATCTTTTACAGAAATACAATTTTCTTCATATCTAAGTCTGAATAACTATAAAAATAGAATGCTAAGGTAATCATAATAATTTATTATCAATTTGCAATAAATTGTACTCAAGCAGAATACAACAACTCAATTTCCCAAAACCAGTCAAAATAAATCATACACAAAAAAAAACTCGTTTCTAACTACAATTATTATTACTATACTCGGTTCTAGCTCTCGGCAGTGAGGGGAGTGTGCACGTTGCCCCGGTTCTCCCCACAAAGACGACACGGAAAACACTTAGCCCTGTTGACACTACACTTTACACTGATTCTACTTCAGACCCCGATGCGACACTTTGATTCTACAATTGTCGCCCAACAATTCAAATAACGTAGCAATTTTCATTAGAATCAGGTGGCGTTAAGCTGCTTCGAGAGATTTTTGCAGTTTAATTTGTCGTTGCATTTTTTGAGAGATTTTGTTAGTTTTTTTTTGTGAATATGAAAATAGTAACTGATGGCTAAAGTTCATTCATAATAAAATAATAATTATTTAAGTTTTGTTTGGTATTTCTAATTTTCTGTACTGCTTTGCAAGGACTCGGAGTGCCTCAAAATCCTCAAGACCAAAAATATTAGAAGGTTTTCCGAGACGAGTTCTAAATTTCGAAATGCCTAATGTATTTTAATGCCAATAGGGATGATGACTGGGTATAAAAAGAAAAAATAGTGAAAAAGTATGAGACAGGTATTTTTTCCTTTTTCAGAAAAACTAGAATTGACAAAGATTAACTGCTTTAAAGTTTAGGAGAGGGGGCTTGTGACGTAACGATATGGTAAAGTTTATACTCAATCGTGACGTCACGCGTAAGTATCATTTACTGTAATTTGGTAAATTTATGTTTGCCGGACAAATTAAAAAATACGTATCCATTATTATACAAAAAATTACAAGACGGACACTGCAAACAAAAAATTGACATCATCCCTATTCTGTCAGCGCATCGCTGCATCGATGAAAAGCAATTTATCGTTGCTCATTTACGTACCAAAATTATTATTAACTCAAATAAAATGTAACAGTAACGCGCATTTCGGCAACAAAAAACTACACGTTGATAAATTATACCCATTATCGTTAATCTGCAAACAAATTACAAAAACGTTACAATAAAACTTTAAAGTTCGCGACAAACAGTAGCGCGAGTGTAATGAATGGCCACAGTATTATAACCGGACTGCAAATCTAGTTTGGAAGGGGAGTGTGGCAAGTACGGTGAGCCTCCATGGCCAGACGTTCACCACACTCCGGCGTGTACTATTCCCACTTAACACATTTCTAAAATAACCTAAGATTCAAAACAAACACGTGCTAATTCAAACTTTAACGCTTTAAGTTACGTTTCATTTTTGCGTGATGTTGATTCGGTTTTTAAGCTAGATCCGAATCAAGTTTATCAGCAGATCGCTATAACGTGTTCTTTGTCGCTTTAGCCACGTCCCTCTCACACAATGGCATACTTATTAGGGATTTAGTCCAGATATTAGTTGGGGATGTCGGCATTGTTTGGATTTTAATAGAATTCGGCTTCGCCCCAGGCGGTTGGGTATACTTACACGGTTGTTGTTTGTCGTAGTGAACACGCGGTACCTTGACGCATGTGCTCCAAATTGATTTAGAAAAGTTACTGCTTCGTTATTGGTCTTGATATGTTGAATTCTCGTTTCTTGAATTTCGGATATGAATTTTCGTTTTGCAAGATCAAAATAAACAAATATGAATGATTTTGCAGAACAGTAGCTATTTTGCATTTGTCATTAATTTTATAAACGAAGAGTTCTTACTACAATTACTTAAAGAAAGAAAGAAGTCTTAGAGAGTTAAATCAGTTAAGAAAACTTAACTCATCATCGTCATAATCAGCCCGTCTCAGTCCACAGCAGGACATAGTCAGAAACTAAACTCAGAAAAATAGAATTATGGGGATAATATGTAAACATATCACCAGAAGTTGCATGATGTGCAAAGAGTTGTTGCATGGGGGTATTTTAATTTTAGTCCTCTACCTCAGAGTTGTATGAATATCTTTTTAGGACTCATGATTTTCGTACAAAAAATATTTTTCTGTAACTTTCTGCGAAATTTATTCCTTTTTTTCCGTTGCATCGATCCTTATACCGTTTCCTTCCCACTGTTTACTAACTGCGGATATTTATAGTTGGATGCACACCGCAGAAAGGATGCTGTATGCTTTCTCTAGCCCCCCGTGTGTAATGCTGGATCGATAGATGCCCCTCATAGCGCCCCTTATTGAAAATTATAACAATGGAACAGCTCTCCGCGCGCCCTCTTAACACTCACTGATTTCGGGAACGCACTGTGGATATGCTGTGTATTTATATGAAGCTTAATAAACTCATATTTTATATGCACTAGAACTTTCTACAGTTTTATGCAGTACTTTTTGTGTTTTGTGTGTCGTCAGTTAGTTTTCGTTTGTTTGGTTTGTGTTGAAGTTATAGATGCTTTTTGTCTTAATTTTAAGAATAAGAAGAATAATTATTATTTTATTTTATAACAAATAATCACATATCTGCCTTTTGTAAACCTATAAATGTGAAAATGAATGATTCCGATAACGTTCAAGTTTACATTGGCATGAACTCCTACTATTATTGCTATAATGTAAAACTTTACAAGCCATGACCAAATAAAGTAAGAGCGTTTTCCAAGTTTAATATTTCTCAACTCAAAAAAAGGACACAAATCATATCCATACACAGATGTATCAAACGAGGACGTGTTAATATATCGGTCGAATCAAGCGAAGGGCGGAGGCCGGGCTGCAGGGAATCAGGGATTATAATGAGGCGCAGCCCCACTAAGTATTTTCGACATGCGTCGCCGTCACCCACCGTCACCCGACAAACATTGCGAAGGCCGGGGGTTAACGAGTGCATCGCGTCGAAAATTACGCGGTACCGGCGAGCTACTGGCAAGCTTTAATGCCCAATGTCCGCGTCATAGCTCATTCAGGGTTACCGTAAAAATTCTACCGACCAACCAGTCTCCCTTCACTTCTGTGTACGACTATCCTAAATACCTAATTAGGGTTAGGATGTTCATGCACAGAAGTGATTTGTCGATTATTACGCAGAATAAGTGAGTTCAACATTGTGTGAATTTATAGAATGTTAGTCTTTTTAACATAAACCTGTCTATGAGAATGACAAAATAATATTTTCCTTGAAAGTACTAAAAATCTATATAACTAAGGTTACAAAATAACAACAACGATTCCAATATTATTTTTACATTTCTTTTAGTAATCAGTTCCGTAGGAAACAATATAAAAAGCTATAGGTACTGGTTCAAAAAGAAACTGAATAAAAGCTAGCTTATAAAGTGAGCTGAAACTCGTAGTCATACAAAACCGATAAAAATAAAGCTAATACACCGACTGATACGGTATTGCGATTTCATTTGTCCTATGAAATATGCGTTTCATGATTACTATTTGAGAATGTACAATTATTATGAGTTTAAACGCTAACTCTGTTGATTAAATTGCTGGAATGGAAATAGTATTTGATATTGCATCGCAGCCAGCAGCTACATATTCCAGAACGCACAATACAAACCGTGGCAACTTGTAGAACGCTCGGAATGGTTATTTTTTACACGTCCACTGTGTAGTTACTGGAAGTTGACCAATAACACGATTCAGTATCCGAGGCACGCGCATCGTTTTTTAGGACAAATACGTCCCAGTTTCACTCGCGTTCGAAGAATTGACACATCCATAGAACAGTGTTGGCAAAATACTGGAACTAATGGGCGTTATGGTGTCGCGTGGACGCCATAAACGGGCCACAATGCGGCCGGTATGAGATGTCATTAGCCAAAGAAATCTGCCATTGTGCCATGGTACCGGGAACGTCAAACCTTTGTTGGACGTCCATATTGTCGCATTGTTTTTATTTTGTTCTTTGTATAATTGTTAGGAAGTTAAATGTAGTTAAGTGTATTGTCCGCTTTGTGTTTCAATTTCACAGAGCTACGTGTTGCCTTTTGGTGGCAGTTGCATAGAATCGCGATGTTTATTAGTGACGACGGGACCTGTCGTGGGTGATTGAGGTGTCCGTTTATTAGTCATCACATTGTTGGGGCGCATTATATCCTACGGTGCGATAATGTGTTAGCTTTAGTTACCTCTGTCTTAATAGAGTTCTTTAGTTTTCTGCGTAGTATTGACGTTCGTTAGAACGTTCTGGATCATTAAGGATGTTCAGAGATATTTAATCTGCACTGTTGTGCCTAAATGTTTAAATTTAGAACTTAAAATTTTAATTTTGACTTTAAATGCGCTTGTTTTCTACAGTTGTGAATAGATCTATGGGATTTACATAAGCACAACTTGCAAATTAATCAAAATAAAATTCTTGTAAAAAAATATACAACTATGCTACTGCAAAATTTTTCATGAATAAAACAGAATGATAGAGCAAAAATATTTTTCCTTGGACATAAGAGCATATTTCGGCCTTGCCTTTAATGACGTAGAAACAAAGGCTATTAAAATGGGTCATGTTTTTACTGAACCCGGGACTCTGTTGCCAATTTAACAAAAGCGAACAATATAGGGTAATACCAGTGGCCGTCCAGAGACAATATTATTTATGACAACAGAAGCTGTTTGACAATAAAATTAGGAGGAAAAAAATGTGACGAAACGTAATATTGTGATGTTCGTAATTCTCTTGAATTAGGTAATTCACAATTTTTACGTTTAAGTGTGATGAAGGTAAAAAGGGTGTGAATAAAAAAACCTTTGTAGGATTGTATTGTTGAGCTTTGCGCTTTTAAAAGGACCTATTTAATGAAGCTCTCAATTTTACAAATGAATAGGCTGTACCTATAAATATATCAATTTGGTTAAAAGTTCTCACTAAAAAATCAAAAGTCTAACCAAATATTAAAAAGAACATACTGAAACTGATTTTCTAATACATTTCTACAAAAAAAAACCCACTACCAAGTCTTTAACAAAAAGAAAACCATACCCGAAAGCTCTATTGTTCTAACTACATTTTATAATCAATCAATCCCCCTAACAAGTACTACCAAAAGCAACGGTCTCATAAATCAGAGTAACGGATCTTTCACTGATCACTCAAAACTGTAATGACCGTTGTTTACTTTTACCATAACTGTTGGTAACGGGATCCATATCTTGACGTCACTGGATCACATACCGTTACTCATAAAGGAGTAAAGTAACGGTGTGGACCATTTTCGAGCAACCCTTTGAATTCGTAATTACACAAGACACCGTAATATCAGAACTGTTACACAAAGAGTAATGTTAGGCGGCCTTGAGGAAGAAAGTACAAAGGACTTTCTCTGTGAAAGAGTTTTGTCACTTCCTAGTTGTGCGTGACCAATCGTGACAGTATTGTTGTGCACAGTTACTTTATTTCGCTTTATTGAAAGTGATCTTATTCTTTTTGATGATAGTTTTTGGGTTTAGTGAAATCGGAGCTGTAAAATAGAGTTGGTATCAAGAGTTACTCTTGGATTTGATAGAGCATTTAATTGATGTGTAGCAAAACGTTCTATGTCCAAGTTCGCCCTAAATACGCTTTAAAATGTAAAGCATCCATTATTGATTCTAAAATCAAGACGTTTTTTATTTCGTTCCTGCAACGTTACTTAATTTCATATATAAAATTAAGGCTACAAACATATTACAATCAACGTCGATATCTAAAATTGACATATACTGTTTTTAAAACTATAATATACATTAAACATCATTCTAAAACTGTTATTCCAAATTCGGCGAAGCTTCATTAGCCGTCGCGCCGCATGCATGACTTGCCACTTTGACGCAATGATTAGACAGGATCAGTCAATCTGTCCGTATTAGCTCTGCTAGATAATATTACTACTGAGTTTATCTACTGAGAACTAACTGCCACTTATTTTAGTATTTTCGAGTTTTTATTTAGAAAGATGATTTCTGGGACTTTAGTGTATTTGCAGAATGCGAAAGAACGAATTGATTGAACGACTACTGTATGCAAAGTGTTGCAGGTTCGTACCCTGCGTAGAACAAGCGTTTGTATAATCTTCGAATGATTGTTTTTAACAATGTTTGTAGAACTCCTGTGCCAAGGAATAATATCTTAAGCGTACTAACACGGGCTACCCCTTAACTCTCTTACTACTAATTACGGAACTTGATAAGTGAATGAGCTCTAACACACAATATAAATTTAGATTGGAGAGCTGAAATGACTGACGGCAAATCTTATTTCATTTCTGGAAAATAATTTTTAATCACCGTTCACCCTATCAAATCTATTAACATCATCTTCTTACGAGCCTCTTAATAAAAATCATTAGCAGATACCTTCAACAAGGGGGAGTCATGTCCCAGATTCAACAACAGATTGACTCGCGTTCAACGTAAGCTGTTGAGTAAGACAAAGTCGATGTTAATCCGTAACGTCTATGCAACATCTCGGCTATTTGAGGACGGATTTCGAAAGATTAAAGCCCCCATTCACGGTGCGACTGGATTCTTTTTGTTCATGTAATCTTGTTGTGATCTGGCTTACTGTAAGTGTAATACTAATTAATGTCGTTAGTGTCTTTGTTGTAAGGTATATTTTTAAGAGATTTTTTTGTGTAGTAATTTTGCGTCATTAGATTAATATTATTCGTTATGATCTCAATCAAATCGTGTGCTCGGATAGCTAAGTAGTTGAGGTCACCACATCAAACCTACGGTTGGAGAGTTCGATCCCCGCATTGGATAAGCTTTGTGTGATTGACATTATTGCTTGTCCTCAGTCTGGGCGTCTTCTTTTTAATCACATGCAGAGTTTGAATGTTTCTTCCAGCCCTGTCAGGATAAAAGTCTTAAATAGAGAGCTGAAACTAAAGTTTGCCCTTCCGTCGAAGGTCAAGTTTTTATAATAAGTTGATAACTTTGAGCATGTTTAATGGGGTTAGCCTAGTTTGTAGCCGTGTAGTGGCTAATCCGGTGAACTACTAAACTTCTGATTTAGATAATTATTTTACCAATAGAAACCTACATTATTTCTGAGTGAAATAATCTACCTACAAATCCGAAATTACGTTCACGGGAACGAGACAGCTAGACATTTGTATTAAAGAAACATCAACAACTGTTGTGCTATCGCAATAGAAGCCGACAACCAGCGTTAATATATTCAATCAATAAGCAACAGTAAGTATTACCAAAACATACATACTGAAACCTCGTTAACTCCACGCTGATATGGTTAACCATTTCAAAAAACTGTCGCCGATTCGTTATTGATCTGTACGTCGCCGGCTGTGTGAGTGTTAATTCATATATGCCTCGTTAATTTTCCTTAACACCCTCTGTATGGACCCACGTACTAATGAATTTCAATTTGTTGGCCACGGACGTCGGACGTTGGACGTGTACGAAAAAATCGTTGCTGCAGTATTAGGAGGAACTTTTTAAAAATTTCGGCTCAACCCCCGCCAGCCTGCGCTAGGTGTTTATTTGAGTAATTCGTACGTTAGCTTCATTTGTTGCTTGTTACTCTGTTATGTTTATTTTAAAATGGAAATTTCTGGTCTTTTCGTGTATTTGGTAGTTGGTTTGTTCGACTTAAATATTATCACTTTATATTAAAAAGTAATTGTCATTCGCTAAGCAGACCATGCTATAAGGGAAAGATATATAAACATGTTTTCAAAGACCAAGCTACAATGATGTTTGAGACATTATGTTTCGTTCTTCAGTTTCTTTTAAAGAGTCACCTGTTCTATATCCGAACGCCAAGTTATAGTGAGCAAGCATAGACAATTCCCAATCCTTACTCAGTTATCAACATATTATTATACAAGCTTTTAATGCTTTTTATGGCAAAAAAAGAAACAATACTTTAAAATTGTAGAGCAGGACAATAAACAAAATCAACCCTAAAACAGTCGTGGCGTATTCATCAAAAATTGTTTTCACACCACTCATGAGTTTGGAACAGTTGCTTGAGTGAACACGCAAATAAAGTGAATTCTATTGCCGCAAACGCGACGAACCACGAACCTCCTCATTCATATTCGCGAACACACCTGTTACTAAATTGAATAATGGAAGGTGAAAGGAAAGTTATCATAATGCGACGGTGGCACGTGGAGGGTTGGGGAAGGCGGAGTTAGTTTGCGTTGGTTTTCTTTACGGACGCTTAGATCTTCACACTGGACTGTTAACTATGCTAACACCAAACTCTAAGCTGAAAGGAAACTGTCATTAAAATACAAAGACGTTGATCAGGGATGATGAGCAAACGATATAGAAATTTTACATTTGGTCAAATTGAATCAAGACATTTATTTCTTAAGGAGAAACTGCTTTCTTCAGACAAGTGACTGGTCGGAGAAGAAAAACCAAAGAAATCATATTGCTAACTGAATTAGTTCCAAGAAAGTACCGTGACATTCAAATTCGCAAGGCGCTAAACGAATACAAAAATATTGCAATTTCTAAAATGCCATGTTCCATATTTTTTAAGGTAAAAAACGTTAATGATCTTGTTACACAATAATTATTTCTAACTGCATTTCTTTACTACGAACGTCTATTGTTCAGATACCGTTTCAACTTTTTGCAACAATTTCTTCCACTGTTTGCCCCATTTTAGTTGCATAATATTTACATATTTATAACAGTACTAGAAAGGTCCCTTCTAAAAAAATGCATTACTTTTGGGCTCTACTTTTTACCGATTTGGGGCAATTGCTTTGGGTCCCGCCGACTTTTACCTAAGTAAATAAAGAGATTTTTATAGAGCTCACTAAAATTAAACATTTAAAAAGTTTACCGTTAGTGGAGAGCAAATACATCGGATTTTATTTAACTTGCTTTTAAAGCAAATTAAAGTTTATAACGCGCCCAATTACCGCAGTTGGTTGGAACGAACGTTGTATTATGGATTTTTGTGCTAGTACACCGATTTCGGTTTCGTTAAATTGTTAAAGATATTTGTTGCAATTAATTACCTAATTAAAAACTATAAGTATCTCAGCGTATATACACTACTGCAATGGAACTTTTTAGTAATGATTTATTTGCATTTATCATGTATTCTACTTTTACACGTATCGCTAGAAAGGCGGTAAAAAAAAGTTAGAAACGTTACTCTTTTTTACCAATGATGTTCAATCGTCTTTTTAACTTTGACTATCATCTAATGCCGCAGCGTTTTCTCATGGTTGCCATAGCTTACTTCACTAGTCGACGGTCAACAAACCAACCCCATATCAAACTACAATAAAATATAAAATCTCGTCGCCCGTAACAGTTACATACATCTAATCCACCTTCAACATCCGAACATAAGAACATTCAAAGTTACTGTAATGCGCTAACCCTCTAACGCGACACGAACTTTGAGCCAACCGTAATCGTTCCAACCCTCTTTCCTCAATCGTAAATCATAACAAACATCTTGCGTAACCCTTCGGTCGCCTTGCTAACCCGCCGGCCAGCTCGTCGTACCCAAGTGCTGTTAATTGGCAACCGGTTGGGGAAATTGGTCCGCTGTACTTGCTTCCGTGAGTTAATGACTAGCCGCCCAGTGGATGGACGCCGAAACCCATTTAGGCGTGTGCAATTTGCGTATGTGCAACGGGGGCTAGCCGGGTGGATTTGGTGACGTCGGTAGTTATAGGGTTATGAGCTGCGGGATCTAAGATTGTTGTTATTTGGCAGCTGGGGAACTCCGTAATTTAGATTTGAGTGGCGATTGAGTAAACAGATGTTAGTTATACTTATAACTATACGCAGCTAAGTTTTAGGCCTTCGACATAAGATTAGCCTTTTATCGAGTATTGATTACTGTTCTATTTGCAGTAGTATAAAACTTACAAAATGTATGAAACTTATGAAAGTATGAACGGTTAAAGTAAAATGTCGACTGAAGGTTTTGAACTTACTCTAATGCAATGTTACCCTAAACGCGATATGCAAAAAAAATTGCTGAAAACAATTTCTCAGATTTTATCCACTTATAATTCAACAAAAATATTTAGTAAACAATACTTGAAACACATTCATAAAAAGGCTAAAACATTTCACCTTCCTTTTATTACTTACCAACTCAAAAATAATAATTTCTAACAACTACACCTAAGAAAGTTGCAACCTAATAAATATAATTGTTCTAAAGAAAATGATTGTAGCCCCACAAAGGTGTTTCTAACTAAGAAACCAGTAGCTTTCATGAGGCGAGGGAATGTTTTTATAACTCGGTTTAGTTACGGGCATTACACAAACAATATTTTCGGGGCATTTTATGATTTTTTATTACTCACCTTTCATGTTGCCGTCCTTTCGGCTTGTTAGTCGCCGACTTTCTTTACTTCTCCCTCGCTCTTACCTACATTGGGATTTATATTGTTTTACTAGACCATAAATCCACAGATGTGGTGTTTTTCTGTTTTTGAATTAGTCTACCTACTTGAGCCGTGGTAATTGACTGGTAACAATTAAATAAATGTAAAAATGTTTTTTTTTTCAACATTGGTACTTAAATTGAATAAGGAAGAAGTCAAAATAACCAGAATTCCTGAACAGCTTCTTATATTAAGATCCATTTACTTCTTTAAAATAAAAAATATCTGAAGCAACTGGCTTTAAATAAACTTTAGTCCTCCTACTTAATAAGATAGAGTATTTGTTTGTTGATTTGAAATTTGTATCAATGGTGAGGATATTACAGAAATGAACATCAAATTACATTTTACATTGCTATATCCGTAATACATATTAATATCAAAAATAATTCAATATAAAATCACTTTAAAAATGTACGTTAAACTAATGAGTAGATACTTTTGAACGTACTTTAGCATTACCATGTCTGAAAGTCAAAGTCCAGAAACGGATCATTAAAGTATTGACTGTGAGTCAAGTAGGAACAGTTGGCAAATAATTGGAGCTTTCCACTACGTTCCGATGCTGCAACAAAAATTCTGCGAATTATCAGACTCTACCTATGTAGAGCTTCATTTAATTAATTAGGTAGATGAATGTCGAAATGAACGGATATTAATATTTTCGCATAATGTTATTAAATAATAATATACTTTTTTATAAAATTATGTCTATATTTTTGATAAAAAATGATAGTAAATTCTCGATCTACAATTTCTGTATCAAGGCTAAGAAAAGATGAACAAATCTTTGGTAAGTTATTTAGAGTATTTAATTTATTTTGACTGAGTCCTCGAAACAGCTTTTTGCTGTAAATAACGATTTGTATGATAAACTAAAAAAATATAAATTAAAAAGGAATATTAATTTACATTCAAAAACACATTTGAGGAATGCGTAGCTTGTTAAAATTAAATCCAATTACAAAAATTACAGTCAACAGTAGTTACCCAAAAATTTATAAAATTATGCATCGAAAATCTCTTTTTTAAAACAACTCCCAGTCAAATTTACTTACATGTGAAACGCTTTTATCAATTTATTTATCCGATTCATTAGACGATCGAAGTGTTTCGGCGAGATTTATTTTTTTCTCCGTTTGGACGGAAGGAGCGGAATAAATATTAATAATAAAGAGGGTTTGCCTTCAAAATTACGCAGGAGAGGCGCACCGTGTTGACGACTCCTAATTTGACGTAATTTGCATAGATTATGCCAGTTCGTTGAGTGCCAATCTTTTTAAGTGGCTTCTTCTACTCATTTTGTGTTCCTGCCGCGGCCCAATAAGGAATTTATTATATCCAAGTGCTTTCTTTGCGAATATTTTATGTTTCATGAGGTAACTTGCCGTCCCCTACTTGTTTTTTGTAAAAACAACACATTACTTTTTTGGATTTGACTTCATTGGATTTTTATAACGTTTTTGTAGTGAGCCATTATTTTAAATTTATCTGTTTTTTTATATAGAGTAATGAATGTTGAATAAGATGATCTCTTACTAACAAATAATTTCCCCGTAGCAAAAAGTCAATTTCCAACATTTTACCATCGGCCAAAGTGGAACATTCAGCGCTCGAGTGCTACCTTCCTACATTCCGAACACAAATATCAGCTAATCCTACCCTGGCCCCACTTTGTAAGCCAACATTATCTCATGTTATTTTTCGATATTACCCCGTTACAGCGGCGGAGGGCGCGTAAATCAAATTTATAGCCTTTTTATACAGGCATTAAAATTTTATCAGCGAGATTTCTTTCTGTTATGTCCAGTGTGGCCCTGTCGCCCCTTTTTGACTTTCGAGTGGGATGATGAGAGGGATTTGTCTGTTATATTTTGGAATTTTCCCCTTTTTGTTAATTTTAATTTTTCCGAACTTATTTTGCACAAGAAATTTAATTTAATGATGATAATTATCTGGTAGAGCCTGTAATCTACTATAGTTAAAAAGACAGTTCGATAGTTTATATCGACCAGTCCGCCTGTTAAATATAATAAGGAACTTAATAAATTAGACCTAACGAATAGCTCAACACAAATTAATTCCTTTTTTCAGAAAGCGATTTCCCGAAAAACACTCAATCAACTCAAATGTTAACAGTTACATCCTAATGGGTGCTAAGTGATGGTACCTGTACGATAAATCCATCGACATTGGAGGCCTCCATTTAGATTTTTCCCGGGTCGCGCCCGAGGCGATCTTCCGTCGAACGGGTTGAAACAATAAAAGCAGGTGCGATGTCGATCTTATCGATATATGCTGTCGCGCACTAGCCGGCGGCACTGGCGGGTTAAGCCGCGGTTCCTGCATTGCGACACGGCGGAATTAAAACGTTTTTATTTTTACGTACGTAGGTTTTCGCTTTTATCTTGTAGGTAAGCAGGCTGAAAGCTGGGATTTCTGCTGATTGTCCATTGATTGCTCGGGCCTCAATGCGAGCACTGTTTTACTCTTAGTGAACCAGAACAGGTTAACAAGGATATTTTGGCCCAAATTAAAGGCTATACGAACATCTTTGTTGAAGGTATTTGCCGACCTGATGAGCGTATTTTGTGTTTCACAAAACGGAGTTTGAAACTAGCAAATTAACAAAGTAGGACGAAAAACACAAAACCAGTCGCTTATGAAGTTCAAATAAGGTTGAACACTAAGCAAATTGGAGTTTTGTTGCAATTCCCTCATACAAAGGATGTCATCCGAACAGTCAATAAAAGGAAATTAAAAAGTATTACAGAAAGTTACTCATCGAGCTCTTCGTTAATTTTCGTTCGATATTCAACTTTCAAACACAAGCGAAGTTTATAAACAGACCACACGCACACACACATACAAATGAAGCTCATACTGTAATCACTCGGGCATTGAAAACATACGTTCATTCGCTCAAACAAAATTTCAAATTCAGAATATATTCACTGACGCGGCTGTCTGGCCACAAGTTTTTAATACGACCAAATAGGATGGTTGTACACTGTGCAATGTAGAGTTGTACCGGTTATACATCGGCGTGTGTGCACCAAAAAGTAAGTCATAACGAGTGCGAATCAAAGGTTTACATAATGAGGTGGCTCTATTCAGAGAGATGTGCGCGACAACATTGGATACGGTTGTGAATATTTTGGGGTGTGAGAAAATTGTTGTAGTGGAGACTGGAGAGAAGAGTCGACAGAAATAGATTGTAAACTGTGCTATTGTATTAATGTTAGTTAAATGAGAAAGAATTTGTTCTCTCAACTTTTTTTGGAAATAATATGTACGAGGACATTTTTTATTTTAAAACTATTTAAATTTGTCTGGTCGAATTATGTCAAGTACTATGTCTATGTTTGTAGGCTTCGATCCCCTTTCGGATGAAAACAACTTAATCACATAGACAGTATTGTTTTTGCACTCAAAATTATTACCGGTATGCGTTTTTCTTCAGCTGATCAAATCGTCTGTCTTTATCTTCCAAAGAAAATGAAACATTGCCATTAACTTTTACTGTTACTAAAACTAAGACACATTTCGCATTTAAACAAAATAAGCTCCTCAAAAATTATTTTAAAAGTTACCAGATGGTTGATGATAGCTCGATAATATGAAGAGGTGTTGTCATATCCAGTATTACAGTATCCAGGCGTTGTTTGAGGAGCGGCGTGACCGCTGGGGGGCTGCAATCAGCTAACCAGATCAGTTGGGCGCAAACACAATTGATAGCACCCACACGCATCCACAACTCTTCCTATACGTACTAATGCTGACGTTCATGGTGTTCATGTGATTTTCCTTTTAAAAGTATCTATGTTTTGACTGTCATTGAACTGAACAGAAGATTGCGAGGAGTCAGAGAGTTATGAATTGTACATATGTTGTCAAATGTTTTGATGCTCTACAAAGAGATGTGAGTGGGATGTCGTTGATGCGATTTTGTCTCTTTGATAATAGGTATGATAAATAGATAATAGGTATATCGTCACTATTTAATGTATTGCACTGTCTACTACATTCACATACAGTTAAGTCATTTAAAATGTTTTGAATTATGTTTTTTTTATTCATGTGATATATTTCTAGACTCTACAATATTTCGGGATTAGTTGTCGATAATTTTAAAAAGTTTATCTTCTGCGGCTAAGATCTAAACTAATTTTGATTTCGTTGCAGTGGTGAGATTTAGTCGAATGCAGGCCACTGTGGCTGGTTTTAGAAAACATTTTGAGAACACTGTTGGTAATACATGATTATAAGTAATATTATTCACTGCGTACGTTTCAATGTCAAATATTACCGACTTTACCCTAAAACTGAACATAAATAAAATAAAGAAACAACAAGATAACGAAAATGCCTAGAGCTCTTTAGATTTTTCTAAACACCGTATGACTTTGCTATGAATCAAAGCTTGTGCCACAACATGATCAAGAGAATTTAGCCTTGCAGTCTTTAAAAGTAAAACAGTTTAACGAAATAACACTGCATTAAACAAAAGACGGAGTTTTGATTCATCTTTAATAACACGTCAAGATTTTAGCATGCGGTGTTTATAAGTTCGGTTACAACATAACATGTGCAATGCACATTGTGTCAGCTTACGTCTTATTTTCATGTAAATATAAGGTGAAGTTAGTTTACGTGTTTATAAGATCTAAGAAATACCGATATCCTCTAAGCACAAAATCGACATTGCTGCCTGTTGCGGGTTTTTTTTGCCCCTTTTTGATTCGATTTTGAACAGATTCCAACCCGCGTTATTTTTAAAATCGTAAGACTGAATCACTCAATTGTAGAGTAGCCTTATAAAATACTTCTTGCTCACGAGTCACTTGCACGAGTTATTTTGCTAATAATTTTGACGTATCAAACAATTATTAATTACTGTGACCAGAGTAAATTTTCTTTCTGTAACAAAAAACTCTGATATTTAATTCAAAGTGAATTATCAACTGTTTTATTAACGACCATAACATTATCATCGTCACATGATCATAATAAACTATTTTTAGTTTTTTCCTCTTCTTCTTCTATTTAATCTAAAAATGTCTTCAAGTTGCGACTAATATAAGACAGCGACATTGCATGATCTGCGATGTCATTAAATTTTTCTCTTCGGCTCAATTACACGCACTCGATATACATGTAATGAAAACGAATGTGTAAAGTCACCCTGAACGGGACAACATAGATTTATATGCTGGTTGAAAATAAAAATACCGTCTTAATTTCTTAGAATCTTTCTTTTATCTCATAATCTCTAGATACATATATACATTTCGATTATACATTGCCAATTGGCAGACATTTATTGTACATTGTTCGTTTAATAAATACCCTTTTACACTATTTACAATTATACATTTGTCTTTTTAACTATTAAAGTAATCAGTCATTTCTCGAAGAATAATAAAACTTTACATTTAAAAATCGATTTACAGTTATTAAAGTTACGAAATAATTATTATAGACAAGCTTGAACACATCTGCAATAAAAGTAACAAATAATCTATCAACATTTACTTTGCTAGTCTAAACTCTATCATCTAAATAAATCTAACAATAAATATCTGATATAAATCAAAGGATTTTTAATACCTATATGTATTATGTACAAGCTCATTGGTTTATCACATTTCAACAAATCCACCATCACGATGGATACATAACTATCACGTACTAAGGTCACTAGCACTATACAGTCAATATGGCCGCCACACAGATTTGTGCGTCGCTAACGAACCGTTCGAAATCTTGGTGGATGTAGGACTAGACGACAACATTCTCGTGGTACGCTGTGAAGGTGCTTTTAACTCATTTCGAGCTCGCGGCCTGTCTGATACCGTGGAGTCAGCGGCCTGAACCCGCTTCATCTCTTGAAGCTCAACATTCGCTGGTCTGGTCGGATGGAAAGCAGACTTCACTACTTCAATGGTTTCTTCGTCTGATTCATCGGAGATTGTGGCATCGTGAATTGAGTTAACTTCCGACTTCGAATCAGCTTTCGATCTATCAGGACTAGCATTGTTTACACTTCTTGGGCTACCACTCTGTCGGCTACTCGTCGGTGACAAGCGAGCACTCGATGTATCCATTGAAGAAACGTTGCTTTGTAAGTGTCTTAGTGCTTCATAAGGATTGATGCCGTTCTTCAGTGTCAGTTCTGGTGGTAGGGCTTTCATTGCTAGGTCAGCCGGATGCGGACCAAATGGTAGGAGCCCATTTGGCGGTAGGAAAGCACCGGGAGGAGGGATCAGACCCGCTGGAGGAAGATTCGAAATTGCTGGTGGGAACGGGAACAATTCTGCTCCGGGTAATGTTACCGGTGATGTTGTTATTGGGCCGGCAGCACCTGTTAACAAAGATAATAGAACATTAGTACTTGTAACGGAAGGAAAAATATTTTTCAGGTCTTTTAACCGTGATTGTTGTTGCTACCCGTGTGGTGCCGGGCTAGAATTGCACCACCCCATTTCTTCTCGTGGGTGTCGTAGGAGGCGACTAAGGGACAAAACAACACCGGGGGCGGGCAGCAGCGCCCCACGGAGAATAACTATACCACAGAACTGCGGTCACCAACCCGCATGCCAAGCGTGGTGACTACGGCAAATCCCCCCCTTATGCAGCACAATTTAAATTCACGGCCCCCAGTTCCCGGTAGCTGCACTATTCCTGGCCATGGTACCGGCCACGGTAACGGTGCAGTGGGGGGTGCTAAGAATCCCCGGGTGACGGCAGGGTACCTACGCAAATTGACTTTGGCGACGTATAACGGACGTACACTACGGCTGAACGAGCACGTTGCCGAATTGGAAGTAGAGTTAAGTCGTATTAACTGGCATATCGTAGGGTTATCAGAACTTCGAAGACAGGGGGAGGAGACGATAACTCTCGAGGCTGGTCACTTACTCTATTTCCGAGAAGGACACCAACCATCTCAAGGTGGCGTCGGTTTTATGATCCACAAGTCACTCAAGGGCAGCATTGTGGAAGTTGGCAGTGTGTCGGCAAGGGTGGCATACCTTGTTCTTAAAATAACGGAGCGTTACACTTTGAAGGTCATTCAAGTGTATGCCCCAACGTCTTCGCACCCAGACGACGAAGTCGAGGCCATGTACGAAGACATAGTGAAAGCTATGTCTCGTACCAAAACATTCTACACTGTTGTCATGGGTGACTTCAACGCCAAAGTAGGAGTACAAGAGAATGGCGAGTCGAGAGTGGGTCCCTTCGGCTCTGGGCGCAGAAATCACAGGGGGCAAATGCTGGTAAACTTCCTCGAGGCTCAGGGGCTCTTCCTGATGAACTCATTCTTTCAGAAGAAGCCCCAAAGGAAGTGGACCTGGCGGAGCCCCGATAACGTGACGAGGAACGAGATAGACTTCATTATGTCAAACAAGCGCCAGATATTCAGAGATGTCTCTGTGATTAACAGGGTCAATACCGGTAGTGATCACCGACTGGTAAGAGGCACTCTGAGTATAAATCTCAAAATCGAGCGAGCGCGATTGATGAAGTCAACTCTCAGACCAACCGTGCCCCAGGTCGAGGCTGGCTGCGAAAGCTTCCAGTTGGAGCTACGAAATCGATTCGCTATGTTGGAAACTACTCAGGATATTAGCGACGCCACCGATTGTCTGGTACGGGTTGTCCGTGAGGTGGGCTATAAGTATTTTCGACCGATGAGTAATGGACGCAAGTCGGCACTCACCAGCGAGACCCTGGAATTGATGAGGAAACGGCGAGAAAACATAAACGCAACACCGTCTGAGCGTCAGGTACTTAACAGGGAGATAAAAAAGCTGATAAGACGCGATACTCGGCGTGCGAATACCCGATCCATTGAGCAAGCTATAGAGCGGAACCAAGGCTCAAAAGTATTTTCCAAGGCTCATATCTCCCGTTGTCACCTGACAAAACTCAGTACGTCACAGGGCACTACCGTTACCTCGAAGCCAGAGATACTCGCTGAAGTCGAAAAGTATTATGGGGACTTATACTCACCAAAATCGAGCCCGCCCCAAGCACACAGCGCGGATGACCCACGAGCCAGACTTACACGCCACCTTACAGACGAGCTTCCCGACATTGACATGGGTGAGATTAGAATAGCTCTCGGACAGCTACACAACAACAAAGCTCCGGGAGATGACGGAATAACCACTGAGCTGCTCAAGGCAGGTGGAACACCTGTCTTGACAGAGCTTGTTAAGCTCTTCAATTCCGTCATCCATACTGGCATAACACCGGAGGCATGGAGCAGAAGCGTGGTGGTATTATTTTTCAAAAAAGGCGATAATACGCGGCTTGAAAATTACCGCCCCATTTCACTTCTGAGCCATGTGTATAAGCTGTTCTCGAGGGTTATCTCGAATCGTCTCGCCCAAAAGTTCGATGACTTCCAGCCACCGGAGCAGGCCGGGTTTCGAAAAGGCTACAGCACCGTGGACCACATACATACGCTAAGGCAAATTATACAGAAGACAGAGGAGTATAATCAACCTCTATGCCTAGCGTATGTGGACTACGAAAAAGCCTTCGACACCGTCGAGACCTGGGCTGTGATGGAATCCATGCAGAGATGTCTCGTGGACTGCCGATATGTCGAGGTGCTGAGGTGTTTGTACAAGGCCGCGACAATGACCGTTCAAGTACAAGAACAGAGCACAAAACCAATCCAATTGCGTCGAGGAGTAAGACAGGGAGACGTAATCTCTCCGAAACTGTTTACAAACGCATTGGAGGACGTTTTTAAAACGCTTGATTGGAAAGGACGGGGATTGAACATCAACGGTCAGTACATCTCACACCTGCGATTTGCAGATGACATAGTCATCATGGCGGAATCTCTGCAGGAGTTGGAGCTGATGCTTAACGGCCTAAGCGATTCTTCGCGACGTGTGGGTCTCGGAATGAACCTAAATAAAACTAAAGTCATGTACAATGGCCTTGTTCTTCCGAGACCCATGGTCGTAAATGGCGCTGCTCTCGAGGTTGTGCAAGAATACATATATCTTGGCCAAACCATCCAACTGGGGAGACACAACTTCGAGAAGGAAGCGAGCAGAAGAATACGTTTGGGCTGGGCAGCATTCGGGAAGCTACGTCATATCTTTGAATCGTCGATACCACAATCCCTTAAGACCAGGGTCTTTAACCAGTGCGTCCTACCCGTAATGACGTATGGAGCTGAAACGTGGACACTCACCGTGGGCCTGGTCCATAAATTCAAGGTTGCTCAGCGTGCGATGGAGAGAGCGATGCTCGGGGTATCTCTGGTGGATAAAATTCGTAACGAAGTCATCCGCCAGAGAACCAAAGTTACCGATATTGCTCGCAGAATCAGCACGCTGAAGTGGAAATGGGCCGGCCATGTCTGCAGACGGACAGACGGTCGATGGAGCAGACACGTGTTAGAGTGGAGACCACGTGTAGGCAAACGTAGTGTAGGACGTCCTGCGGCACGATGGACCGATGATTTGAAGAAGGTGGCTGGCAGCGGATGGATGCGGGCTGCCCAGGACCGGGATGGTTGGCGCTCTTTGGGGGAGGCCTACGTTCAGCAGTGGACGGCGATAGGCTGAGATGATGAGTTGTTAGATGTTGATGAAAAACTAATAGAATATATCGAGCAACCGTTTGCTGATTTGCTAACATGACGTAATATGAGAGACGAGCCCCTGGGGATGGCCCGCGGCGCTCGGGCACTCCGTCTATTCCCTGAACAACGGGGGTGCATAATCGTACCAAGGATAATGTACAATCTGTAGGCGTTTAAAGGCGGCATCACCGAAAGGGATGTTTTTTTAGTGCGATATCGGGAGGGTGAGGGTGCAACATTTATTTATCCGAACTCTACGAAGTTCTTTGCAACACGACACAGTATTCCGTAATTCGGTACGATGCTAGTCTTTCAGCGACACGGCGGAGTATGTGTCGGCGCATTATAGATGCAGAGCACGTGAGTAGGTGTTACAACGTGTGCACTCCACAAAGCCGAGAGCATCGCGATAAGGAAGCACACCTATCTCCGCACACGGCGGACAAAGAGGGCTCGAAATGTGCAATTTTCATTAGCAGCTGTGTTCAAAAAGTTCTTCCCGTGGAAGCTTTGATTCTCGATAGCGTGTATGAGAAGCTGGCGCATAAAAAGGACACGATGGAGGCGCAGATTGGGCCACAAAGAGCTCGGAGGTGGTGCTACGTTCGTTTCTCTTTTGCACTTTTTCTGTTTGCAGCAGTGGCAGTGCGCAGACCACTTTAAAAGGCAACGAGGGTGGGAGGGGACGTAACTAGGGGGTAATTTGGCGAGGTGGGGGCCAATATCGGCGTCGCGCCTGATTGAGGTGATTCCCGATCGTTGAATTTGATTCTGTTTTGCTTTGACCGTTATTTTTAATTAGCCTTTATTGGGTTAACCGGATCTGGTTCCGGAGGTGACACAGTATTGTGTAACTAGACAATATAAGGATGGCTAAGTTTTACGGCGGAAACTTTGTGAAAGTTTTTTCCTATTCATGCGGAGTTGTGCAAAAACTAAAATAATGGGTGGTCTTTTGTTCTTTATTCTCATCATAAGCTGTTGAAAAAAGCGCAAATCGATTACACATGTTCAAAGTACGTCTCACGTCTGTGAGCTCGCCAGTTCGCAGCTTTAATAAAAGTCTGTAGGTGTTTGAGTACATTGCTCCTCGCGTTTCAGCGTCGGAAACAAAAAGTGGCTGGTGGCGCGGTCGCCTACATTGGAATAAAATTGACTCCACACTCTCTCGAACGTGAAGGCAGTGCTTTTTTGTACGTTTAGTAGCACCCCCTACTTTCCCCCGTGGTGTGGACTTCAGCGGGTGGTTTTGCTTCGGTCGAGCCGGTGTTGTTTTGCAGAGTTCAAGAGTCGCTTCTTTTATTTGAGCCGCTTTTGCGTTGTACGGCCTTGAGGGGCGGTACTGTTGCTTGCAACATGTTTTTGAGTGCTGTTTGTTAAATCGGGAATTTTTAAATTAACAAATACCGTTATTGTACGCCGATCGAAAGTTTTAAAGGATTAGATGTTCGAAGAAAGTTTCTTCAGTAGAAGAGCCCGATTTCTATCTTCATTCTAGTTTATATCAGCAAAAGTGTATATATAAAACTGTATCTTACCTTTAATGAGCGTGGCGGTTTGGTCTCGCATTTGCGGTGGTCTGAAGTAGTCTGCCCACGCGTAGTTGAGGTAAGCCGCATCCAGCCAGCCGGGGTTCAACAGGAACGGGCTAAACGCACCCGGATGACCGTATCCATAATCTAAAACAATGAAAGCAATTGTTAGTGATGTTGAAAGTCATAATCTAAAATTAATAAAAGAACAGTGTCGTAAATTTCAAAGGTTATTGCGGTTTGCCAACATGGCTTTGAAAATAAGTCTCCCCTAAGTTTGCTAACTATGTGTATATCGTGGTGTTGTCCTACAGAATGGCTTATTAAGTAGATAGTGACGTAGCGAGGTCAGCAACGTCTTGAGCCACGTCCGCAAGCACTAAAGTCACAAAGGGTGGCCGTAAAGGCGGCGACACACGGGCCGCGCTCTGTTTACCGCCCGACGACTATAACAAGGGCTCTGTATACAAACCGAGCCAGTTTACTACTGCAGTTAGCCGGCTCCTCTGTGCCATACGTTTTTACGACCTTCCAACGTCACGTTGCCTTTCGCCTTTCATAGCGAAACACTTTTTATGTGTTTAATCGATACACTACTGAAGACATCGTCCAAATCTATTTTCGTTTTTTTACAACATTCTTAATACAATCAGGAGACGTCCCAATTGATGCGATCAGGTGTATAACGTTTTTACTGCCGGATTAAACTGTTTACGAGCACTTAGTCTACTTTGTTTTGAACTTTGTATACGCGGTGCTTCTTACACTCTTTATACGAAGTTGTTGCAACATTTGCTGGAGTGTTTAGCCTAAATTTATCGTAATCTAAACACTGATTGTTATGGGCACACTTTTAAGTTTTTACACGATCGATTTATCGCTCACTAAATTGAGAGTTGTTTACGAAACAATTAGTTTATTCGTGCTCACCGTACCCCTTTTCGCGGGGAGATTAGCGAGTGTTTCGTGAGAGCGTTTCCCAGATCGCGGGTATTTTAAATTAAGAACTTGATGGATGGCCCGTCGCGCTGTCACGCGGCTATCCGGCGGAGCTGAGGAACGCTCCGACATCATGGAACAATAATAAGTTAAATGTGGAACTCGGAAACGGGCCGCTCCATTTGTTAATGTCAGTATTCAATTAAATTCAGTTCCCCGACCCTTTGCATATGCGGGGTTCTGAATATTAAAGCGGCAAAGAGAGCATTTCTAATGTTGAGAAGTGCTATATGATTACTGAGTGCTTGAATTAATATTAATCAGCGTAAGTGGGGACGTAACCGACACAAAAATTTGTTCGAAGTACATTTGAACTTCGTACTTAGATACTGTGCTAACTTTATATTCGGATTGTGGCAAATATTCATTGTCACAATATTAAAAGAATCTGTGCGTGTGAATGTTCACCGAGAGAGTTATTTCAACGAGAATTCCAAAACAAAAATACTGCACTCGCTGTGTAAAAGTGTTGTGTGAATCTATAAAGTTATTTCTGCGTCCGTTAATCACAGCTGTCCGAAAACTGTACAATGGCATAAGAATGTGTCTCGGATCAAAACGCGTCGCGGCCAAATTTGTACCGCTCGGGACGATAAACGGGCGATACGACACATAAGTGTCAAAACGGGCATTAAATAACTCGACAAGATGAGATGCGAGCGTGCTGTCACTCGTAAATTAATGTTAAGGAGCCGAGTTCTTGAATAAATGGAATCAGAGTTATGGCTCATAATTTGGACGGGGTGGCGACGACGCCCAATAACTAACACCACATTAATACGTCTGTGCTTAATTGTCTGTGTTTATGATAATTTAGTAATATCTGTTTTGTATTTGATGGCAAAGAAGTATTTATACTTTAAATAATCAGAAGATGGCGTTATTTTCATTTGTTGTTAAAACCAAACTAAACTTTAGCAATAGAACCATACAATTTGTTAAAGTTTCGTAGCAATTCCCTTTAACTCTGGAAGTAGTTTCGATAAGTTTAAATTTCCCATATGTCGTTTGTTAATCTTCGAGGGTTCCGTCGGCTGGTTATGAGGGTCACTGGCTGTGATGCGGTATTTTAGCAGCTAGCAGGGACATAAAATCCATATTTTAGAGGCACAGGCGTCGGGGTGCACGCGGGGAGATCAAACGGAGTTTACGACGCGGCCCGAGATTGTTTACATCTGTTACGCGGCCACCGCCGCACCGGCGAAGTTGGTAACCGCTGTACACCAAGTACCCAGTATTATACACCATTGTAATATAACGTCAAGTTTCTAGAATGTACCTAAATATTTCTGGCTAAATAAAATGTATTTTGGAACAGTACTGACGGCTACATACTGCGTTTTCATTAAAGATCATGATTTAAAACGGATTTTAAGTTGAGCAAAAACAGCATAATCATTTATTAGCAAATCTTAAAGATATTATAAATTGTTTTGATTAACTAAAAAAATACAATATTCGCTAAAGAAAGTATATAATGACACAAAAAAAAAAACGAAATTTATTCTACACCAAGAAAAAGCGTCAGAAACGATATACTTTTTATAATGTCTGAATGTAAGGTTAATTTACTAACTACGTGTTAATTAGAGCCGTGACGTGGCCATTAGACAGTCTGCCATTGATCGCTTTATTACCGCCTCCTTTGATCTTTATCTCTCGGATGTTAGTTTTTCCGCATACTGTCTTTTTATTATTGGTCGAAGTTTGGGCGCAACTGTTTGTTTACACAGACGTCTTACATTCAACGTTGTAACATCCAAAATAGATTTGTGGTGTCAAAACATTATGATTTCGTTTTAATTTGTTGATTGTCTGTACGTTTTTGTTCGTGAGTATTTCAGTCGGATTGTGATTGATAGCGTCTGGCTGAGATTTAGCTGTGACTCAAGTTTTATTGTCTGAACTAGTTTTGAAGTATTTATTGGTGTTTTTATTGTGTCTAATAGACCGGAATTGAAACGTTAAATACTTTTCATGACTTTATTAACGAAGAAATTGTTTTGAAGATTGAATGTTTGCAATTATTTTTTTTTGCTTTAATAAATTTGCATTTTATTGGTTAATGATTTAATAAATTTTGTTTTTAATTTTCTCAGCGTTACAATGCTGGCGTATTTTCAAACATTGACCTTCAAAAATATATAAATAGGGGAAGTATATTAAGACATTCACATTACACGAAAGTATAAAAGCGTGTTCTTGTAAACACCAATAACCATTTATAAACCCCACGTCAAAACATGCCTCGGTTAATGTTAACTCCTTACTAACATAAAAGCAGACAATCGTTGTTATTTTAAGAGAGAGCTGTCTTAGCTGTAATTCTTACAGAGCAGATTAAACTGAGGAGGCCATTAATGTCGCAATGATTGACTATCGTTCGTTCAAGAAGTTAATCCCACCGATTAATTATCGAGACAAATTATTAAAGAAAAAAATTGTAAATTAAAATGTAAGTATTGTTAGAATTAAATAATTTTTGCTGGGTTAGAATAAAAACTCGTTTGAATGTGGTTGGATGTTGCGGCGCCGCAAAATCGACCTCGACTCTGTGGACTGGCGCGGAGCCAGCGAGTCGCGCACGCGCATCGTACAGATTCATTTATAAAGACTAGTTTTTTTTTATTGTTTCAGCATGGGCTCTAACAAATGACGATAAATGTCAATCCTTTTTGTTGAGATTATGTAGGTCAACAAGTCAGCTATTTTAGTGAAGACTAGAGATTTTTTTATTGAATTAACTTAATATTGAAGAGTTCACAAATAGATCACGTTTCCTTTATACATTTTTGTTTTATAGTTTTTATTTTAATAGATTATGAGATAAATCAATATCGTGATCATAGCTGATTTTAAGGGCAATTGCAACTTTAATTAAACCAAAAAGTATCCCAAATCTTAAACTACTCCGATTTTTTTTTCATTTGTAAAGTAATTATTCTTATTGCAATGATTAAGATAAAAATGTTGAAAGTTTGAAGTGCTAAACAGAAAAATATCAAAAAATACTAACTACTAACTAAATAAAATAATAGTTTAGAAATAACTTTAAAAGTAACTTCGAAGAAGTTTTAAACTTACTTTGCTTAGTTCTAGGTTCTCTGGGGCCGTCGACGGTGACTTTGATGGCTTTCATGTAGGTGGCGACTTGGCTGGGGAACGAGCTGATGGTGATCGTCAGCGAGAAGGACTTGCCTCGCCCGCTGCGACCCACGAACCTCAGGTCATTGAACTTTGCGACCTGGTTCTTCATCACCGCCGTGCAGTTCCTCAGTTCTGCCATAGCGTTCTCATCATTTCCAGCCTTGATCGTGACCAGAGTGCCATCCTGCACGTCGTCCAGGGCCACCACCTTGAAAGCCACCGGCAGCGACTTGTTGGACCGCCAGTGTCCCGGCAGCACGGAGCAGAGCACGGCCGGGGAGCCGGTCTGCACCAGCTCGCCGTGGCTCTGTCGGTAGTACTCATGGATATGAGCATAAACGTCCGCCATGCTGGGGGCCGGGGGGCTCGCGTGCGGGAGGTGCATCGACTTCAGTCTACCCTCAACGAACACCGCACCGACTCTCGACACGCCACTGAAGTCCTGTGTCACGCCACTGTAGTCTCTAAACACTTTGGTAAAAGTTTCAAAACACGCGATCGTTTTTCAAACTCGCGGGAAATGTTCGTCGCGTGCGCGCGGAGCGCTCGGAAAGTTGTGCAAAGTACGGGCGCGAGACTCCGTGTGAGCCGCGAGCAGCGTCTACACCACTTGTTGGGCGCGGACGGCAAGACGCCGGGCGGGGGCTCGGAAAAATATACGGCGGCCGGGTGACTCGCCGAGACCGCAAGCCGAAGACTCACGACGCGCACCGAAGTCGTGGCGGGGACGCGTGCTCACGAGAACTCGGGTTTCGACTGATGACTGTGATACGACGCGACTTTTTCCGATGGTCAATATTTTGCGTTCGCGCGGTCGCCGCCCCCACCCGGGTGGCGGCCCCTTCGTCTCGTAAAAAGCGGGAAGGAGACGAAGGGTGCGGGTGATGCGGTGTCGCGGCGGGAACGAGCGGGACGGCCGCGGTCGGTCTCTGCGTTTTTATAAAAATGCTCGTTGGAGTGGGACGCTGCCGCTCACCGCCGCCTAGTGGGAGAGGGATGGGTGGATTTTTTTGAATCACCGCGGTGACGTATCGCGAGGCGGCGGTAATTAGGCCGCGGGGCGGCGGGAAACCGCGGCCGGCGCGAAAACCTATCAACGAGCTCATGAAAAATTATGATTTTCATGTTTGGAGTCGGCGCCGCTCGCGGGGTGGCACTTCATTTTCGCTAAAACACGCGAAGAATTTTAATGACAAGGGTTTTGACACTTTTGACTGACACTTTTAATCAGCCCTATTTAAGTGAAAAATTATAGTATCTACTTCAACTAATAATATAATTCAATTAAAAGAGTGGGTGACTTTTATATATTCTACGAACATATTTAATATTTATTCTTGAGAGTGATACCTAGTTTAATGAGTTACAGTCGCTTTTCATGAAACATTGTAAAGAACGTAGAAGTTCTTAACAGTAATTTTAATAACAATCTAAACAAGTTTTTGTTTGAACTAAAATATATTTAATTCGAATTTTCAATACAATTTGTAACAAGAACTAAAGAATTAAAACAGAAGTCGAAAAATTCGTACAAAGAGTTGATACGGGCCGCGTCCGCGTGCGGTTAGCCGCTGTATTGCGGTGTGAGCGTGACAGCGCGGCGGGCGAGCGAGACGGCACGAGAGGAGGCGGGGCCAGGGCGGGCCGGGAAACTTGTGCAGAACTTTCGCGAATTTCCCGCGCTTTCCGCGAAACGAAGCGCGGAAATGCACGCGTCGACAAACTAAACTTTTGCGATTAAATAAAGTACTTATTTGAATGTTATGTATTATGACCGTTTAAAGTTCTAGTATATGTAATACCAAGAACTGCAAAAGTGCCACAACACCAAAACAATCCAGTTTTTTTGTTTATTAAGTATAAATAGCCCTTCACTTCAATATTCCCGATAAGGAACCACATGTTAAAATAAAGCAAAAATACCTCTATAATTAAAATTTATTAGGTTAAAACGAAGTTTTCTTATCAATCCTTATAAATATTTACTGCTTTTATCTAAAACGAGGTGTACCCAAACAGGGCCATTGTTTTACTAAAACTTATGGTTTTTATGACCGGCGGTGTCTTTGGCGGCGTGTCTATTGTGCACTATATGGCGAGGAATCTTTTGTCTTTCGTTGTATACATACTTTATGGTTCGAAGTTTGCGAATAAAACAATTTGCAGTATCATAAAGTAGGTATAAATGTTTATGGTTGTATTGGCGAATATTGTGGGTTTGTTATCTACCTACCTATGGTTAGTAACGGTTGTGTCGGCGTGCAGTATCCAAGGCTTTTTTTTTGTTATATCCGAGGTAAAGAGTTTTGTAATTATTTTATTACTTTTTTAACATTCGTGAAGCAATAAAAATGTTCGGTTTGATTTTGGTAGAGAGTAAAATGATTTAGTTTTATGTTTTTGTGGTTTTATTGATACGGGCATTTTAATAGTTGGAAAGGACGATGCCTAGGTAAAATGAACAGTCAAAGAATGTCACGTTATGACTAATTAGGTACCTATCTTTAGTTTTGTATTTGATGGGACTAGAACCTAGCTCAATATATCTAATACCTTAAAAGTAAGGCGACAGAACTTAATTTTAGCCTATCGCCAAGAGCCTATGTTTGATTTAAGAACATTTGAAATTTGCTAGTTGATTATTATTATTTCATTATTCGGTCTAATGACGTTGACGAAAATTCAGATTTAGGCAGGCGATTTTGTGCTCTATTAAGTTAAATAATTAAAATAATTATGCTCTTTGTATCTTAACAGTGTTAATCAAAGTAAAATTTTCGGAATTCCTTTTTTTCTTTTCGGCTTCCATGATTGGATGGTATTTTCCCCCTTACTATGAATTAGGAATAGCATATGAACTTCCTTGCCAGTTCTTGTCCATAAGAATGTAATTTTGGTAAGCGCAACTAGTCATGCTAGCGTTATTTATAGTGACGTTTCGAAAGAGCCTGAAATCGGCCTCCTTGTAATAAAAACATTTTGATTAGATTTCAATGAAAAAATAATATCACCATCATCTGCGTAAGAAATAATATAGTAAAACTAGAGTAGAAAATACTCTAGTTTTATTTTGTAGATTTTAAAAGCTCGTCCTAAAACATGGATTGCCTATATCATCATCGGCCTAGCCTTTTCCCAACTATGTTGGGGTCGGCTACTAGTCCAACCGGTTTCAGCTGAGTACCTGTGTTTTACAAGGAGCGACTGCCTATCTGACCTCCTCAACCCAATTACCTGGGCTACACGACACCTCTTGGTTAGACTGGCTGTCAGACTTTTTCAAGCTTCTGACTACCAGTAACGACTGTCAAAGATGTAGGAATAGCAGCCGGGACCCACAATTTAACGTGCCTTCCGAAACACGGAGGAACTCGCTATGACAAAGATGGTCACCCATCTACGGACCAACCGCGTCAAGCATAGCTTGACCTGTGATCGAATCACTTATGCGGTTATAGCACAGCCACGAGCTTCTCGAGGATTGCCTATATGTAAGATGTAATTTATGTACTATACTACTTCTATACGTCCATTACATCTTAGCAATTCAGCATGTTAAGCAGAGAGGTAGTCGGTCCTTGTAAAACAGAAGTATTTAGCTGTATTCGTTTAGACTAAAGCCGACCCTGATATAGTTCGAAAAAAGCTAGGCTGATGATGAAATAATCTTATTTAATAACTTACTCATAAATTAGAAGATACTGCAATGGGATACGATACCATGAGCACCTCATACAAGTTGTCACTTCAAAAAAAGCAAACAAAAGAGAATCGACAGGACCGCTCTATAAAAAGCCGATAGCGGAGCATAATCATGTTTAAAAACAACATCCAAATAAAAACATCATAAAATTTAGAAAGTCAACATCTAGCCATGTCACCGCCGTTCACAGAGACTGTCAAAGAATATCACTCAATTACAGCAATAAAAATAATATTGTAGGCAAACATTGGAAGCTTTGAAGTTCGCGCCGATAGCTACCGAGCGGTTTTGTGCAAGCGCACTAAGTCCCACAAACAATGGGCCAACGTACAATGCCAACTCGGCTTCTAAGACTCCCTATTATGTTGGTCCAAACATTGGCATTGGCGCATTGTGAGCCCTTTTGTTACCTATTTACCGACTTTTGGGTTGTTACATTCAAGGGGATGGTTACAGAATGCCGCTCTGCACGTCGCAGAAAAAAGTGGATCCCAATGCGTATTGAATGGAAGCAGCGACGGCTAAATAATAACTTAATTGAGTTGTACTATTTTACTAAACCGATTATTGTGTTTTCTTAAAGTAAATTGCAATTAGATAGGGTTTGGTTATTTGAATATAGGTTTAAAGCCACGAGTTCAAGAGTTGAGTATCACTAAGTTATATGGAGTAATGTTTACCTGTCGTCCACAACCTAAACTCCAACTTAATTTATACAAACCTCTAAAAAAGTATTTTATTTTTAATTTATAACTCTTACGCTAGTGAAAATATTTTATTACACCGATTTTTTTACTCTACTATTTTATAAATTCTTAGAGTCGTGGGTAAGGTTATAAGAATCACAATTAAAAAGTTGTATTTTATAAAATCTTACAGATGGAAAGAATAAGATAATATTAGACATGTGACATCTTCATTCATTACTGTCAGATCAGTTCTACCCTAAAACAGGGTTGGAGTAGAAGAAAACAAATTAACATAATTCATTTTTAAATACATTTTATCTGAAGCAACATTTGGTCGAAGTGTAGGTAACAACTTAATTGGAACGGAAGTGTGGACTGCTGGGGAACGGGGTTCGATTCCGAACAATAACGATCACTTAATTACATACAAATGTTTCTTTTGCTCGTTTTGAATGGGGTTTCAATGTCTTCGAACCAGTTGCGTAAGCGATATTTAAATATTAAGTAAAGTTGTGCTTTCGATGTTATTCCTTTGATACGACTACTATTTATTCCTATTTTTTTTACTTTCTTAGTTTGACTCATGCTAGACTCATAAGAGCCTAGCTTCCTTTAATAGGGGTTTAAAGAGAACTGCTGCGATGGTCTTTCGTTCTACCTGTTTCTTAAGAGCGCCAATTTTTAAGGGCTTTTTTAGCTAATTGCCTCGTTGAAAATTGTTTTTCCGTCACTAAAACGGATGTAGCTCTCATGTCCTCAAAATCAATTTTACTTCAAAATACATTAAATAAATTACACTCATTTTCAATCCCAATATTTAGCCACGTTTTGTTACTCAAGAGGTGTCAACTAAAAAATACGTTGCACAATCACAATAGTAGTTCTAAATGTAGTTGCGACCAAGTAACGTGACCCCTTAAAAGCAATTCACATTACACACGAGGGAGACAAAAGCACATATAAACAGTAAGGTAAGAAGAGGAGAGAAATATGTAATGGCTAATTTCAGATAGGTCTGATAATGTTGGTTGTTTAAGTAGTGCGTCGTGCTGTGCAGAACTAAAATGTTAGCAAACGTTTCGCGTACACAAAAGATAAGTGGTGCTTAAGATCACATGTTCACTGATCGAACACTTTAATTGGTCACTCAAGTCCAACTCGATGTAAAAGAACTAATGGTATAATTATCGGTGATAATGTAGTTTGTAACGGTCATGTCTGATACAAAGATCATAGTTTGGCTGAACAAGAACCTTCAGGGTAAGAAATTTCCTGTAACTGCTTAAATTGCCTATTCAGCAGTCAACGTCTGCACTCGCAACTCTTTACTCTTTTATAAGGTAAAGTTAATTTATTTAAGGGCACAAAAAAAAACACAAACACGCATTCAACAATCCATTCTGTAACGTTCTTGTATACATAAAATATCAAACATTTCTAACGAATAATAATCGTAAATTGCACAACTAAGCAAAAACTCTTTATAGCCACATTAAACAGATACCCAAAGCTGTTCCTTAATAGCAGTATTAGGATGTTTGCTCTAAATCGATGAGCCGTAGTGTCAGTAAACGATGCACGGACACAAAGGGTGAATGGTCCTCTTCTACGCATGTACGAAGACCAAACATAACTCCGTAATTGGCCACTTGAATTTCAAGGGAAACCTTTTCGGATGTGGGTAGAGCTATGAATCTAATAGACGGGGTAAAATAATAATTAATTTTATTGGTAGATAACTTTTAACATCGTTGTGAAATAAGGAACAACATGTTTATGTCAGCTCATGATTAAGGACTCCGGTTGGGTCCGAAACTAGTCGGCCAACCCTGATAAATGCGCGTGAGTAAGCCCTTGCTACGTTTAATCGCTAGATACTAATATTATAAATGCGAAAGTAACTTTGTCTGTCTGTCTGTTACGCTGTTAGGTCCAAACCACTGAACTGATTTTAATGAAATTTGGTACAGATATAGAGTTGACCTTGAAAAAGAACATAGGATAGTTTTTATCCCGGACTTTTGAAGAGTTCTCTTGGAAACGCGATATAATCGACATCGGCGCGGGCGAAAAGCTAGTCATGAATAATAATCACGACAGTTACTACCAAAATATGTTTCTTGTTTAAATTAAAATGAAAACCGATATTTTGTTAATTATTGTTTATTATAAATGATTCTTGATTTTACGCTACTTTCAAAAATGTTATTCGTTTGTTATACAATCACTTGGGTGCTTATTATTTATCTTTGTTTATTCAATTGCTGTACAGCAGCACCAACATTTATACCCAAATATAAAACATAAAGATTTATTACACCACGTCTATTCTTGTAGATATCTAAGTCTACATGCATTGGTCTGCTGGCGGCAAGTAATGTGCAAATACAGTAAATCCGGTAAGCGCCGGCGGCGACGTGGGTTCACTTCCCTTGTACTTACAGGTGAAGGACCAAACAATAGCACAGGAAGTGAATTCAGAACGGTTCTCCTATTTATATTGAAGTATCTAATTACTATTGCAAGTAATTCGATAATGTTATGTTGTAGAATTTCGTTTTTGTTGAGTTACAAAATTAGATGGATTAGAATGGCCACTTATTTTAATGGACGATCGATTTGTTCAATATATTTTAAAATATTTCTTCATTTTTATATAATTTGCAAGGGTTTTGATTTAATTTGTTTTGATTTGATTAAAAGAACTACTAATATTTCATACATTTTTGGAACTAGGTCAAAAAGTTCAATACTCAAAGTTCCCATAGAAATTCGATTCGAACAAAATGTAGAATAAACTCACTCTATTTTCACATTTCAATATACACGAATGCTTAATTAAAGTTATAAAAAATAAACCTGAAATCATCGTCGCTATGAAGAGAATGGCGCGCGCAAAAAATGTGACGTCATAAATCCAAATAATCAGAAGTATGCGTTGTATGTGCGAAATTCCATAGTAACATTGGCGGGGAGGTCGGGGTAGAGTGGAACTCATTACTGGCACGTGACACGGCCTCACCGCGCCCACTCTCCCCTACACTGTTATATTTCGCCAATGAGTTATTGAGTGCGCGGAAAGCTCATGTGTTCTGCCGGTTGAGCCAGTATTAATGTTCGACTATGACGGATACATTAAAAGTGTACCTCGAAACTCTGTTTTTGTAAAAAAATACAGAACTCTGCTAAGAGAATTGGATAAATACAGCGAGAATTACGGCATAAACATTCAGGTTTCATGGAGTCATGCTTACAAAAAGATAGCTATTACAAAATAGACAAAAACTTTTTATCATTTAACAAAAAGCAGACACCATTTGATATCATAATTGTGCAGCAACAATACCATTTTAGCACGCCACTTCAGCAGCCGTCATTGTTAATTGAATTTGATTGATGATGCAATACAATACGTCAAATTACCCTACGTATGTGGAAACGCGACAAAATCCCGAGGCCCCCGTACCCGCCCGCTGTATTTTTCTAATTGAATCATGTGTGATTTATTATTGGACTGATGATGTATCATTCTTTCAACAGCAGCCGCGGCTCACCCCATAGGCTTGCGGCCCAAATTATTGCTACAAATGTTCACATCCGCGCTTTTTAACTGCTGCCTCCCCTACGTAAGAGTTTTTATTAAACTGAGTAATCGATTTTTTTGGAGTATTGAACGTTAGAAGTAATATCGTAAAGATTGTCTACATTCGAAGACGAGAATATCAATCTAAGTTGTTTGTGTAACTATTAAATACGACGGATTTATTCTGTACGTGCTACTGTTTGTTGCGTGAACTTCTGAAATTTACCTGTAACTGTACCGAGTACATTAAAATATATTACAGATTAGGATAAAATTGAGTGGTTTGTTAATTCTACCAGAAAAAGTACTTTTGGGCAATAACTACTTCAAGAATAATACCGAATATTATTACTACACATCTTTATTATAAAACGCTTCATTAGATACCCCAAAGCTCTTCAAGTCTCAATAAAAAATACCCATCTTGGCCTACTATAATGCAGGTCACTGCATAACACAACTTCTTTGGAACTCATTTCACTTATAAACCTGTACTACTGTATCCAACGGTTACCAGCTTTCCACGTAGCTCTACCGAGCAGTAAGTATGTTCGCGACCTCATCAGCTAAGAGTCCGTTTCCAGCCGGCGCGCACATTGTCACCAACACTATTGTACGCGCCCAGAAACAGATGCTGTTGTTTGGATAGTGTTTGCCAGGTTAAAAATACATGTACAGGGGATTTCAGGGATGCCATTTCTTAATGTACAGTCAACGGCGAACTGTGTTGAGATTGAAATTCAACGTCGAAATTAAATGAAATGATGTAATTTATTTTATTCTGTAAGTAGTAGATTTATCTTCACTTGTACCATGACTATTTTTTTAAGAACGCAAGAGTTGAAGTTTTTTATCTGACTACAGTGAGAAGAAATGAGGAAATAATCTCAGGGATCGAGGTCTTTTTTAAAGACCAGACAATTTAAAAGTGGAAACACGAATGCAAAGTTTTTCTGAGCTTGCTTTTCTTTTCCTTCTATCTTGGTGGCATGTTTTGCACAAGAGTCTTTTTAGCATAATGCAGTTAGTCTAAGTGAAATCTTTCACTTTTTCACCAAAATTGAGTCCTTCAAACTTTATCTTAAGACATAATTTTAAATCAACAACCACTAATAGTCGTTAGCGTAGACAGTAGACATATTACAACCTTCACAACTTTTTAAACTGGAATATAATACTATCTAGTATTATTTAGATTCTTTAGTTTTAAATCTCTCTTCGGAAGTTGTTGTATCTTTGATCAGAAAAATGACTTTGCGCGATGTTTAGATAACTTTTGATAGAACTTGGATGAGATTATTGTAAACAAATCTTCAAAAGAGTTTATGGGTAATAAAGTACTTTGATATTTTTTGTGTCTACTTATTATGTGTCTTATTATAGCGATGACACTGTTAGTGACCTAGAACTTTAGTGTTTGACTAAAGTCTTTGTTATTGTGATTTTCTATTATTTTATTTACCTACATTTATAGAATTGATATATTTTTCATGACGTTTTACTAAATGTGAATATAAACGGGTATTAAGATCTTTGTAATTTCCATCAATATAAAGATATTGCATCGTAATTTTAATGATATTGATAATAAACACGAAATAATAATTTCCTTTTTTCTTGCAAATAAATCGTGATTCGGTCGGGCGCGGCTCCCCACTAGGGCTGTCACAATGCTCGCTCAGTTTCCGCGCCGTTGGCTGCCAACAAAACCCGCACGCGGACACGCTGACACCCCTAATGTCACTGGTTCCGTGTGTGGTGTTAGGTCGTGAGGTTCGTATCCTTGCACGGCAAACCTAAGTGAGGGCTGATACTTTGAAGTATTTATAACAATTTCAAATTTATTTTGGAAAAGTCACCCACCCATATTATTATTATTATTTTACTAGTACGTCAGTCAAGCGCTTGCCGCGTATCCTAGTTCCATATGGTCTATGATAGAGTATCGTGGAAGGGTTTGGGGCAGGCCTTTGTTGTGCGGTGGGGCACAGTAAATTAGATAAAAAAATAAAGACATGATATTAAAAATGTATTCCAGTAGGTACATTCGATTTCGTTCCTAAAAAGCTTAGAATTAAACACCGAAAACTCAATCCATATCAGTAATTAGAGTCGACATCACCAAATCTAATTTGGTCGCGGCAGCCCTAGCGTAATGTGGGCAGCGCGCCGACGCGCGACGCCCCGTCGCGTCATTGTAAGTCCGCACCGTGTGACATCACGCCTTTGAATCCAACTTTTGTTTTGCACAGCCCTTAATTATCTTGATTAGAAGCGTCAAATATGTTCAGCCGTTCAGCGGATGTTGCTCGGCTTTTACATCCTCTTACGATAAGTGTTCTGTTCTATTTGCTTTAAGAATTGGGGTTATATTTAAGGTTGCATTAAGGTAATTGGTTTTATTCAGAGCTCTGTTAGATGCATGTGCCGTTGGATTGAAGTATTGTTTTTCACATCCATATTTGTGTAGAATTTTGAATCTGCTTGTTTGATATTTTTTTAATAAGTAACAAAACTGTCATCAAAAATTTTAGGGTTGTCTAAAACTTCAAAAATATTTATTTTCTATATAAATTAATTGTCACAGTTTGGAATATTTTTTTTTTTAGGTATGATTTATTAATTTTGATATTGTTTTTCAGTCGTGGTTTTTTCTAGTGTTTAATCCCCACCCCTCAAAGTACTATCTTCTTCACCCAAATAGGTACTTAAATAAATATAAATAGCTTCAATTTGTGTAGCACAATTATGTTTTAACCGACACTGAATGGTTCATGGCGATGTTTAATGGTACGTGACCATACCACGCTCAGCTGGTCACGGCACAATTAATAGTAACCATATAAGAAACTATGTGGTATATAAGTTTTGAATAGGGGTCATTGTTTTTGAGTTTGCTTTTGAAATAGATCGATATAGGTTGTAGGCTGTCAAAGACTGTTGTGGTACTAATTAGTTATTTTTTTGAGGATCTGTTTTTTTTCTAATTTTGCTTCTCATCCGGAAAGTAATTAAGTCTGTCTGTGCTAATCAAGTCTCGCTTATACGCTTGCTTCAAAGAAAAATATTGATTTCAACTGTAAAATTAAAATGTTACTCATAGTATGAATGTCTTTTTGATAAGATATATAATTTCTCAAAAATGTTAGACTCTTACACAACAATATCTACCTAAAAACTGTATGACCCTATTTACATTAGGGTTGAACCTCAATAAACACATGACTAATATTTAAATACCAAATTCCAATTCCAAGTAACGTCAGCTGCGAAACATTAAAGGTTCCTATCACATTATTTAGCAGTCGTAATAATAAAAAGTCAATAAAGTCATAAACTCCGCATCTCCTGTGGCTAACCTAATGGCGGCGTTTACTTTAACTGTTCTAAACAAATAAAACGATCTAATACCATACCCACATTATGAGATTGTGGGAAAGTGACAGCGCACTACAGGGTGTAGAGTGGCATCTCTCTTCCACAACTGCAAGTATATTAGTTTAAAAAGTGTTGGCAGACCTCCGGAACTGTGAAATATAACTGTAACAGGTGGATTATCACGTTTTTTTTTTATATACTGCCAGTTGTGTGCCAGCCCTGAGTAATTAACAGCGTTTAATATCCAACCTGCTGTTCGCGTGTCAATTTATTTAAGTTTTTTCTTCTTAATTTAAATGTTTGAACAGTTTGAACTAGTTCAGTTGGTCAAGATTGGTGATTATTTTTTTAAGTAACGAATTCGATTTATGAATTGTATGTTAAGTTAGGGGTTATAGTTACAAGTAATGCATACTTAGTATACGTTTAAGAATTAAGATTTCTTTATTTATAACTTTATACAAAATTGTTAAGTATTTATTTTTATTATTGTTTTTGTACCTTAAACCTAAGTATTAAAACTGCAGAATATTTACGCTTAGTTTTCAATTTGGCTGTGTTTAAGCTGCCAAAAGCAATAACGTTAAAATATATAATTTATTTATTATGAGCAGCTCTATTAATAAAATACATGAAAAGTGAATAAGAAAAAAAAACTATTTACATTGAAATATCAAAATTATTTTTATCCCTAAGGCTTAATACGGTGATCGACAAACTCTTTGCGACTGTGGTGTCTCGCTTTCGTGTTAGCGGGCGGGAGAGAACATCACAATCAACCACCGTACTCCAGGAGCCTGTAAAAGTTTTTAACACAATATTATAAAGCAAAGCAATATTTTATTTTAATAGAGTTTGACACCCGGACTCAAAACAGGTATTAGTGGATGGATGGACAGGCATCGAACCAGCTACACGTCGCGCGCTCTGTTTGGCATGGTGTCCCGTAACACTCGGTTTACTGTGCAGTCAAATATTAATTCTCAGTTATCTTACTCTAAGTATTGTTATTGTAACTTTAAATGTAAGTCATTGATTTTTGTTTTGAAATATACTTTAGACAGCGCTTATTAATCACCTGACACGACTCTTACACTCGAAACTTAATATACATTTTCATCCATGCATATATCATATACCTATTTTTTTATTAGTAGATACTTACATGAACAAATACTATTATACTGGCTTAAATTAAATACTTTTCCTGTACTATAGCTGGTTACAGAATCTTATATCAGAAGCCAATGAGGCTGTAGAATATCGCTTGCGTGTTTCGGAAGCGGTGTCGCGGGAAGCCAACACCGTCACCATGTACTGTACTCCAAGAGTCAGGGAAGATAATTTTGACCTATGTTTTTATATATTGTTTTAAAAGAAATTTCCTACAATTAAGTACACGATAGACAAGTTGCAATAGAATCCAGTTTTAGGCATTTAGGCAGGAAAAACCGAAATGCCTAAAACTGCTGCTTTTTTTGAAAAGCAACGTGCATCAAGCAGCGTGCTGTTTTTTTAAAAATACCTTTCCTATTGTTGTGTTGCAGATGAATTAATATTCCTGATTTTTATTATTATAAAGGAAAAACGCATTCATCAAAATAAATTACAATAGTTTATCTCAATTCTGTCACTAACATACCTCATAAACGCTCCAACCACAAAGAACCACTCAATAACTTCCTCATTTAATAACTCCAGCATGCAAGCCATAAAATTAATCACAAACTCCGCAAGCACCTTCTCCTATCCTATATATCTGCTGCGTCAGCTCGCGATCCTATCAGCGACGTCAATTGCCCGTGCCAAATGCCACTTCCCGATCTCCCCCTCCCCCTTTCACCAATATCCCCTCTCCCCCCACCGTCTACCGAGAACGTCTTATCGTTGAAGGAAAAAGCGAACGTGATTGAATGTTTCCGCTGATTTCATGAAACAGATAATCTTTGTGTGAAAACACAATGCTTGGATGATGATTGGAATACTGATGGGAAATATGGATGGGATTGAATAAGAGGTTCTCGGATCGCGTTTTTAAGGTAGCGGTTGTTATTTCAGTAACTTCATACTCACTACTTCTTTATAAATTGTATCATGTACGTCGTAGTTAAGTTTTTTCGTATTAACATAATTTTGCCATCTACATCAATACATTTAGAGTTTTCTTCGGTATGGTCGTTGCTGTTAATATTAAATTATTTTTGAAATTTAAATTGTGTTATGTCGTGATTACTCTTAAACAACTTAATACGTATGTGTGCATATGAAACTGTTCTTAAGTTACCAATTGTGAGTTTACGGGTGATATTGTGTACTTACAACTAAATGAGCATTATCTTTTTCATTTATTGTATGAAAATGTTGATAAATGTTATTCATTGTTTGTCATGAATTCAGCGTATATTCAACTTCTAGCCATCTACCTACTATGAGTCCATTGCATCAAGTCCCACAGTTGCAACAATTGCCATCGAGAATTAACGCGTGTCAGCTCAAATCGAACTCCCTTCTGCAAGGAACGATCGATTATCGTTTCACGGGTTAATTGCGATGCGTTTAAACAAAAAGTCTGGCCGTCGGCCTGTTGCCTAATGATGCCATAAAGTCGAAATTATACGCTCCGTTAATTCGACCAACCGTTGTTTCTCTATACGTTTGTTGGGTTCATTGCGTTTGTCTCGCATGGCGCGGGTGAAGGCTGGTTTGTGAGCTTCGGTTTGGTAGGAGTTATGAATCGACATACCTTTCGGAACGGGTTTTAAAGTGACTGTTTTTTTTTTATCCAGTACATATGATCACGCTGAAATTGTCAGGTCATGCTTAACGATTAGACTAAATCTAAGTTACAGTTATCAGAAATGTTACGCTAACTAAACTTAAAATGCGCTATTTAAAATGCCGTGACAGAATTTCTCTCAAACCACCTTAAATCAAAGGCAATCCCAAAAAAATCTAATATAAAATCCCGCACGTTAACATAATGTTGGAGCAAATGGAGCAGTACGGACGTAGCTATCGCATATTGAAAGAGGCGGGATCCGTGACAAAGTTGTATTATCTGTGGCGATAAGGGCGAATCCCATTTATACGGAGGCTATTGCGTCGAGGCGCCGATCCGTGGAGACGCAGCCCGCGACTCAACCGCGCTTTCCCCGCATCGTTTTATGAGCCTCCTAGGAAAATCCGCGCGTAAAAACCTAATACGGATTTAGAACGTGTTACGTGGAATGTATGTATTTAATTTTGAGTTCGGTGGAGGTTTTTCTCTTATAGTTTGAATGAGTTTTTTTTTCAACTTTGAAAAACGAACCGATCTTATAAATGATAACACAATTCTATACTTTACACCCTGTCCCTCAGCTTCAAGATTGAGATTGAGCTAAAATAGGATTTTCGTATACCTAGTCGAGTATGAACCATAACCCATTTATTAGTTACCTCAGCAGAGTTACTGAAAACGGACTTGATAACGCTAGTTTGAGGGGTAAAGAGGTTCCCAAATTTATAAAATTAAGATCCGGTCTTTAAAATGTTGTTATCTATTTACATTTTAGATTCATAGCAAAACTGTTAATATGAAAAATAATCGGATTACATACGCACGTAAAAGTTTTTAGTAAAAATCCCACCACTTACGTGGTAACTAACCGAGCCTTTGAAAGGAATACCGTGCATATAAACCGAATAAAAAAAATACACAAAAATCTCGACCAGATTTTCGTGTGGTCAGCGAAAAAAAACCCGGAAAAAACTATCATCCGTACGCTGGGCGCGCGACTTTATAGCGGCGATAACGAAGCCGGCAGATTGGGGCTTGAACGATTCACTGCTATCTGCCCTGCGTGGCGTTCTGCGTATAAACTGAATGTTCGGAGCTGGGCGAAATCTTTACTTAAATGTTACTGATATACATAAGGAGTAAGGGAGATTGTCTGTATGGGTAAATTGAAGAAGTGTAGAGAATTTTTTTTTCGTGATTCGGAATATGACTGGAAAGTTTAAACAGCCAATACGCAATAATAAAATTTGTATGGAACGATTAGATAAAATAAAAATATGTGTTAAAAAAGTAATTCTAAAACAGCCTGTCGTGTCCAATTGAACTTATCCTACATTGATAAAATTTCAAAGAACCTTTCAGCAAATAAAACGTATTCAATAAAAATCACAGAAATAAAATAACCGGATACGTCCGTTCTAATTTTAAAACTTCCAAACTTCTAAATCGCATAAAAATGGCCGCACATACAAGCGTACATCCGACTTTTTCTAAAATCTAAATTTGAAATGTTTGACACGTATCGCAGTGCGGGTGACTGGCCATACACGGTTTATATGAGGCCATACACTGCTTTACACTGATATGCAATGTGTCAGTTTGACGAAGGTCACAGACTCCAGACTGCCCACGTGCCGACATCGATACCAGGTTTTTTCTTTTTTTGAACCGTGATATGACGTATGAGTAGCTGATCGTTGGACAGATCGGTGAGGTTTTGTTTTGACATTGCGTTAATCTGACTTGAAATAATTTGAATAGCAGTTCAGGAATTGAAAATTTCTAGTTTTGAAAAATTAAGTATTTTAGGCCGGTTTTGCTCTAAGAATAGAGATAATTCTCTATTGTTAATAAGTATGTAAATACTCTTTTCTAGTGGCTACTCAGGAGAAGGAGTTCAAAATTTTAGGAAACTCGTTATCACTCTCATTTTTTTATCGTGGATTTACAAGACTCTAGTTTAGTAGCTAGACTACGAGTTGTTAGACCTGAAAATATGTTTATGAATGTACAATTCTTGGTTGATGTGAAAAGTGTACGAGCTCTGAATCAAAATTATTTGCAACCAGTGCAGCTTAAATGAATACTTATTAAATTACATATCTATTGTAACGTACGCGTAATAACTAAGCATATGTATAATACCGCTGCCTCGCTGACCATTTTTTGGACTCCATTGTTCAATTCGGATCAGTTTTCTACATGACATTTCAATGCGACTGTTCGCTTGTCGAATTGCAAATCTCGAGCAGATGTTTATTCAACGCATTCACAAAAATTATCGCAACAACAAAATCTAAATCCATACACCATAACTAATTATATCCACCATGTAATAGTGTGTCGGAGATGTATTGTTCAACGGGGCTATTGTAAGAAGCCGAATTACTAACCTACTTTTGGGGATATCTTTGGCAAAAAAATGTTCTTGAGATATCACGCTTTTTCGGTTTTCAATGCGAGTTATATTTTCTTTTGTGTGTTGGGTATTAGTGAGCGATATTTAGTTTCGTCGGTGTATCGCTGTTTGTTGCGATCCGAGGCTCGGTATTACAAAAGTTTGACGGGTGACTCGTCCGATACGGTATCGATTTAGCTCGGCCGCATCCGATTCTCTTCGTTTATTTTTACGAAATCGGACGTATGTAGGTTTTCGGGTTTGCGGTGCAACTGTGTCCAGTTAGTACTAGGTGGTCTGTTCGAATAAAAATTTCGCGTTGTTGTCCATTTTTATTGAGATTTTTCTATTTCCCGTGTCAACAAGCGGACGTGGTTGGAATTCCGATGCAAGATTTTTGAACAAATTTGTACAACTTTACGTTTTATTTGTTAACTTAACAAGAAACCTCTCTATTTTTAACAAGATAAATAGTATACTGCTTTTCTGAATCAAGAATTAAATTCCATTGATAATTGCAGCCTGTTAGACGAACTCTCAACAAAATAACAATACTTGTGTTACAAATTCTTTAATTCAATATGTCCTAGCAGTGAGTTGGGGACCAACGCTATTCATAAATATTAATAAACGCATGGCATTCATAAACCGTTTACATATACATACACACATGTACTCACCTACATTTATATGTAGCCTTTTAAACTTGCGCGGTATCCATTCGATTGCAAAAATACGCTGAAAATTCAGGATGAAAAACCTTTTATATGAAGCTCATATAAACCTATTAGTTCGATATTGCTGATTTTTTACATGTAGGTTGTTAGTGATGTTTAAGTTTATACAAACCAATATTTTTGTTTTTAAGATGAAATGCAATTGAAGCACGTAGATGTGATACTGTGGAGAAAAGTAAAAAAAAAACTAATTATAGTGTCATGAGAATAATACCAGCCTATATACGTCCCACTGCTGGCAGCCCTCTTCCTGTATTGGGAAGATTTTAATCATTGATCACCACGCTAGTTCGGTTTCCAAATCTTTTTCATATTCAATCTGTCCATCGGTTAGCGGTCTTTAAAATCTAAATACTTGTACGGGACCCCCAGTGTCGTGAGTTCGACTCGCACTTGTCCGGTGTTTTCTAAGTAGCTGAACAAACGGAATATAAAGGGTGCTATCCAGGTCTACAAATATAATTATAAAACAACAGAATTTAGCCCTAAATTAAAATCATCATTATGCCTTTAAAGTATGTATCGGAAGGACCATTTTCCCACGTTTTTATCTCCTAATATTCTATTGCTTTCATATCATATCATAAGTTTATTTCAATGTACAGACACTATATCAATCGAACACCTAGTATAACAATATAACATACCTGTAGGTATAATTAGGGTATCTCTTAGCAAACACAGACGTCGGCCGTGTTTGCATCGGCCGGGCGGCTTGATTTAATAGCCGACGTATAAATCTATTCATTTGCCAGCGAAAGCTTTGTACAAACAGTGCTAATGAACGTGGCTCGCTCCTACTCCCAGTGCCCAGTGCCCGGTAACTTAGTTACCCTAGTGGCTAGCGTTCACAATTCATTTTTAAGGTCCCGTGGCAAAACGTTAAAAATGGAACCCCATTGCTGAGTCTCCGCTGTTTGTCTTACCAGCTATCATATTTCGTGTAACGTGATAACGAGACAGTTGAAATTTTCTCAGTTGTTGTATTCCGGTTGCCGCTTTAACAGCAAATGCTAAATATAACGGTTTAGGTTAAGCAGCGTTACTACAGTCATAAATTTGTTGGGTGACTAAGTTTTTTGCAAATTGGTTTCTCCTCAGCTTATTTGTACGGGACCCTGAGTGGCGCGGGTCCTACTCGCACTTGCCCGGTTTTTTATTCCAGTCTATAAAATTATTCAGTATTGAGTCACGTTTCGGTTAAACACTGTTATTCTGTAAGTTTTTATTGCGATGGCGCGTGAATTTTGTATGGACGGAGTTTTAAAATAGGTTTTAAATATATGATGAAATTTGAGTGATTTTTATTGAATAAAATTATATGGTTGGTGTTAACATGTCACAAAGGCCAGGAAAGGTGTAATTTGAATTGTTTAAAAAAAATACTGGAGTAGTTATTGACGGGGAGGGCAGGTAATTTATTCGACTCTAGATCGGTGACTTCGGAGACATTGCAAGAGTCATCAAGTTTACTCAGTAAGGTTCATCAGCCACCCTTATAGCCCAAAGCATGAACTCAGTCTGCTGGCGTCCTCAATTTTTGAGCTTGTCAGTAGTGTAGACCTAAATGATTTCAAAAATCGATTAAACTAGTAAAGCCTTATGTCAGTATCAAAAGCTTTAGTGACTATTGCTAACTATAATTAATTCACAATCAGTCCAAAATTTAAAATGAAATGCCTCCCTTGGTCTCTCAGAGTATATTTGCGCTATCAACCACTAAACCAATATATCGTTGAACGTAATAATGTATGTACGCGCGGAACACATAAAGTGTAGTGACATAAGTACATAAGGTAGGTGTTTAAACAGTTTTTCACTGGCTACAGGCCTGTCGTTGTAATTCACTGACAAACGCATATAAAAGAGTCCGGTAGCGCACAGTGAGTGGCGTGAAGACGACTTACGACTAAATAATATTTAAAATATTAATGATTAAAATTATATTTGTGTGTCACGAGTTTTTTGTAATATTTACTTTAAATTATAACTATTTTTGAAGGTTATTGAAAGAATTATGATGACGGAGCATTAAATAATATTATACGTTTGATTAATTTTGGTTTTCGTTGTATTTCCTTTAATTATGGTCTGACAGGTTTTGAATTCGTGAAGATTCGACATTGATTTTCTCACACTACACTGAATTACACTTATAAAAATATATTTTTAAATGAAAAGGACGATTCAGGTGCGGGAAACCTCAGTGATTCTCAAGTACATGTAATCTATTTATTTCTTAAGACTGATGGATTTGCTATGTATGATTGATATGAATGATGTTCCAATTAATTTATCTATCTAACTTATCGTTGACTATTACCAACCGTTTAAGGTGATTCAGGCAAAGTAAAAAAAAATGACAATTTACGGCGAAATAGCAAAACTGATAGCAAGAAGAGAATCTAATTACAAAAATGACAGGCGATAACAGACTCTTAAGGATACCTACAAGAATTCACCATAAACAACATTGAGATTATTGAAGTGCTTTTAAAACCATCTTCATCGTAAAAGTTGAATTAAACAAAATAATTCATATATTTTTCAACGAGTCGACTCCGTTGCCATCCCTGTTCGCCGGCCGCGCTCGTATCCTCGCGGGAGGTAATTATGCATGGGCGCTTTTTAGCGCGTCCACCGACGAATAAAATATAAAACGCGCCGCAACTAATGATTTCACGTACATTTCATGTTATGTACTTACTGTAATTACTTGAATGTACTATGCTGTAAGTGTGGGAGTGCGGTTAACAATTGTTAAAGGTATATTTGTCATATTACTTTTGATAAATGAGAACGATTACATTTTTGGTTTAGATGTCAAAATACATGTCTTGTAGGTATAGTTACAGCATTCCCATTATCCGCTTATATCATTAGTTAGTTGATGATTCTACTATTTGATTTGTGTTTCTGTATTTAACTAGGTTAGTGGCCGGATTCGAGTGCCTTTGCATTTTGAAGTCATTAGATTCGATGATTTTAAAATTTAAAATTTTACCTATGTACATTTTAACAATATATTATTTTAGTTTTAGCAACATAAGCAAGTTTATAATTTCGATGCAATTTTTTTACATATGACAAAAACACAAGTTATTAACAATATCATAATATTCTATCCAAATTCTGCGAATTAGTGTTACCTTTAAACTTATTTACAAAAAAAGTTCCTTAGAGTTACTTATAAAAAGTTTCTTTAAGTAACTTATAACAACGCCATCTACACTTTTGTGCGGGAACTAAAGAGCTTTCTTTGTAAGCTTGTGTAAGTTTTAAGTATTTCCGCTGAGCGAGGAGGGCGTTGCGATCGTTTTTATTGCTGAAAACTCCGCTTGTTTTCGACGGCATTGTGTGGAAATGTTATTAGGGAGCGGACGTTTCGCGCTCTCTTTGTATGAAGACACGTTTATCGATAACACGTAGGTATCTTGTTTATGTAATAATTCTTTGCTTTAATAATAAGTTATTAATTAAATTTGATTTATAAAAAATATTATACATGCTGAAAAGTCTGTGTGTGAAAATAGTTATTTTATGCATGCAAAATCAATTTTAATATTTAAACATTCATTTAGGTCACACAAAATTGACTTTAAGATAAAATTAGAAACTTCAAATTGACTCCTGTCAGATGATCATGAAAAATGTAAATGGAAAGGTCTAGAAGAGTATCTTTTCGAGACAGTTCTTGATAAGCATGCACTGAATTGATGTAAACTATTCCCGAGAATAAACAAAACATGTTTTATTTTGCCTATGTGTAAAGATATTATCTACATTATACTTACTAGCTGTTACGCGCGACTTTGCGTGTTAATAAGATGACAAAATCGGATTAACAGATTTTTTATATAATTATTTACAAAAATGACAATAGATACGTGACATTCCTGACCATATTCATTTGTTTACGAGTAGGTTTCCCCAATTAGTTAACTCACACAACTAAATATTGATCCTGTTTCTATTAGCTGTGTATTTACTCAACAATTGTGTGCATCGCGTCATCATTAGATATGTAAATACGAATGCTAATTGATACATCCGTATATTGTAACTGATAGTGTATGTATATGTGTTACAATGTGCCGCTGTCGAGTAACTAATGAATCTTAGGAATCAACAAGTCGTCGTCATCGTGACACGGGAATTTTATATATTAGATTTGTAACAGGATTCTTATGCTCCTGCTGAATTGGTATTACAGGGAGGCCTATGCCCAGTAGGTTTTTCAAGGATGTGAGAAATGCTAATATTCGTCGTATATTGTAAAGTGTTAGTTGTAGTGTAATCGTACAACACCAAAAATATTATAACATTCTCTTTACTTACATATAAGTAATAAGCTGTGATAACCTACTCAAAATGACATTTCTTACCATATAGATTAGGATAGAAAATATACCTACTAGATCTTCAACATTAATAAATAAGAATGCTCTTTTTATTTAATCCCAACAAAACATTTCACACATAACTTCCTTTAAAATGCTTTCTGCGTTTCAAAATCCAAATTACAAGCTGCTGACATAACAATCTCAGTTTACCTACTTAAAATATTATCACGTATTAATTTAAATGAAGCGTGAACTGAGTCTCGCTAATCATTCGAGAAGCCAACCAAAAAGTTTTTACTGTCGCATGTTTGTCCACATGTTGGTAGGTGGCCGGAACTATAAATCTAGTGGAACACTGGTGGAGGAAGAGTCGTTGGTGGGCCGCGGTCGGTGTCGGGTTCACTTCCCGGTTGGACACTCGACGTGTGCTGGATTTACGTTTTTATGATACTCGTATGTGTGAGATTTTTTTGTGCACGCGACTCTTTGGTTTTGGAGGTAAGGGATCGGTATCAATCTATGATTTTTCAGCTGAAATATTCTGCGTGTAAAAAAGGTATTTTGATTACGACAAAAAACACAAACAGGCATTCAAATGTTAAATGTCGCTCATTGCCCGTATTTGCGGATACAAGACCCCTATTAGCTAAGTATATGAATACTGTACAGGACAGCCGACCTGCGTCATCAATCAAACGCTTACAAGTCTGCACGGGCCGCATAAAACATAAGCGTCCCACTCAACCCCCGACATCTCAACGGGTCCCATTTGTCAGCAGCACCTGAAATCACTGCCGGTTAACCGGTCCGCGCCGGGATCATTTCATATTTTCGGGAGGTCCATCTCACTCGCGCCGCTCAATTATTCACCCGGGCCCGGCACCCGGTCAAAAGTAATGACCGGTGAACGCGAAATTACACGTGTTACAATGATGATTCTGTTTACCCCGGCCGGAGTAATTTCGCCGGGATACTGTTTGAAGAGCTGTTAGGTTTTGTGAACGTTTTATTTAATGGCCTCCGAGTACGTTGGGGTTTTGTTGTTTGTTTGCCAGTATTGCGTTTTTTGTGGATTTTTTTTTAAATGAGTATGTTGTGGATAAATAGGGATGTTGTTTTTGTTCTGCAGTACTTGGATATGATCAATTTATTAATATTTGTGTATTGTCTCCTTTTGTCTTACACTGAATCATATTATTGTCAGTACTCATTGACCAGTGTAAGAAACTTCTTGTATTCAGTAAAATCTCTTGTCATATTATTTTTCTATGTAATAAGTATGACATACTGCACTGCATTGTAGTAATACTATTAAATGCAATTTTTTAATAGTTTTCAGCCATACTTTAATTTTATAAGCAATTTTTTGAAAAGCCTTGTAACAAGGAACTCAAATTAAAAAGTAGTAGTAAAAAAGCAGTTATTCTCATAACCATACCATCCCAAACAAAATCATTCAGGAACTCTACAAATCAGCAAAAACCTCCTTTTCTTTTGTTTATCCTGGCCACGTGTCTCAAGTATCAGGCCGTCGTGTGACCCTAGATTTATTGGGCACATGTCGGCGGCCGAACATTGATCAGTCATGTTTGTTTAACCCGCAAAAACTTGGTGCCAAGCCGTCTGGGTAGACCGGACCCGACAGTTTTTGCAGAGTTAAGTTTGGTATTAAGTTTTAATGATTTCCTTTGATGAGTGATTGGTGATCGTGTTATCTTTATTTCTGTATGGTACGTGTACGAGTATGATGGTTTTAATTTATTGATAAGTGGTTAATTGTTATTTTTAGTCACTTTATTCTAAGACATTCAAATTCAATAAATAAAAGACTCTACTATAAAGTCTGACTGGAGTCTTTCTATTTCATGTAAAGTAACTTAAATTAGTAGTTCTGAAGAATTATACCATACTAGTTGTCTTGGCAAACTTTGCTCTGCCGAACCATAGAAACGCAGCAAACGTTTAATTTCTTCCAGCCGTTTAGAAGGAGTTCAGTGATATACTGTAGTGATATACTGTAAGTACAATATGTACTTACATAAATATTGCCATATAAAACAACCCTTCAATCTCAAACAAAATCTTCATATCTAAAGACGAACATCCTTCAAATGAGACACACAAGATACAGAGATCGGCATCTCAAGTCATTGTCGTTCATAATATTTGATGTATGCGCGTAATGAAGTGAAGTGTGTATTTATTAAGTTAATTAAACCGTTCTGCCGTTGCCTGGGGCTCGGGCCCGACGGCCGTCGGATCAACCTCTACCTATGTATGAGATATTTGAGAGATTCTAAGATTAGAATGGGTTGGGGTATTCCAGGGATGTCGGCTGTTTTGGTAGGTTGAGGTATAGTTATGTTGCTTTGTTGGTCTTAATATAACTAAATAAGTTTTATATAAACATGATATTGAGGTTGTAGTTCCTTAAATTGGTATGATATTTTCGTTTCGTTATTTTTTTGGTACTTTTCTGTTTTGAGACACTTGTACTAGGTATCATAAGAAGAATTTGTATTTCAGTTTTCGATATTCTCCTAAATCAGTCCTTTAGGTACTTAGGACCTTACTATGAAATTACGTCACTAGTTAAAAATTGTGTACTTTGCGTTATTCAGTGACATGTAGAAAAAAAAACCTCAACAAAACATACCAGCGAACTTACACGTACAAGCATTTATTAATCCATTTTAATTATTTCAATTATCAGCCTCTCTACCAAAGATCTTTATCATCCTCATGCCAAAGTATTTCAAAACAAACAACTGCCGTTCACCCCTTTTATAATCATTAGTTACCTTTGTACCAACATAATTCAAACATATTCAAACGTTACAAATATTCGTAAATAAATCTTCTTAAAATACGCGTATGCTAAAGTTCTTGACACACGGGGAGACACGAATATCCGATGCCCGGCAACTTAAGTCTTAAACAATCACCGATATTTAAAATCAGAGTAGATATAGGTACTCCATTTAGGTAGTAGATATAGGAACTAAAAAAAATTGAAAAATATAAACAATCTTACAACAGAGAGTATTTGTATACTAAATACGTTTAAAATAAGTAATATAATGTAAGTAATTGACTGATTTAGTTGCTTTTTGTTTTTTTAAACAAGTAGGCAAACTAACCGTTTACCTTTTTAAGTACTTAAATCAGTCGATTATGGACAATTTTAAATTATTAAAATGTTTTTTTTTATACGAATAGAAAACTACAAAAGCCTAAAAATAAATTTCCATTTCGATAAGTGACCTGGCTTTGACTTGTCACTTCATCATAAATTTGATCGATTCGTCAGCGCTACTGCTCGGAGTAATATAACTTGTCTAGTGGCCCGTTTTTTAAACATATTGTTGAAGAATAAAGTCGGAGGGCCTCGAATTGTGTTACCTCGTGTAAAAAGACCTTAATTTTAATAACGCGTAACAATAATGAGACATTATTAGACATGAGTCTCATAATTAACTTTTGAAGAATTGACTTCTCTCTAATGAAACGAGGGCTTTCATTAGTCAAATCCCATGTACCTTATGTGTATATAATAAGGATTAATTTTGTACTTCTTAGAATTTTAACGTATTGTTTGCGTTATATATGATTAATGATGAAGGGGCTGTAGTATAGGGAATGTTAAACAAAAGAGAGTAAAACAAAATGTTGTGAAACAATAGAGGTCAGAATCGCTTGTATTTTATAATAGTACTGGTCCATCTTATGCTTACTTTCACATGTGATACAGCGAAGATAACTGTTGTAGAATGCAATTAAACTTTATTTAAAGTATTAAGAAAATATTAATTTAATTAAGTGATGATTAAAGTACCTTAGGTTCAGTGTAAGCAATTTAGAAAAGCACAGTTTGAAAAAATAAAATTTAAATATTTTTTAAAAGAATTTCCTTTTATCACATGACCTAGACTGAATCTAATCCTGTAAATGACCTAATTTACTATTAATTGCACAAAATATTTTGATACAGCACTATAAGGATAGAGTATTACCCGAATAGAGGAGTAAACTATAACCAAAGATCCTTCACAATCCAAAATATCCAATTCATTTATCGAACTGAATCACAATAATATCCCTCAAGAGATTCATCTCAATTCGAGCGTCGAGCCCCAAAACATAGATCACTCGAAGACAGCTGAAGCCGGCTTCGTAATGAAGACAGCGACTACAAACTATAATACGCCATATAAATGCACCGTCGACAAGCATAAACAATTGAAATAATTATCAGGATAAGCCCTGAGGATCAGGGAAATCCCTTGAGAATCTTAACCCTTCTTAGAAGCTCCTGACAGCATCTTATGCAAATTCACAAACTTATCAACCCTAACGATTACCTAGCAAGTCATTAATCAACGCAAATAATTATCAAACCTATCTGTGTTCGTTTAAGGTTGGATTCTGATTGCGAATGTTTAAATATATGATGTTTTAGATCTATGATTGTAATAGTCTCTCAATTGGCTCTACTGTTATGATATGCAAACTTACGTTTTGTTTGGACTCTTGTAGTGATAACAACTGCCACTTGAAATGTTTTTAGCTGTGTAAACAATGAATTTTAGAATGTAGAGCACATTTGATTTAATGTTGAGTAATCTAAATACTCTTTTAAAGAGAAAAGAGAGATTTAGAATTTGTTTTTAATAAAAAAAAAAATTGTTGATATAATTATCAATATGATAGTGTATTGATATCAAAATTCAAACGTACTGCAAGATTAAGACTTAATCCCTGCTCATAACTAAAATGTTTCAGTAAACTCAAAAACAACAAAATACTCTCCAGCAAAAATGTTTTATTTATGAGCTAATCACAAAATAACTTAAAACATAAAAGAGAAAATTTCACATTAAACGCCAATAAAAACACTTCAGCTCTAAGAACTAACGAATCAAATGTTTATTTTTCTGTCTGGTGCCTTTAATAAAACTGTAGAGACTTAGATTTCGTGTTAACATCGGTGCAAGCGTAAACAAAATTTAGTGATATATGGAGCCGTCCACGCGGCGGTGAACTGTGGTCGAATGAATACACATCATATAACTATGATGAGCGTGTGTGTTCACACTGGGTTGCAAATGATGAGAGATCGAGATTTCAGCTGTTGCCTATACTCTACAGTTGAAACTTCTTACATCGAAAGTACCTTCGTCTGATATAAGCCTGCATTTCTCTAAAAATCGATAATATTTTGTAGGGAAATATGGCAGTTAGTCTAAAAATGTCCAAAAAAAAAATGATACGGTCATGTTTAAGAGATTCCACAGGTATTTGTTACTATCAATAAATAAGTTAAAATATCTTATAAGCTTTTATTGATAATATATTCATCCCAACAATCGTTAAGAGATATTTAAATACTTAATCTTTTCCCCACATGCTATTCCAATAATTCACAAATTCTAAATTGGTCAAACGACCAAACTCCGTTCACGAATAGCCCGTCATATGTACGCGTACTCCACACCTACTTAGCGTAGGATGTGGTTACATCAAAAAGAGATCGTTCCGTCTTGGAGAGCCGAGGGCCGAGGGCCGACGTTACGGAATAATTCCGGAATCAAAGGCAAGCTTGGGTGGCCAGCTATAACAATAATTGTTTGGACCTCAGAGAATCCGCTGAGAAAACGCCGACAAATATCTAATTGGAATTTCTAATTAGAGTTGTGAAACGCGGCCCTAATTAGTTTTCAATTGGGGTGGGTGATGATCAAAAAGGTCGATGTGTTGTTTGAAATCTAACCGGCTATGGCGGCTACCGATGTAATAGAAATACTTGGCAATAGAATTTCGTTGGAAAGTTTTATTTGTAAGCAATTGAGTTACAATTTAGGCCGGTTGTTTATAACTTCTTAGATGTTTATATGATACGGAAAAGGAAGAGATTGTGAACTAAATTAACGATACATTTGACACGAACGTGTAACATTTATTTTTCATTTTTCAGTTTAGTTAATCAATGCATTACTTCAAAAATTGCGAATAACTTCCAAGATTTTTGTATGAACATATACAAAAATCTTAAATGTTTTTCTGCCATTGAACATGATAAACATATTATACAATACAAAAATTCCTTAGTCTCGGATATCCTTTGTTCTATGATCAACAAAAGCGACAATCAGTCATGGAACTTAGAAAAGAGTCACGCCCTACCTGACCGACTCCCAAATTAGCCCTAGAACACGCACAAACAAGAGGGAACAATTTCGGGAAGCCTTTCACATAAATTGCAAGTGCGATTTCCATTTAAAACACACGGAGCACGCATTAGGGTTCCTCTGGCATGTCGAAGGGACGCTTGACCGTACGGGTTCCGTACGGCGGCTGGAAGAAAGGGCTCATTTTCATTAGGCAACTAAGCGTCAGCGGGTCTACGTAGATTTATATAGAATGCAAATTAATGAGGTTCTCAAAGATTTTTTGCTGTTAGAGGTGTGTTTTTCAAGTACGTTTTTTTTTCAAATAAAATCTAATTGATTTCTAGTTGACCGGCCACTGTTAATGCCTAAACCTAATTCTCATGAGATTTATTTCGACAAAATCTTGTCAGATTTCTATTGGTAGAAGTCCGCTAAGACATTGTAGACCAAGATCTGTTGGTTTAAAAAAAATCTGACTGAACAGTTAAATTTTTAATTTATACCACTGCATGAATTTATAATTCCTATAATACATATATTATCATTCATGTGTATTATGTGTTTGAAATTGATGTATCGTTATTAATTAATTCAAATAAAACTACATCTAATTACGTGACAAGATTGAGATACGCTGGTCCCGCTAACGAGTGGGCAGCGTGTCCGGCAACCCTTCGTTTGAAGCCGGCGGAGCACTTTTTGTGTGCACCTACATTCCTCGCGCAAGGAACTCAGCTGGCACGCTCCAAAGGCGATGTCTGAAGTATGTGGCTCGCTCGATACATGCCTTTCTGTCTGACATCTACCTATAAACCTCTACTATGAAGGTATTGTCCTTTCATCTTATATTTTAAAGAATTCAGAAAATTTTACAGATGAAAGTAATTAGATTGGCTTTGTAGCTCGGTGAAAATACAAAATAAAACTTATTTTTGTGATGGCTAAAATGGGCTAAAAGTGAGATGTGTGAGTGGTGGAAAGATAAGTATTTGGCACGAAGTGATCAGCAAATTTTTGACAATAACAACAGTTTCTTAATTTTTATTTTTATTTACATTATTTGTTGCTAGTTAACAGAAACACATCTTTAATGAGAATTTCAACCGTTTACTTGAAAACGCATAGATGTACAGATCGTTAGATAAATGATTCTTAGATTCCGCTTTGTATATTTTGGAACGAAATTATAAAAAAGAAACGAAGTGGAAAACCGAAAAGTTTATGTAAATGCTAACTCACTAATTTTGGATAACACAAGAAAATGACGCAGGCTATCATTGCGACCTAGAAGAAGTGTTAACTAATTCAGAAATGCTTACGAATTATGAAGTTCATGTTTGTAGTTTAGTCTGGAAAATAAAAATTTTATAGATCTTGATCCGAATTATCTTTCAAATTAACCAAATTCCATCTTATTTAAAAAAGAGACTAAAAATTATGCACCTAAATCCGCCTGCTGTTAATTTCCTCAAATCAAACAGTTGACACGCGCCCATTACACAGTAAGACATAATTTAATTCCAACACATACGTATACATGTATGTGTGAACACGTCCAAGCCATTATCCCCTACGAGTGAGTCCGACTTTTGTTTTAAAATGTAGAAAATTAAAGTTTCTTTTTTCGTTGGAACAATTCTAAACTCGACAACAACTTGTATTTTAGCGGGCCACCCTCACATGTTTGTGGAAGTTTAAAAAGTTCGGGAGGACTTTAAAACGGCGATTCATTTCACTTTATACCCACAATACGGTAAATGTTGAATATTTTAATTGGTGAGGAGAGAAATACCTACCGGCGCGTGAGTCGTAAAAGAGGTATAAAATATTCTGTTTACGTGTTACTGGGTGGGTCCGTTCCAAGAAATCATAAATTATGATTTAATTATGTATAAAACTGCGGGCTATTGTTATGGTGGTGTGATGACGTTGTTTCCATAGAGTTTGCGATGTGTCTGGATATCTGCGCTGTTGCAGTCCACCAGTGACCACAATGTATCTTTGATTGTGTGAATTTTATGTGATAACGTCAAAAATGCAAATAGAGATTAAAATATTAATTAAAATAAATAATTCAAATTTTGAGAATTGACAACATCATTAATTGTGATTACTTTTTATAATCGATTGATCGTCGCGTAATCTCTTGGGTGGCGATTGCTCAGCACTGATGGTGAAAGAACTTCGACTAAATTATAGCTGGTACTTACCTTCCTTAAAAACCGTTCAAGTGCTAGTCGAACTTGCAACACTTAGGAGTTCGGATAAGTAGGCTATGGAAACACAAATTCTCAAAAGAAAATTTTCACCCATCAACTTTTGACTACAAAAGCTTATCCTCGATTTAGCTTTTTAGATAAAACGGTTCATGAGATAAAACCGATTTCACACAAACAGACGTCTGTTCTTACCTTTGACCTAATGCTCTAGTAATATAAGGCTACACAGATACTTTTAGACGTTTTAACAAGGACCTAAACTCAATTTGTTTGAAAATGTTTCATGTATAAATGTCCGTTTCACGATGTTAAAGTTCATGTTACACAGGTTCCCCCCTCAAACCCCTCTCAAATAATTTGGAATAGTATTTACAGGCTGCAAAATATCATAGCTATAATTTGTTATGTTTGTTTTTCAATCCAATTGACCATCAGTGGGTCATTGAAGATTTAGTACTCATACGTACACATTCGCTATAATAAACCATCTTTTAATGGCAATAACTTGCAAACAACCAAAAAAAAGTCTCCCAAAACAACCAGTTCCAGTTAATATTCAGTTCCATATTTCCCTAACACATACCTTTAAAGTTAACCAAGTATAGGTGTGGTGATTAATCAGCGTGCGTTTAGGCGCGGCTGCAGGCACGGTAATTAGATTTAAGAACAACTGGGCGGCGTCAGCGGGAGAATGGCCTGCATTAATTTGAGCTTCTCTAACGAGGGCGACGGACGCCACGGACTAGGACCTTGGAATAAGAAATATATGGAGTCGCTGTTTTTGTAATTGTTTTATTTTCTGTTTTGTTCGTTTTATATTGAGGAGCTCGTGGCGTAACTGAAATTACACAAGTGAATCTATCACAGGTTAAATGACACTTGATATGGTCGGTCCGTGGATGGGTGACCATCTAAGTCATAACGAGTTCCTCCGTGGCCTTAAGGCGCGTTAAATTGTGAGCTCCGGTTATTTGTAACATTTTTGATAGTCGTAACCGATAGTCAACAGTTCGAAAGTGTGAATCAGCCTTACTAAGGGGTATCGTGTCGCCCTGGTATCTGGGTTGAGGGAGTCAGATAGGCAGTCGCTCTATGTAAAACACTTGTACCCAGCAGCAATCGATTGGACTGGAAGCCGACCCCAACATAATGGGGAAAAGGCTAAGATGACGATGATGTTTGTATTATGTTATTAAAAATAGATATCTTTGAGAACTTGTAACGAGAATTGATTGTACAGTAATTTCGACACTATACTCTTCGAAGTTGTATTTTTTCTCATTATTTTGTGTCTAGTCTATCCCTTAAGCAATATTTGGTGTCAAATTCTACAACCCATTCTTCTTTACGTAGGTATTTGTACATATGCCTGATTGTTTAATAAAAAATACCTAACTATTTCACGCCTACAAAGAACTTTTGTAAAGAATATGTTTCTAATTCTGACGGAACCTACTACAAATTAATCTTCTACCATGGTACTAACTTACAAAGCCAGCCATTTAAGTAATTAATTTACATTGTACCTCAATTCAATATTCATCAATTAAGACAAACCAGCACAAAAATAATCATACGTTCGACTCTACGCCGGCCTACGTCGTTCGTAGTCAAGCTGTGTCCAGCGTAGCAGTGTGCTACGCGTCCACTACGCTATGTTTATTGCAATCTGGCGGTTAAATGCCCGTCTGCTTAGCCCGCTTATACTGCCCTTTTGTTACACCGGATTGCACCCTGTATATTTATGTTATTCCCTTTTAAAATGGCCGAATTAAATGTATATCACGGCATCTACATTTTATAACGGTCCGGAAATTGGGACCTTTTAGGGAGTTGTGAAAATAATTTTAGATTTGTTTTTGTTTTAAGGTCTTCTTTGTATATTTATAAATGGTTTCACTGTCTAGCACTGCAGTACCTATTTTAATCCGAAAATTAGTTGCAAATCACAGTTTACTTAGGAGTATTTTCTTGTAAATATTAAGGATATTTTTTTAACCTTATGGCAGACAAAATGCGTATACCGCACATTTACCAGCATTATAAACTTGAAATTGTACTACTAATTGTACGTACTTTTATCATTACATGCCGTATCAATAAAGAACGCACTTAATAGAGATTAGGAACCTCTAAAGGTATTAAGAAACCTCTATAATATTATTTTGCCCCTTATAGGAATGAGTGCCATGATAGTGTGATAGTTCCGGTCTCAAAAGGAGAATAATTTTCAAATATGATTTCAGATTCGACAACGACTTTGCGGAATAAGGAAATGTGGTAGTTCTCTCATCATTCCTGCCTACTTACAGTTGTTGGATCCGATAAAGACTTATAAAAGACCGCCAGGCAAACAAAGTGCAGATAAATTGTAAGACAAATCTATAACCTAAAAAAAGGAACTGCAATTGTTCCTATACAAAATGAGGGACTTGTAACTCTGCTTAGTCTTGGTATTCGTACTGAGATACCTATACTAAGTTATGACCAAAAGTATTGTGTATTGAATTTAAAACCCTTAAAATATGCCATGCCCAATATAATTGAAATTCTATGAACATGAATAGACCCTCGCATTAATAAAACAATCGGTATAAATCATAACATGATCTAATCGTTCTTGGGATCACCGGTCAGCTAAAAGGGTTGTTGAACTATCTCCCTCGGCTCTTGCCCTTGCAAATATACCCCTTTGTGTGCGCGGACTTAAATAAAAGGTTTGATTTCGTGTTGTAAGGGGCTATGATCAATATTTGTTGAGCGGTCCGCCGGACGGTCCGATCTGCATACCTTTATTATCATGTCGGCCTTTGAGGTCTGAGGCCGTGTTTATAAACTCTTTGCAAACTCTTTTCCGGGTTATTACCTGGTTTTTGGTCGGGTGAATTTAATTTCCTGGTATTTTTGAGTTAGAACGAATATAACTATTTGTTAAATATACCAGTGTCAATTTTTCGGTTAGGATTTGAGAGATTTGTGACGAAGTCAGTATAAAAATCAGCAAGTCTAAAAACTAGTAACCTTAAATGTCATATACTACAATCTAGGAACACTTTTCTCAATGTTAAAATAAGTTATACATTGTCACATTCAGCTCCGTAATATTTACCTCCACAATAAAGTCCGTATCGACATTCGAAAGCTAATAAACATACAAAAAAACCTTATCGATTCAGGTTGTAAAGTTCAATGGCAAGTTACTAATGAAAATTCTAAGACCCACATCGAACTATAAGAGCCACCGTATAGAGTTACTTGCGAAAATGACAGCTGCAGCAAGCCTCTCTAATGGCTATCCTTAGGTCCGCACACGGGTGCTCTCACGGTCACCTTAACCCTTATTACACAGCAATAAAGTTCACATTCGACTAATAGGTGTTAGGGACACAAACTGAACCGTCAATGGATTGTTGTACGAAATTTATTGTGTGTGCACAAGTACAGTTGCCATGTACAGGGCGGGACGCAACCGATTTGTAATTTAAAGTAGGTTTTGTTACACGTAACTAAAAATTGGTAGTGACGAGAGAGTCAATCAACTGCACCTGAATTGATTGCTATGAAAAGTCTGTGAAAAGTGCTGGCAGTTGATATAGAGCTCGTGCCTTTTTTATTGAATAAATCCTTTTTTTTAATAAAGTAAGCACAAAACTCCTTAACGCTTTGTTTTACTTTTCTATCAGCCAGTACTTTCGATAAGAAACATTAAAATAAAAACAAGAAAAGAGTTTACATGTTTTAAGTTGCATAAAAAGGTTTAACTACATTCCTGTCACAATTTCGAACAAGCTATTGGGAATGTCTTTGCACAACAATCAATACTTAGCACGGTGCCAAACTTGCCACAAGCAAGTGCAGAAGAGCTGTATACTCCGACGAAATAACTTTCTTACAAACCAACTAACTCTATTATACCCCTAAATTATTTAATATAAAAAAAAATTCAATTTAAAAACGGATCAGAGTGGGTACAATACAAAAAGTTAGTAAAGTCCACAATATTTACATCAATACTAGTACTGTCAAAAATATTTGACTAAGTAATAATAATAGTCGTCAAACACTTCTTTTTCCCTTTTTTTAATTTCAAATTAAAAAGTTAGTAAATAAAATTAAAATACTTCTTGTAACTAAACTCTTACGCTAAAACACAATACTTAGCACTCAAATTCAGCAATAAGGAATGTAATTATTTTTAAAGCTTACGTACCACGTAAAGTTTTACGCACTAACGTAATAGTAAGTCAACTTGTTAATTTACATAAAAATTTTAATGAATTGTGATTCAGTGTTTGTCACCATCTAGGAACTCTACTTATACTAGTGTAGAGTGTCATGTCATCCTTACGCTACGAGATGGGACCTAAAACTTATCAAGTTAGCAGATTTGGGAGTCAGAGGGGTGCTTAACAGGCTTCGTTAACACGATCTAATGCATGCCTGTCTCATCTTGTCTGAACACTGAATTTATGGCCAGAAAATAATTTCACAAAGGTGTAATTTTTTTTAAACTGTTGTCTATTTGTTGTCTTTGAAAGTGTTTTTTAACGTTTGCTAAAACGATTCGTAATTTTTTTTTAGGTTATGTTTATTTAGTTATATTTATTTTTGTTTAAATAAATAATTATTCCTCTTAAAACTCTTCACTTCTAATTTAAATTATTTAACATTCACGAAGTGCGTAGTACTTATTTGTTCACTCTGCACAATAATGACTTTAGTTCTAAAACTGAACCAGTGTGGTGACGGTGCATGGCCGTGGTAGAGGTGGGCACGTTGGCTTGGTGTCGGCCGGCTGCCGGCGGGTCGGCTGCTAAATGCCGCAAGAGCCGCGCGCCATCCCGCTTGCACCGCCGCTCTTGCCGCATCTCTCGCTCGCGCCGGCGCGAACACGTGTTTATTTGTATGTTTTATCCTTCGGCGGCTTTAAACCCAACCCACCCTGACCGCAAAGTGCGCTCCGCCGCCCGCCGCGCCCGCGCGCCGTCGCCGCCTCTCGCTCGCCGCCGCCGCTGCCGCCGAGCCGCACCGACTCGCCCGCGAAACTTTGTCCGAAGTCGACGGGCGCGGACGTACGCCGCGTATTAATAGCCACCGCGAGCGGTCACCGCAAGCGAGCGCTGCGAGCCCCATACGCTACGAGTCGCACTACGACCGCGAGCTGCGTCGCACGCGTCCCGCGCCACGCACCCCATACGCGTAAACACGACGCCGATGTACCGAACGCGAAAGCGAAACTGAAAACGAAACTCCAAAAAATTCAAAAAAGATAGTCGACAACGCTGAAAGTGAGAGGGACGTGCGTACGGCGATCGCGTAAATACGCGGTCTGCAAAAAGTGCCGCCGTCAGTGAAACTAGTGAAAAGTTTTTTCGCCGCGTACGGGGAGCCACCCCTCGGTGCCGGAAAAAATCGGCCCCTCGCGTCCCTCGCCCGCCCGCCGCCGAACTTTTCATTCACCGGGGAAAAAAGTGTGGCAAGGCCGCCCGTGACGTCACCGCGTCAAGTGGCCACGCGCGCGTTTCCTAGCAACGTGTTGTCACGTCTCGACAGCGGCCCTTCTTACGGAAACTTGGGACCGTCTTAGAAGTGCGGCCGACTCGGTCTCAGTGTTATTATGATAGTAGTATGTGACAATGGTGCTTAGCCGTGGAAAATGTCGGAGATGTGTTGAGTAGTGACATGTAGCAATAGCTTGCAGATAGCAGACTCTATGTGTAGCACGCAGCGCGCTCGGGTGTCGAGGATGCACCTGACGGGCGCCAGCAGCGGCGCCGTGTCGCCGGACACGAGCTCCACGCTGTTGCACGAGACGTACACCAAGATGACGTCCGACATCCTCGCGGAGCGCACGCTGGGGGACTTCCTGTCGGAGCACCCCGGCGAGCTGGTGCGCACCGGCAGCCCGCACTTCGTGTGCACCGTGTTGCCGCCGCACTGGCGCTCCAACAAGACTCTACCTGTGGCGTTCAAAGTGGTCGCACTAGGCGACGTGGGTGACGGCACGCTGGTGACGGTGAGGGCCGGCAACGACGAGAACTGCTGCGCCGAGCTCCGAAACAGTTCCGCGGTCATGAAGAACCAGGTCGCCAAATTCAACGACTTGAGATTCGTCGGCCGCAGCGGTCGCGGTGAGTGCTGAAGGTGCAGTTATGTGTACAATGAATATTAGTGATTATATAAAACATTCTAATAGTCGTCAACATAGTGTAAATCACTAAACAATATACATCAAATAGAATCTCACGTAGGCAAAAGAAACTAAATGATTTAAAAAGTCATAAATATAATATTAAACTTTCTATTCAAACCATTTCATAAATAAAAAATTAATCGTCGCGCGACACACGCAACAATATTTGAGCAAAAAAAAAACAACAAATCAGCGACCTTTCCGACAGCAAAACAAAGTCACAATAACTGCAACAAGTAGGATAACACAATAATAACTTGCAAATATATCTTCAAACTTCTTAAGTAGGGGAAAAGTCGGTGACATTGCAAAGTACTTGAAACTTTTTCCGGGCAACTTAAGGAATTGCGCGAATGTCAAATAAGGAGGGCGGGAGATTTGGGCGGCTATTTCCGCCCAATGAGTGTCCCGCCCGCCTTTTCTTAGAAAGTTTACTTTTTGCGAAGGGCAGGTGCCTAAGTTTTGAGCGAATTTCTCCTTAGATAAAGTTTAAATTTGTCTTATGCACTTAGATTTCCGTTTTTTATGAGTTTTAATTAATAATATATGTTGCTAATTAAATGGTGTTAAGCTGATGTAAAAAAACACTTTAAAATGTACAATAATATAATTTGCCGCCGGCCAACAAAGTCTTCTTTTTAAATCATATTCTTATCGAACACTCTTCTACAAGCATTAATTAGTGTTGACTTTATATTTAATACAATAATACAAACTATTTTATGAACACCAATATTTTGTCAATTTTCATTTCAACTATACAATCCAATTCCACAGATCAAAACCACGATAACCAGTTTTGTTATCTAAATTTAAATCGAATTTCGTCCACAGAACGTATTTGTCTGTTCACAATAAATTATAACTGAGTACCTATTGATAAACAAACAGTCACATATTAGCAAATACTGTCACCATGTATTATTATCATCATCATCATCATCATCTCAGCCTATCGCCGTCCACTGCTGAACGTAGGCCTCCCCCAAAGAGCGCCAACCATCCGGTGTATTATTATATTCAGTTAAAAAAATCGATGCTACTCCGAGACGAATTGACAATGTTTTCTTATAAGTTCATGACTGCAGTGATACAGATTTATGTGATGATGCATATTAATGTACAGAAAAAAAACATTACAAATCTATAATTTAATTTGTTACACAAATTGAACTACCAAAGTCCTTATCAAATTGTTATTCCTACGGAAAGTGAAACAGTTCATTATTACTATTTTATACTTTCAAGATCGTTTAAAATTGTTTCTTACTGGTAAAAAATACGTTTTTTGCGACTCAGACGCATAGTTCCCAACCCATTTAATAAGAATTACAAAGCAAGTAGAAATAATTATTAAAAATATAAATTGGCTTTTAGTCACATACTAATTATCATTAATTATCTTATATAGAAACATTGCAAGGGATCCGGGGTCTTTTAAGGGTGCTTAAAGGCCTCTGGCCTTCTCTGCTTAGGACAGTAAGTTGTACTGTTAAAGTACAATCTGCGTTATGAGTACAAAATTTGCCAAAAATATTAACTATAGAATGTAAATAGCTTGATCCAGCCTATAACCATCTCTGCTACATCTTAAAAGTTGCCTTGTATCTCAAACTAGCTGTTGCCCGCGACTTCGTCCGCGTGGTTAGAAGATATAAGTTATGATTTATATCTACCTTGTTTTTTCCACATTTTCCATTGTATCATCGCTCCTATTAGTCGCAGCGTGATGGTTTATAGCCTAAAACCTTCCTCGATGAATGATCTATTGAACACAAAAATATTTTTTTAATTTGAACCAGTAGTTCCTGAGATTAGCGCGTTCAAACAAACAAACAAGCAATCAAACAAACAAACTCTTCAGCTTTATATATTAGTATAGAAGTATAGAGATAAATGAAGAATTTCTAAGTCTATCTTAAGTTTTATCCTGATTCAGCGCTAAGCTGTACAAACTTCTCTGTTACATCAAAGGCAAAATTGCAATTGGAATTAATTAAAAGAAAAGCTGTAACAATAAAGCGTCTGAATATTCTTCCCTCTCTTCCCTTTCTTCAATCATAACTGATTAATAAACACTAAAAGTCTTAGGCATTCAAATATAAGCCTCAGCACATAAAAAATAAAATTGAATTTCGATATTTTTCTGAGGTTTACTTCCATTGTACCTACTCACTGACACATCCCTTATCTTCCCCGTTTATTGAAAACATACTCGTCTAATTTCGTAGTAATTTTATGAGATGTGCAATCAACCTGCTTGCATAGGGGTTAGGTGGACTTATAACGTGAATGAAACGTGTCCCAGTCATCGCTCGGATGCTGCGACCCTTGTAGGGTGGAGTGAAGGGTGCACGCCACTCATCGTACGTCCCGATTACAATATTGCATACTAAGGGACGGTCAGCAATGCAAGACAATGAGCTAAATTAAATTTACAAATAAACTAATAATGGACACAATTATTTTTAATTAAACTTCCATAGTTATTTAATTTTTAAATTAAATAAATCGGCAACTATGATTATGTAATGAAATATAGTTTCTTACTATAGTTACAATTTTCTTAACACCAAATCTATGTTATAATAATATTTATTGTTAATCTAAATTGTGCATTAACTTTATTGCTGACTGTATAATTGACTTAACATCAGTAACTAAATGAATGTCTGTCTGAACTCTATTTTCTAGGCCGTAAGAATGAGTTTTGTGGCGTACCTATATTTTAAGAAACAAAGACAAGAGGCTGTGATCACAAAACATATGAGAAGCCTTTTGTACGTGTGAGTTCTTGGTTTTTGAAGTAGTTTTGGTAATTTGTTTTAAAGAAGAAAAATAATAACTGGCGTTCGCTTTCCTACCTTGAGCCGTCGATGATATGTTGAATGCCCGTCATACAATGTTGACAACAAGTCCTCTACATGTTGGACCTGTTTTTAAAAGAACCACGTTTCTTGACTTGAATTAAATCAGGATATATTAAAAAAAACTATAGCAACTTAAGTCGCAATAACGTACTAAAAAAATTAAAGTACTAAAATCAACAAAATAAAATACAAAAACAAAAAATAAACGTTTTTTTTCCGAACCAATTGTTAATCATCAAAATTCATATTATACTAGCTGACCCAGCAAACGTTATTTTGCCGATTTTTTTTCTAGTTGTATGTATTTTTAATGCCACATTAGACGAAAAATAAAAACAAACAATTTCGTCCAAAAAACAAAATAATTTTCTTTAGTGTGAGCAACCCTTATCACTTAGGGGTATGAAAAATAGATGTTAGTCGATTCTCAGACCTACTGAATACGCATATAAAATTTGGTAATAATCGGTTGAGCGGTTTTGGAGGAGTACGGTAACTAGCATCGTGACACGGGAATTTTATATATTAGAAGAAGAACATATAAGATGACCGCATTCTCTTCTAAATATTTGCATATATTACTGATTCCCTGACATCGCCATACACTTCGTTTTAGTGTCAGATGACGTTACAAGTGACATGGGGACAGGTTGCTTAGACACTATCCCCATGGCCCCTATGAATAATTCAACCCCTTCGTAATCGATTCACCAGTTAGGCAGCCTGACAATTAAAAATAAAACTGCTTATAATTGGACATTTTATGTAATCATTTTTCATTCATTCATTTTATGTATGGAATTTACATCATATATTTAATGATACAATCTGTAAGGTTTTTCGATAATTATTTTCTCATTTTATCTACAACTATTACTAATTTTACTAAATTAACTAGTAAAAAATATTACTAAAACATTTACAATGTACATATCTACACTTAAAATAAGTACAAAAAAAGAAAAAAAATAATTAAAATAATCCAACATCGTTCCGGCTTTAATTTTATTTGAAACCTATATATGACGTGTGTAATGTAATTTAATTGTATATTTTCCTCCTTTCGAAATGGTATGGTGTGTAGTTTATTTTTACTATTGAAACCACTGACCCCGTTACTGATGAAAATGGTAGAAACAGAATAAGATTTTAAAAACGGATTCAATTGAGTTTATGTTGCGTTTGATAGCAAAGCTGAATTTATCAATACCTATGCAAGTGTAGAATAGACATGAACAAGATACTGTCCGCATTTGTACATAAAAATGTATAAGTGATGATCACGATGATGAAGTGATGCTCGTTCCCACAGTCACACCGTTTTTGTAGGGCATATAATGTCCTATGTTTTTCATGTGTATGTTAATAGTAATGTCTTTTGATTGATTGACAATAAAAATGCGAATGAAGCACTGGAAACCGGATAATATTTTCAATAGTTGGTTTGGACGTTTCTTCTCAGGGTAGCCAGCTGGAAAATGTCGACTTCAGCTAGCTTAAAAAAATGACATGTAAAAGTGATGACGTCTATCCTATTTGCAGAATAAATTATTTTGTTTCATTTCAATAAATCATCGTTGCATCAGAAAAAGGTTCTTATGTGTCAAGTATTCTTCCGATGCGCACCTTCTTATAACTTTCAACATACCCAGAAGCACAATTCGAAGTATCGTATATTATGTGTTGTCTTTTCTCTTCTATCTCTATGTTGTCTATGCCTATGCGTATGTATATGTTGTAACTTACAACTGTGAACTAAAAAGTCACTGAATAAATTACGAATCTGATTATGATATGAGCAAACTAGATGGTCGAACTATAAAAATTATCTGAAAATTCCAATCCACCTGTTTTAGCCTACTATTCCCCACATATGCTTTTTTACTACCTACTCTTGGTCAAAAAGTTGTATCGTTGCATTTTGCGTTGCGGTATTCAGTTTTATCTTGTAATAGGCCTCACCTAAATAATGTATTTTTTGGCTTATTAACTACATACAGCAATAATATTTTTAAGATCAAAAGCATACAACCGACTTTAAATAAAAAATACTGATCCAAACTTTATGAATTTATGGTACACAATAATATTTCAATAGCTATTTAATGTAAAATGAAAACAATATATGAAAAGAAACAAATCAATATTCATAAATATTCAAACCGCTTCGAAAAAACAGTGTAATTTTCAAATTTAATTTTGGTATTTTTTACACGCGATAACTACCTTATTCCGTCCTTAAAACAAATATTAGTATTAAAAATATTTAAATACAAAACTATTTAGCTGAGTGCAATTGAAACGATAGGAAGTTCCTAAACAATTTTCATAACGAAATTTTTGGTAAATTTTACTCAAAAACGGAGTTCTGAAACTAGTTTGGTTGGCAAGGAAGCATCTTATTTTGGTTGATGTGAACCCAGTTAGTGCGTCAAAATCAATATCATTTTTATATATTTCAAAAATAGGCGATTTTTTGACGCACATTTAAAACGTTACAGTATATATTACTCTAGGTGCATTGTTCCGAAATGTCATTCTCATGCATATTCCTAAATATAATATATCTTGACATACATACTTATGTTTGCAAAGACAGCGTAAAACAGAAAAACTGACTCAATTTTACTAGAAGTAGTCAGATAAATCTATACTAATATTATAAAGAGAAAAGATTTGATTGTTTGTTTGACACAACGATGATGTAACCAAAGGCGTAGAATTGAAAACCTATTTCTGCGTACGCTGCTAATACTATTGACAAAGAACAAAATGATTTACTACGGGTTTGTTTACCACGCGGACGAAGTCGCGGGCAACTGCTAGTTTTAAATAAAATAAAAGACCAATCATTTAAGAGAAGAAGTAACAAGGTGTGTTTCCAGTGACTCAGACTTAGGCATAATGGACGGAAAATTCGAGCAATTTAAGTGCTTACTATAATAAAATTTTATTCACGCTGTTTCTACAAACTAAGAAAAAAGATTGATTGTCTAACTTATATTAAGATCACTTATTTCTATACCTACTCATAACGTACTTATAGTGATGTGAAAAGCTCACAACACTATATATGAATGTATCGGAACGCTTTAAGCGAAAATTATCACGTTGATGATCTTGATATGCGCTTTCTTCTACATATTGTGGAGAGCAGTGGACGTGTATTTAAAAGCGACTCCCGCATTAAGCAATTGAATACTTGTGTCGTGGTGATATCACAAGTCACCGTTTTGAAAATGTGATGCAGCTACACCTAAAGATATTTGTTGTCTCTCTCCCACAGAAACATAACAGCTATAATTTACAAAACAAATATTAAATACTCTACATCTGTTTTTCTAGGTTTGTCTAAATTGCATTTCTTCCGGAATCTTCTGCCAATAAGCAGACCATGGAAGTCCATAAAAGTTTTAGCAACCAAGATCTACTCTGAAAAGTAGCCTCCAAAGTAAAAGCGTTCCAACATTCACTTTGTTTTAAACGGAATTTAGCAAAAGAGTCTTAGAGATTCTCTAACGCTTTGGAGCTTCTTCATAGCACGATCCAGTAAAGAGTAGCCAGCTGGGTATCAGAGTTTTAGTTCAATACTAGTTTTATCATCTCTGGGAGTTTCTTGATATCAATGAATATTGGTCACAACACATTTAGAAGCCGTGCCAAATTGTATAACAGGTTTTTAAAGATCACATTTTCATTTTTCATACCTTAGTCATAGTTTAACCCACAAATGCATAGTTATTTGAGCCAATCAAGTTTAAGTACTTAGTTCCGATGACGAAAGAAACGACTATTCTAACGTTAAAATTGACAGATATAATTTAAAAAGATTGATCCAATTAGCAATCTAATATCTGTATGCTAGCTAAATAAAACAAACGTCCTGCTCAAAGATTCTAAATCTATACGATTCTTATCTACCAACACACAAGTTACATAATTTAACGTAGAGAGGAAGAAGCCCGATCAATAAGACGAAGTAAACTGCAATGTCTTGTATGCCTGATCCTGCTAATTAATTTTTCAAGCTCCTTTCTACATTTTTACTAAAAAAACCTTCCTTAAAAATTCCAATATGAACCGGCTTTTAATAAAGTAAAGAAAAAGCTCCCGCAAGTTATTAATGGAAATTGAAGATCTACTGCATATTACTTAGGCCGGCTCGAACAAAAAATACGTCTCGAGAGAAACCGCAGCGAAGTTCCACGTTGCGCTTTAATCTGAAGCTATATTTCAGTGCTGTGCAAATGAAAAGTTAGTCTCGAAGACTTGAAGAAGGCCCGCCTTCTCGCTCGCCAGCCAATGGAAAAGGTCGGGAAAGCGACTTCTTCCGAGGAGGCGGGGCGAGCACGCTGCGGTCGCATCGCCATTTGAATAAAATTTTTCCTTTGAAGAGTTCTTTATTTGAATACATTGTGGGCGCGTGGGACGATAGCATTACTTTATTGTAGCGTTTTATGATCCACCTTCTGATCGCTAAGGATTTGTGTTTTGTTTTTGTTGCGCTCGATTTGAGAATAGACCTCGGAGATGTGTTTTCTTAATGTAAATTGCAGACTTAATTAGGAATTACACAACAGATTGCGTAATATTTTCCATGTAAACAAGCAGCTATGTAACCTAGTAAAGATGTATGGAAATAAGTCGATACGAAGACAGAGTCGACCTCAGTGTACCCTTCAATACCACAATTAAACTCGACAAACGTTTTCAGAAAGGTTTTAGCCGGCACGCAAACACCGCGGCCCCGCGCGGAGGGCCGCTTGCGCCGCACGCACGCCGCCCGTCACACATAACAGCCCTTGTCAACCATAACGCGGCCGCAGCCGGCGCCGGTTAACCGGGTGCGGACCGGGCCGGTACCAGCCCGGTTAGCCGGTTAGCCACGGAAAACTACCATTTCATTTACGGTCGCCCCTTGGTTTCGGGTAGTTGCTAACGGCACAACCCGCAACTTACGTAACTATGCTTTGTGGCGCGACTCACTCACGCTCTATTAACCGGCGTTTTGTTATTAGTTTAGCTATTGGAGTTGAATGTGCCGCTGAAATATTGTAATGTCATTGCAATATTTGGTTTTGGTTTATGAGTGTTAGATAACTTTGCGGAATCGTTGAATGGCGAGTACTGTTGCGCGTACTCGGTCACGTTCTCCGCTCGGCTTGATATCGATAACAGTTTATTTTTTTCTTCTAAATTAAAATTTTCTTTTGTTTATATAGAAAAAAAAACATACTGTAAAACATTTAGAACAAAAAAGAAACTATAAGTTTCAAGATTATACTTTTCAGTTTGATTTTTTAATTTATACGTCATAATCCAAAAAGAAAAATACAAAATCTTTCACAAGGAATCCGATCCCATTATATTTTTCATTTACCTACCAAGATCAAAGCACATCCCACACATCTACCCATACCTACAATCCTACCGATTACATACATCATCCATACAACCGTCATTCGCAACACCTAGCTTACACGGCCATATTAATTCACTCAATTAGCAGCAAGGGCATTAGCACGTCGTTATCGCGACTACGACGCTTAGTAATCGCTGCGACTGCGACAAGCCGACGAGTGTATTTGACAGCTGTCAAATTGGATTGCATCCAGCTATTAGGGAATGTCGCTAGACGACGATGGAATTGTCTGGATGCGGTCGAGAAGTGATGTCCTTTTTTAAGGCAGCGAAGATTGCTTTTTTGTAACAATAGAGGTTTGTATGGTATACATCCTCTTTGCCAGTCCTACTGGTTACAATAGCGTCTTCATGTTGCATATCTTCATAGGTATATATTTTTTAGATGTTATGTCATCGAATGAATAGAATCAATCTGGTCTTTATGCAGTCTGTTGCTATCTGTACCTGCTGTAGATAACTTTTCTTTTAAGAGTATGAATTTCTTTTATATAAGAATTTGAACTATAGTATAGAGTGAGAGAGAGACGTAGGAATTCATAAAATCTTATTGCTTGTTAATCTTACTACCTGTACGTGTAATTACTATAAAAAACCAATTAATTTCTAAGTCTCCTCTTTCATTTGTCAATTAACATTACTGTAAGCCCAAACTACTTACTATGTATAATTGAAACTGCTATGCATAATGAAACCGACAACCCGAATTAAACCTTTGTCAAAATAGAAACAAGTGCCAAAAAAAAAACTCAAGGAACAAAACAGTACTATTTCAAGACTGATTTTCGTTAAGGGATGTCCACATGTTAATCTACGAACACATTAAGATGTCGCACTGCAACAGAAGTTGAAACTTGGTGTCGCCGCGCCAGCTCCATTACCTACCGGCACTAAGGAGTTTTGTACTCATTGTTACAACAAGGTTTCTTTGAAATCTAATACAACAACAAAACATAGATACTCATCCTATAACGTCACCAAAAACTACCAGCTCAAAAGACCAGACTTCTTTGAATTGAACATACTTGTCAGTAGTCAGATGATTTCAATCGTTTTTGTTTAGTTCTAAACAGTTCAATACAACTAGGTTTTTTTTGTTCCTAAGTTACTGGCGTGCAGTTTCCTATCCAGCAAGTCTGACACTCGGGAATTCGCTCAATCAAAAGTGGAAGGACTAATTTGATGATGTATATACCAAACAGAAAATACTTTTTTGTTTTTTATTTATGTACTTTGATAACTATTCCAAGGCGTCACTGACAAACGGTGAAGGAAAACATCGTGAGGTAACATGAATTCCAAATATTGTAACTCGAAACCCCCGATCAATGATGAAACCCTCCCATTTGGGAAAAGGCCTGTGCTCAGTATTGGGACATTTATGGGCTGGTATTATTTTATGTAAATTAACTTCTAAAGTTACCAACGTATGCTTAGATCTCACGAATAGTTATCATTATCGTATTCAAGAAAAGCACAAGTATAAGATTCAATTCTTAATAAGTTAATATAGCTTTTATCATAATGTTTTGGAATACTGATGTTAGCTTATTAACGGAATCAATTACTAACATTTATAAATGGTAGAATTAATTAAAGCGGATTAGAGTCAATGGAATAATGATAATAAAAAATAATGAAATGACTGATTACTAAAATCGAAGATATTCAGTTTTTAAACCTTTGTAAACTGTAAACAAGATGGTATAAATCAAACAATACAAATGAGGTCGACACAATAACACTTGGTAAAGCATTTCACAGTAGATAACGAGCCGAACTCACAAACTTCCCCCGTCAATCGAAGGTTGTCGCGGCTCGAGTGAGGAAATTGTGAACTCGTAAAAAACCGGCCAAGTACGAGCCCGACTCGCGACACTAAGAGTTCCGTACGACTTGGATACTTATAGAGAAATAAGTTTCAAAAAATAATCTATTTTGACCGTTTTTTTGATCTCGATTTTTATATGCTGTTACTTGTTATAACGGAAACTGAAATACATCATGTAGGATAATTCCGACAGTCTAAATATCACGGTTTTGAGGTACAGCCTGGTGATAGAAAGATATACAACGGAGCCTTAGTTATACGATTCGAATTTTATCCTTTTATACAGAACCCTAAAAACACGTATCGTGTGGCCCCTACATTAAGTAGGGTTATTTATTTTGGCGCGCCGTAGACGATGGTACCGACTGGCACCGAACTACTAACCCATCACTCATTGCCTTGTCTTGACGCATTGTAACACTGGTTTGTTGTGCCGCGTTTTTGGAAATGAAATAATAATGGTGATGTAATGTGGTTGGGGAATTGAGTTTGGAATTAAAGTTCGCGAATTATTGCAAACGTTTGGAAAAGCCTGCAAAACAAGCAAGGCATATTTTCTTTCCGTTACCTGAGGGAAATGCACTATAATGTACACAGTATCATTTAGCAACTACTATCATGCAAAAAGGTAATCATGATCACAACATAAACTAGCAACATGCTTGAATATTGAAACAACCTCCTAAAACAGGGGTAGATCAGCCGTTTGTGATAAAATGTAGACTAAAGCGTAAAGCATCGCAAACACTTGTTTTGCGAACGGTGCAAGCGTTCCTCCGGTCGCGTTAATAAACTCCGATAGGCCGCAACAAGCTGGCTGCGTGTACGGCCTCCATTTTTAACGAGTCTCACCGCCGGGCCCGCAGAAAGTAGCCTACACATGAAATCACGTATGAATGAGGCTTTTTTCAGTTTTTTCGCGTGTAGCCGGCGGCTCGCCGCTCCCGGGCCCATTAAAGCTTACATGTCACTCTCCCGCGACCCCCCGAGGGAGGCGCGCGCCGCGAGGGGGCGCTGGAAAAATCACAAAATCGGTATTGGCTGCATCCCGCAGCGCGAGCGCCCGCCAAAACGCTCTACAATACAGCTTTGACGGACGGTCATTTAATATTAACTGTGGTTTTTCCGCAGATGGAAATGTTTTTTTTATTGCCGGCGTTACGCTGTGATGAAGTGGTCGGGCCGCTGTTTGTGACGCGCGCTCATGTGTTGCGGATGAGTTGCTCTTTTACACACTCCACGTTTGAATGAGATTGTTTCGATTCAAGTGCTTGTTTTCGTTTGTACTTTTTTTGTAGTGGTCGCCTATGAAGCTGGTTTTTTTTTGTAATAAGTGCGATAAAATCCAATTTGCGTTAGCGGTGATGATATTGATATACCGATGTGGCTTGGGGAGTTTTGATTGACAATATTTGTCGCGGCACTGTAGTGCCTATTTCATATAAAACGAATTCATTCGGCGCACAGAAATTGAAATCGAGCCGGCAATAAATTTTTAACTTTTCGAACAAGTGATCAAAATCGAACTACAAAAAGTGGGCGCTTGCCGAAAAGAGTGGCGACCACAGATTGAATTTATGGCTTACGCTCACTTTGAGTGAAAAGTTTGCGCAAATAATATTTTCAGTTTGTTATAATTACTTTTTCAGAACGAAGCGATTTAATGAAATGTATGGACTCTGAGTTAAGGGGATGTAGTTATGTACAATTCAATGTGGAAGAATGAATGTTGGATTCATTTTAATTTTATTTTATCAATCGACGACTGAATTGACATTTAAACAAAAAAAACATTTGTTTTCTGAATTACTTAATCATTTTTTGAAAGGTTTTAACGAACAACTGTTTTTGTTTCAGGCAAATCGTTTACCTTAACGATAACAGTGTCGACCACGCCTCCTCAAGTGACGACGTACAACAAAGCCATCAAGGTGACGGTGGATGGGCCTCGGGAACCTCGGTCTAAGACCAGTTAGTATAAATCTGCTTTTGATAACGTCTCTACGGAAAGCTTAGGTTTAGGTGTATAACTTAAATACAGGTTGTTAAATATGGGTGGTATTTTAGGAGGCCCGTGTTTAGCATGGGGACATCTACATCATGGTATATATTATTATTACATTAAAGGAAATATTGGTGTTAGAGTCGATTTATAGTCTGGAATGATTCAAATTACCAGCTTTAAAATTTTTAAACTTCGCATAAATTTGGTGGGGTTTGTATCGTTTTTGGAACCAGCATTGGTCGAAATCTGAGGGCCTTAAACTATGTGACTTTTTATATTTACAGTTAAAAGAGCTTTTCTGTGTAGTGTTCTATATTTCAAAACAAAGGAAAAGAAAGCTAAAAATAAGACCAACATTGTCTCATACATAATACAAAAACATTGAAGCTCCCTCTTAATGATCATCACAATCCACTTAATAAAATCACAACAATACATTATTTGAATAACAAACACGCATCGCGTACCAATTAATTTCACCTCACTATTCCATTTACGCAGTCCCACTCCTAACATCAAAGCGTCCAAATATCCAAACACTCGACAACAAACGAGCGAAACCGCAAAACATTGTAAAACGGCCCTAATGAAGGTAATTTATTAATAATTTGCCAAAATGTACCTTTTTGAGTTCGGGGCTCTACCAAAACCTCCGAAAGTAAGACTGGTGCGGTTGTGGAGGCGAGACGCACGATACAGTGTAGAGCGCTGTCTCACTTATACATCCGCTACTTCTTAATTTAAGAGGCGATGGTAGACCTCCAGACACCGTGAAAAGGGAGCGAATTCTTAGAACGATTGAACGAGTGAACGGTGAAGGCTTTGATTGGTTGAGCATGTTATGACGTAATCATATTTGACATTGACGTGAATGATATAAATCTTTTCTAAATGGAAATGTTACTGGTTTAGGGAGGAACCGTTCTCGTTTGATGATTTAATTGCTTTGAATTCTGTAGCACAAATTAACTCTTCTTCTTTTACTATGACTTTGTTATTCTGAGAAATTCGAGTTAAGGAGTAGGATTATCGTTTGTTTCTTGGTTTGGTTTTGGTTTTTTGAACTTAAATAAATTACTGAAGTACGAATAACGTTTCATATATACTACACACGTATTAAAACAATAAATTGATTGACTGTTACGATTTTGATAAGAAGAAAAATAGATAACGTATATCTTTTTTCCGATTCCTCATTGTAACCGTACTTCACACAAAGCACGTTCTTTAAAAACAATAAACATCTTGTCATTTCAAAGTTTGCAAAAATATAAAGTTTTAGTGTCGCAGGTACAAAACATAATAAACTTCAGTTTTAATAGCAATCACCGAAAACTACAGCGAACAAATGGACCAAGAAAGCAATTTAAATAGTTACGTCTGGTGACGGTAACTAATGACGGGGCTCGACGGTCTCCGAACCTCACCTAACTCTCGATCAATCCTCATCACGTGAGAAATTAAAATAATTGCAGCATGGGATAGTGCCGGTCGCTCAGACCCGAGCGGGTGAAGGGTTAGGTACCGTTAGACCGGTGGAGATAGGGTTAGAAAAAAATTGTTAAAGTTTTTAGGTTACTTGGATGTTATGTGGAAAATGAAAAGTGAAGGTTTTTGGTAAGAAATTGACTGTTACTGAATGTTGCCATAGGAAACTAACGGTTCCCTTGAAATTGTAGTGGACGTTGAGTAATAAGCTTAACCCCTCTTTGAGCTTGAGGTGAAAAAATAGTTAATTATCTATCATTTGCGGCTTGACAAAGCAATTTTATTGAAAGCCTGTTACAAAAATGATATTTCGAATAAAAGAAAATTATCAAGTCAATATTCCCTAAATTCATCCACAAAACAAAAAAATACCCTTCAGAATAAAAGCAGAATGCTGTCGGTACCTCACTAGACGAATGTGAGGGTACAAAGAGGCTGCTGCTGTAATGAATCGGTTGTTTAATTAATTAGTCAAGAAAGGGCCGGGGAGGCGTCTCCCCGCCGCGTGTGTGCATGCTCTGCATATTGATTTATTATGCCTCCGTCTATACGAGCCGATAAATTATTTAATTCTAGTAAGTTCCGACGCATGTTAACATGGGCGCGATAGCTATAGTTATCAATTCATGGGAGGAATTTTGTTCGAGGTTATCTAATCGTGAAACGGTTTTGGTTGAAGACAGTTCTGAGTTATGGTAAATTTAAATTATGTATACGTTTTAAGGACTTCAATATTTTTGTACTAGTCTATCTAGAACTTTTAATTGATCTGTGTCCGTATCGATATTTGACAAGACTAGGCGAATACTGATTAAATAAAAATACCTATAATATTTTAGGCACATTTTTACAAGTTCCTAGAAGAAAGTTTTATGAAATTTGAGGACATTTTAAGATCTTCTATAGAATATATTCCAATTCAGTATAGCCAAACGTTTGAAACATCTTCAAAGTTTACAGTAACTGTACCAGTGCAGATAATAACACACCGGACACACTGCACTACCCTTACTTATTTTTATCCTCTGAGTGGGTGGCACGTTTTATCGTCGGCAGTAGCTGACTACAATTTAATAATCGCCCGACTATTAACGATGTTTTTCTTAAGGCGCGTTCGGCTCATTTCGGGTTATTTCGGGAGCTGCGCGTTTGGACCACCCGTGCGTGTGGCGCTAGCGTCGCCTGCGCCGGACCATTCGAATGTTTACGACATTAAAGTTCGTTGTTTACGTCACACGGCGACTTAGCTCATAACTTTCATGTATTGTCTATAGTTAAGGGTGATGAACTTTTGTACTGAAGATTTTATTTGTTATATTTATGTTCAAAGAATAGAAAAGACAAGTTTGCTTGGTCGGAATTATAATATATCAATAAGAGATAATTAATTAAAGTTATGTTGTAGTAAACTAATTTATACCATAGAATCCGAGCAGTAACGTCCAAAACACATAAATTATAGATCAAGCTTAAAGTCCAACTTAAATCTTCTAAACGAGCGGCGATCAAGCAGACCCGTTCTAAAGCAGAAGCTAACTAGTAGAAATACTTGGCATTATAAATTTAACTAGACCGGACGCCACCCCGGTGTAATCCTTTAATCAGGTCCACAGTAGCCCTTGCCCGCACCCTATTTTTCCCTCCCATCTGTAATACCCCCTTGCTCCCACCCGGGGGCCCCTCGAACGGTGCAAATGACAGTTTCTAATTCCAACTTGCCATGAAAGTGTGTAATTGTTGCGCCGTTGATTTATACACTGGAGCCTTTTGCACGGGAATAGAGCATGTGTGCGCTTAATAGGGCTGTCAAGCGATTTTGTTTTGTTGCGACTGCCGCGACAAGTATTTGGCATATCGTTTTAGACAAGAATTGAATAGGATGTTTCATTTTAAAGCATGGATGTCCTGATAAACCAAATGCGATGCCAAATAATGTGCAAAGTCGCACAATGAACATTAATATAAACATTTTTTTCAATCTACAAATGTCACCATGACTTGACATGCCAAATGTGTCATGGCATAAGAGTTTCCATTAATATGTAGAAAATTAACTACTTACTATGACTAGGTACTATCTTTTTCTTCATCCAAACCGTGAAAATATTTTACTTATAAAAATAAAACATGATTTATTTATGTACATTATTTATTCTCTACTTTAAAGAAATAAAGATTGCCAACCCTACAAGGTATCGTAGAGCAAAGTGTACACGCACAGCGTCCAGCCGTGCTTTCAATTGTTTTTGTTTGTGTGCGTGCATTTGTCAATTTAATGTCCGCGGACCGTATAAGTGCGTTTATGCATTTTTGTGCTGAGTATCGGACTGCATGTGGTTATAAGTTTAATAGGATTTTGTGGGAGACTGATTCTGAATTCAGCGTAGAGTACCAAAGAACTGTTTTTTTTGTAACTTGCTCTACAATTTTTGCTTATCTTCACATTTTATATCACAGCTCGTTTTCTTGAAAGTATAAACCCGTAACGGTGTAGAAAAACAAAATATTATAAAACGTGAAATACTACAACTTTGAAAATAACACCGATTATATTCAACGAATGTCATACCTAATACAGACTTCTTACTTTGCTTCTTACAGTCAATTTCACAAACATCTACATATCACGACTCTCATACATATATACCTCTCATATATACAACCAACAGCTACATGATATTGACATACTCCGATATGAAGCAACCAAATACTATACCGGTTTAGCGTGATTGAATTATGTCGCGCGTGAAGAGTGCCAGCGCAGACAATGCGGCTTTGTCGCCTGAATTATTTGGTACATTCCCCGTAACACCGCCCACCGTGTACTAAAGCAATTGAGATTATCTCGATGTAGATCTATTAATAGAGCTTTAAATTCTGAGCTTAGGTAGAACTAAAACCTGCATCGATAAAAATGAACGGGTGAGTGCTTGTTCGTCTGATTCGTTGGGAATTGAGGACGGTTGGATGAATGAGTGAATTTTTTGTTGTCAGTTGATGGTCGAATTGTGGGTGAATGAAGTAGTAGGCAATAGCTAGTTAGACAAAAATAATAGAACAATATTTATATTCAATTTCAGAAGTAGCAGTATATAAAAGCAATGGTTTATTTAATTTAATTTGATAATTTTGTATTAGTTCTTGTAGCAAAGTAGCTACGGCGTAGTATTTTATGCCTTGTGGATATGTAAACAAATATTGTTGAGACCAAGAATCCCATTAGGTCAATAAAACAGTAATTAATTTGCAACTTGTTTACAGATGCAGAATAATGTTTTGCAACGCAATTTCCGTATGAAACTCATACATACTTTTAGAGCATATTAGCTTGATTGCGTAAATGTGTTATTTATATAACACGTTCGATACTAACACGACGTGTCGAAAGATCAAACTATTATTATCTATAGCATTGGGTATTATTGAGTTTACAACATACCTAATTACTGTCTGAATGCAAGTGGGAGTTTTAATGGTAGATCGAAAATAAGGGGAGCGTATTCCATAAACGTATGCATTAAGCATTGTTAACAATGTGCGCATAATTAAGATATAAGACAATATAATATATAATATAATATATCCAGAGACAACTCACACACGGTTATCTGATCCCAAGCTAAGCAGAACTTGTGTTATGGTAACCAGATAACTGATAAACTTACTTATATATTTCTAAATACATACATATTATAGATAAATTACACCCAGACACAGAACAAATGATCGTGCTCATCACACAAACATTTGTTCTGGGTGGGAATCGAACCCACGACCTCCGGTACAGCAGTCAGGGTCACTCACCACTAGACCAACAGGCCAGTCAATCATATTACAGCGCCACCTAGCCTCAAACTAAGCAGAGCTTAGCACTAGCTGAGTACTAGAAAAATGATAAACGTACTTATATATTTTTTAAGTACATACATATAATTAATATACATAGATACAATACACCAAGACACGACCTCCGGTATTGCAGTCATTATCACTAACTACAAGACTAACAAGCCAGACCGAGATGCCATCAGATACCAAAATATTAATAGAAAAAATTTGGCTAATCACACTAATGACGCAAACCCGTCAGCTACCGAACTATGCTAACACAATCCGATTAACAAAATATGAGTGGTTTTAGTAGCTGACCGTACCACGTCCCTTTACCCCATGTTATGATGTGTCGACGCGCAGATATAGCCGGCCTTGGTTACTCGATTGATTTGCAACGCAATTCGGAAGTGTTGGATCGAGAAACTGAATTGTGTATTAACTGAGTAGATAATCGTTATCATGTCTATTAATAGCGTAGAGGCTATTCACAGGTTAACAATTAGAAAAAAATGGGGAATATTTTTTTTACTGCAATCTTCTGTTTTCTGTTTAATTTGTTGCAATTAATGTCTCCGGCCTTTAGAATACTTTATTTTTTAATTTACAAACTTTTTGTTCCTGTTCTTTTTTCCGGTTAACAATGAAATAACCACGTACTTGGACTTTGTAAGGAAATTAAGTTATACTTATAATTTTACATTAGTGCTAGTTGAGTTCAAATTCCTATACGATTCACAAAATGAAACAACCAGAATAACAGAACAATAAGTAAATCGGAAACAAAGTAACATCTAAGTGCAAACTACACACTTAAAACTTAGAGGAACTAAATTGAAATTCCAATAAGACTGATATTTGATCGCAAGTCCTAACTAATTCGAACACAGTTCGCGACGCGAGGGTTCGTATTGTTGCGAGTGTCAATGAATTATCGAGTGTCTCGGGACTAATCGAAGGGTGTCGCTAGAGCGCCTGACACGACACCGACACTTGCACACATGTTTACATGAGCATTTAAATTGAGAATAGAATTGTATATTAATTTATTTGAATTTTGTTTTCTATGTCGAAATGTTTGGAGAAGAAGTAGCTTGTAATTTTCTTAATTGGAGTTATTGAGTGGAATACTGATCTAAATTTTGGGTCTGTGTGGAACTAAACTATGCTATTAACTCGACCATGTCAGAGTAGTTTTTATAAACACCTCATCTATATCACTTAACCTTCTTTTTCGAGACCTCTTTTTTAAGAATAAGGGAAAACATATATGTAGGACAAAATGACTATCTTTGCGTTTTTATTTTGATGTTTAGGCCTGTCACATTATAATCAACTCTTAAAGAAGCACCATATTTGTTCCTAACTAGTAGCATAAGTAGTAATGCTAATCTCGAAGGGCAGCTAGTATCGTACTGATGTAGTGCTGTCTCTCCTAGGGCAGCAGCAGCAGTTCCACTTCGCGTTCGGGCAGCGCCCGTTCCCGTTCCCGCCGGATCCGCTCGGCGGATTCCGGATGCCGCCCATCACTACTTGCCAAAGTAAGTAATTTTCTGATTAGCATTTTACTACTGATAGTTGTACTACTGTTGAGTTTGATTGTAATTGATTACTTGATAGTTTTGATAAGTGATACACGAAACAACAATTAAGAACCGGTTCTTTTACATTATAAATACGACATTCTCACAAAAACAGAATTTCTAGATTATTCGGTTTTAAATCTAATATCGCCGACTAAATTGAGGGGAGAAGTTTATAAAATAAAAGCAAACTTTATTAAACACCATCATTCACCGAAATTCATTGACACCCGTAAAAAAGTTTCGACTCCAAAAAAACAGCAACATGGAAACAGAAATCTAAATCGGAATGATGCCACAGCAAACCTTATAACAGGCACGCGGTTCAAAAGTGAATGAGTCGCCAAACCAAGCGATACGCTAAACTACGTTCACTAAAGCGCGGATTCAATCAGCCGACGCCAAAAAGAGGATCGAACTGAAAGCTGACTGCGGACGCAATCGAACAAGCGTGCACGAGCCCGCTAAAATCCACGGCTACCCCAAAACAACTCATGCGGCTCAAAATGGGAAAAAAAACATTCGCAAATCGACGCGGCGGGAACGCGTACCGTATAAAAACCGAGTCCGCCGATCGCCGGCCAAAAACGGAACCGTGATACCGAAAAATAAAAGCCACTGATACCGGGAAAAAATAAAGTGTACGCAGTACCGGCCCTGGCTCGCCTGACATCTTTATATGCGGCCGAGTGTGCTTTTCATTACAAACGCCCGATGTTTGAATGTATGCCGCATAAATACAGCCATTTAATAAATGTATTAAGTTATGCTTGTATGGGTGCCAATGACATTTTTACACTAGTATGAATTGTGAATTGTAGTGTGATTATTAGTGCCATCGAATTATGCCATTGTTGCTGTTGTTTTAAGTCGACCACAAATCAAATTTAATAAACAGTGATACAACATGTTTTTCTAATAACAATTACCCTCGTAATTCATATGATTTATGTTTTATTGTTAAAAAAACTAATTGTTTTATGAAAAATTCAAAACCAAAATATCTTGACCAAGTCTGCTATAATTATACAGTGTTCTCATACTTTTAAGCTTGATCCTGATATCTTGACTCAAATCTGTTACAATCTGTTATAATTATATCGATTCTTGTACTTTTTTTTTATTTAAGCTTTTATGTTACCCATTCTAACCATCGCTTACCTTCCAGATATGAGTCAGTTCGGGTTAAGTTCGAGTAACTCACACTGGGGCTACGGCGGTGCGGGCGCATACCCCGCGTACTTGCCGTCGTGCGCTGCGCCCGCCGCCTCGCAGTTCAACCCGCCTGCACTCGGCTTTGCCGGTACCGTGCCTGATCAGACGCCGACGCAGGACTTCACGGCAAATAATACTGGTAAAAAACCTATCATCATCCTCTTAGCCTTATCCCAAGAACGTCCTTAGACCAGAAGTTGGGGTCGAATTAAAGTCAAAATGGATACCAGTTACTGTGTTTTACAAGGAGCGACTGCCTATCTAACTCGCTCAACCCAATTACCTGGGCAACATGATACTCACTGGAGAGACTGGTTGTCCGAGTTTTTAGCTTCTGGCTACCCGTCATTACCTCCGAATTCGTTATGTTACCATCTACGGACCGAGTGTACCAAATGTACCTGAACTTTTGATCGACCCACTTGTAAACCTAGCCTAATATAGTCTGATTTGGCTTATAGGCTACATTGCCTAAATAACAGTTTCTATAGTTCCCGTATTTTGAGAATAAAGACGGATTTTGTTGAAGATTTAATTATGTGTAAGGCCTAAAAAGAGCGCTTAAAAACTGCACATGTATTTAGTAGCTAAATATAAATGGGTAACCTATTTACCTTTCCCGTATTAGTCGTTACAGCCACTGCTATAAACTTAAACTACTGACAAGTATCCTCATATTTATCAAGAACATCGCAAGACAAAGCTAAGTGCTTTTTCAGCCTTAGCTCGTCAAATCTGCGACCAATCAAACAGTCCAGTTTACAACTGAAACGCAACAGTAACTCATTTAGCCGGTAGGTTGAAATTACTTACTCTTTTACAATTCACATCGGTTGCGTACAACGCTGTGTGGCTGTGGCCAAAGAGTATGCTCGCATCAGATGGTTGGAGTTGTTCAATTTTATACAATAAACCCTACCTTCCCGTTGGGTCAAACCTTAACTCCACCAAAAAGTTTATAAGTGTAAATTATTTGCTCATAGGTCTGTAATTAAAATAGTTTAGGTGTTAGATACTTTTACAAATCTAATAAATCGTACTGGTTTTAGCAAATCTGAAGTATCTGCTGTAGTTCTTGTGCTTCAAATAGAGCTTAACATATTAAAATATAACTTCTACTTATATTATATGTGTATGTATTGTGACCAGACAAAACGTAAACATTTTGTTTTGAAATATCTAGATTTTATATGAAGTGAGTTACACACACAAAAGTTAAACGGCTTTATGGCATCTCTCGTTTAAATGCTCTAAGGTCGCTAGTCGGACATTAACCGGCTCTCATTATAATTTACAGCAGCTCGCACACGTCCGATCCGGCCGATGAATTTATTGCCGATGCGTGCCCAATGAACGAAAAATATAGCCATATTAAAACCATACTAAAATACTGTCGCTAACAACAATTGCTATTTCTGGACGCTCCACAAGAATGGAACCATGACGGGAGTTTTATGAGGGGATGCATTGTTCCTTGTAACACCTACGGTTTATATATCTGGGAGTTTTGGGTCATATTCCATAATTAAGTTTGTAAATAATCACCTTACACCTCCTAATTAGTTTAATGTTTTGTTTAGTTTTACCGGACACGACGGGCGTCGACTTGGACCAGCAGCTGTCTGGCCTAGTGGGCTCCTCACCTTCACACCACGGCAGCCTGCTACCGCGCTACAACAACAACACCGACTACAGCCTGTCGACGGGACCGCGCTCGTTAAGCGACAACAGCTCACAACCCGAGTCCCCTGTCCAGGACGATTTGCTCACTTCAAACACGTCCACAAACATCGGCCACAATCACACAAACAGCTCGAACTTCCCGTCACTAATGGGATCTCAAAACTCATCGTACGGGAGCAGTAACTGTAACAACTCGCTGTACCCCGTCCTCCCGGCGAGCTTGTTATACAGCCAACTGTATACGGCAGCTAACCAAACACACAACTTCCACCCGCTACATTCAAACTCGATACACTCGACACAAAACCACCATAATGAGCTGCAAACTATGATGGACCAGATCTCGTCGACGACGAACAATCACCGGCAGCACGGTAACCACGGCCAGGAGCTGCTGCTAGGCGGCGGGAACTCGTGCGCGGCCGCCGCGGCCAGGGGCGAGGACGGCCGGGTCAATACTCTTGGACAAAGAGGTAATCCGCAGCCAGACAGCAACACCGTGTGGCGACCCTACTAAACAATGTGACGCTTCTTTTATTGTATTCATACGGACAGTGAGTGTTTGTAGATAGATATACGTCTAACTGTGTGCGATACCTCGGATAAACCTGTAGTGTGTCCATTTTGTATTTTTCATGTGACGAAAAGTGGTTTTACACTGTTTCGACGTTTAGATTCGAGGAGTGTAAATTGACGTAGTTCGGAATAGATTGGAAGCTGCAACGAAATAGATTTTCGATGACGAATTAATTAATTTGTGCGTAAAATACCGAATACAGGTAATTTGGTTAGTTTACATTTGTACCTAGATCCAAAGTTCGCTCCCGTCCTAAATTTATACGATTTTGTTGATTTTAATGATAAAACAGTCTAGAACACTTTGGTCATAATCTGGACTAAACTAGGATAATATTTGGATACGTGTTGGATTAAACTTTGACAAACATTGTGGCTAGATTAGATCTCATTACACATAAGCTGCGACTACGTTTGAATAGAGCAACGTGTGTAACAAATCTGACCTTGACCGCAAACATTGGAGGGACATTTCAAAACCATTGATTAAACTTGTATATTAAACAACGCAATGGATGTAGATAATTGTGTGAATTTCGGCTAATGCTGATCGGTGAGAAAGGAGTTGTAAAATATACTTTAGGACTTCACAAATGTCAGAAACTTGTAAATAAGAACTGTGAATAATAATTTGTTGTAAATGCATCTTGTAAAGTGCAATAGATGTGCAATTATAAAGTTGAGTAGATGTATACTTAGTGTTAAGTGACTATCTGTTGACTATGTGAACTCTGTCCAGTTGTAGATCTTAGATTTTCTTTGTTTATGTTCTAATATTAAAATATCGAGATTATTTGTATAGTTTATATTTCGAAATTGCCTAAATTTTGACCATGTTTTCAAATTGTTTAACTTTACAACGTAAATGTATTTAGGGAAAATCAATGTTTGATTGTCAGTTATTTTTAAATGTTTCTTGTGCAATAATGAATATTGAATGTACGTTCGTGGCATTTGTTTAACTTGCATAGCAACACGTGTATGTTCCGTTTAACGTTATCATTATTTCTGTTGACTACAAGTAGCGGAATTCATTTTACAATAAATAAAATCTACAAATTCATTGCGAGTGTTTTCAATTGCGTTACCAGAAACCAAATTCCAAACATCATCAATTTAAAAACCATTTTAATATTAATAACTTTTTAAAAGGATAACTGTACTAAGAAGTTCTTTTTAATTAATTCTAACGTAAACCTAAGTTTCTATATTAAAATTAACAATCTAAATTCAATTTCAGACTTCAAATCCAGCCGACCGAACACTTCGTCTCTGTAATTACGAATTTCCCAATATTGAGAGATCGTTGGCCGCAAATATCGACCTTAATGAGCTCATTACTACAGCAGTCGCCTATGTTTGCATACAAACATAGTATACACATATATACATGTCATACAGCAATCGAGGTGAGCTGATATTTTGGCAACTGCAAACGAAACTCTGAAATAAATATCCCACCCTCATTAATTTGCGCCAATGCGATACGATGGACAGACGGCAGTACGCCCACACTCGTGTGGCTATAACTTGTGATGGCACAGGATACATTTCTGAAAGATAATTAAGTAAAAAGTTCCAAAACAGAAAATCTCTAAAACAAAAGCAATGTAATAGTGGGTTAACAAGGTGATCCGGTTTATATAGTGTTTGTATGTAGGTCAGTGGTCTATACCTAACGAAATCATAGTAAAAGTCATAATCAATCAGTCAGTCAGTCATAGTTAAACATACGGAGTATAATTTTTGAAGAACTTAACAATCTCAACATTATAATGACGAGCCAATTAAAAACAAAAGTAGAATGTACCTAAGAACATTCTTTTACTGCATTTGCAACTTGAAGAAAAACCTTTTAAATTGCTTCTTTTTAAAACCGTTGATGGATAATTACATGGCCTAACATTATCAGAACCAAACACCAAAACAATAAAAAATACGTTATAGATAACGCGCAAAAAATCATAGAATAAAATACATTCTTATGTACTAATGATTAATTAACATTAAAATCCGCTCTAATTCCTCAATGAAATGATTGTCACCTCATCGGCGATAATATATGCGATTCCACCCATGGCACCGGCACACACGGAAAAATCGATGGCAGACCGATTTGTGACAATAATGAGATTTTAAATTGCTAAGTAATTAATGAGGATTAGTGCAGTAATTGCGATGTCGTATGATAAAACAGGGTGCAAAACAATCTGCTTCATAGTGGCAACTCAGGGGTTCTTGTGTTAAGAGTTTGTTTTTGATACTAGTGAGTTTTTTTGAAGATATAGGCATGCTTTGGACAATTAAGGTGTATTTTAATAACTCTGTTTTTTTCACATAAATCATTAAAGCCTCTTTTTTTATGAAATACAACATTCGTAGTTTTGCAATGAAATGGTTTTCTGTATTTCAAACAACTGAACGAACTAATTTATTTATTTAACTTAGGTTGTAAAAAATCGAATAGGTACCTATGTAAATTAATCACTCTATATTATGACAGATCATTTCTGTGTCCGTGTTATCAAAACAATTTTATCGAGCAATCCAAACCTTTGAAATAACATAGCTCTATAGCAAAATATTTGCCTATTCGCCGCCAACTAATGAATTTTCAAATGATATTGTATCATCAGTTATTGTCCACATCAATTGAAATTTCATTAAAAACACCTATAAGTATATTCTAAATGTTGGCTCATTGAATAAATTGATATTTCATTTTATCGGTTGTATGTTTGCAATTAATTACAACAATCAATAATTTCGCGCTTCGCCGAGCGAAAACTACTACACAAACTGTGCGGAGGGAGATAAAACGATATGTACTATACAAATAAGAGTTGTGGAATACAGTTTACTTTAACCGACCAATGGAATATTATTTGCCTTTTAAAATAATTGGCTCGGACATCGCGTCACGCCTGACATAACACACGCACACTTGATTGTAATTTTAAACGTAGAAAATGAGATGATAAATACCCGGTATGTGGGCAATTTGACAGAGAGAACCACAACTCTTCTTGATGCTGTTTAAATGATTATGTAAAATGAACACGCTCTTCAGTTCCACCGAAATAAGAGTAATTTCAGTCAGTTTAAATAATATATCAGGAATCAATACTTTAAAGCATATAAAGATGTTATAGTCGTATTTATGTTGTCATATTCTGATGGATTACACTACTCACGAGCTGGTATAAAACCAGTTAAAAAATCCTCTCTGAAATGTTTTTTTTTGAGGCGAGGAAAATTTCGAGTGTTATAACAAAATCAGTTCGACTCGCGACCCCACCTCTTGATTAAAAACCCCGATTGGGTCAATCCCGATAAACCAATGAGCATAGTGACCTTTCAAAATATCTGTAAAACTCCAGATACTAAGTACTTTACAAAAACAAGGATACCACTCTTAAAGGTGGCTTAACTAAGTGTCTTCGGGAAAACTTCAGTTTATCCCGAATCGACTGTACCCAAAGTTCACATCTATAAGTAAAAAACTTTCCAATCAGGTCCAATAACCTTGACCCGATCTTTTCTTTGCAATAAATTTCAATATGTTTGCCGTGATTAACGAAGTTTTCCGGGGATTGCCCTCCGAGTGAGGGTGCTCGGGTCTAGGGCGCGACGACAAAAAATAAAAAGATTGATTTTGATCCTTGATATAATTAATTTACGACTCAATATCGTAAGCCTTTTGGTGTCTGTCCTCCAATCCTGTCAATGACCGTCGGTGTGTCTGGTAATTGACCTAAGGGTAATTTCTGCACATACATGACTTCTTATTATATTCACGTGTGTAAACGTTCGATAATTTCTTTCAAGTAGCTGCTAAAAGTTACTTCTTAATTCGTCTCAATATTCTATAAACATAAATTAATAAAATTACTTATTATTAATAAAATTACTTACTATTATATTTCCTTCATATCCCAATTCTTTCAAAATGATTAATAACTCCTAAGACAAAAATCACAAACAAACAAAACAAAAATTCCGCTCCAAAACTCTAAATGAATATAAAAAATCACCAAAAACAACAAACCAGTCCAGCCAGTATATAAAAACATTACCGTTTCACATAAGTACCCCAATTATATAACAAAATCGCTATCGGGATATAAAACAAGGCTTTCGAAATGACGGCGAGGGCTTATCATCGTGTCATTTTCATAATGTATGGTCCGTGCATTTTAGCGTTCGTGTATAATGCACGCGCCGCGCCACACGGACGCATCGTATTAATTACATACATACACAGCTTAATTATTGATTTTTAGTATTAAACAGCAGAGCACTTTGGTCGGCAGGCCGCTGCCTGATTTATGCTTAAAGTGTCCTAAGTATGATGAAATAAATATGAAGTATGTGATGTGTTGGGGTTTTCTCTTTTGTTTTTTTTTTTTGTTTACTTAACTTGTTCCGTGATATATCTTATCTACATACGTATGGGTAACATTATTTAAATCTGAAAGTGATTAGAGCGAATGATGCCTAATTTTACCGTGTTTGTGAAGAAAAAGTATTTTCGCGGCTCTATCACAATTTCATAACAATGTAGCCTTCACTCTCCAAAAAGTATTTCCTATGGAAATTGAATATTTATCAGTGTGACCAAGTTATCTGTAGAATACGACCCGTACGGATCTGCAATCATGAGCCTAAAGCGAAGTGTACCTACAAACATATTTTACCGGAACTATAAAATAAACAGGACCATTTCTAAACTGCTATTAAATGATCGTTAATTTTCCCATACTTTATATACAAGTGATTTCCTATACAAATAAATGTTCAAGGGCTATTTATGGTTGTTCATCCGGTGTATTAGTGTGAAGTAAGTTAAATTTAATTGTAATTGAAATATCAAACCATAAACAGGCTGCGGTCAGCCAAGTGTTGAATAAACGTTGCCCCGCACTGACTGTAGTGCGGTAGGATGTAATACATGAATATCAAATGTACTTGTACTAGCCGAAGCTTAGAACGAAAAAAAACGAATTTAAGTGATTTTCACTTTTGTCGTGTTAAAATTTTTGTCTCCAAAATTGTTTCTTTGACAATCTCTACTGGGTTCTGTTTACAAAACAAAACTTAATTTATCAATTCAATTCAATAAATAAAATAGTCAGTAACTACAATTTACTACCTGATTACGCTAAGGTATTCCAATCCAAGGACTTGAAGGATAATAAGTACATAATACTTCCTCAAAAAAATATATCTTAAAGAACTCAAACTAACAATCTCTATTCACAAAAAAAGAAAAGGCAGCAAATCTACAAAACACATAATGATCAACTATCCGATAGTCTGTCGAACTGCAATCGTGGGGGGGGGCGTAATTTAAAACCGCACCAAACCGTCCCGCCCCCCCCCCCCCTGCGAAATTAAGTGCGAGGCGGTGGATACGTGACACCGGCAAATGCGAAGCGCCTACCATGTGTACCCGCCTTAATTGTGAAGCGTCATTTGTATGGCGTCACAGGTGTAAGTCTTTGTACCTTTTGAAGAGTTCGACTGGTGTCATCAGTTCCCGGTAGTTAAAAAAAGGTATATATGCGTCTTGGCCTATCGACTTAAGGTTCCGGATCTGACACTAATAGCTTCATAGTTCATTATAAGGCTGAAGAAAAACAAATCTGCATCTAAAAGTTGCCCATCAAATTTATGCTCGCATCAATCTATGCGAGGCTTGGATTTTCATCTTATCTGATGTTATCGCATCAACAAAAGCACATAATTTTAATAGTCTAGCTGCCACACACGGTAATAGACGGACGGACAGACTGGCAGACAGTGGAGTATAGGATAAGGGTTCCGCCTCAACCAACTAGGTTACCACAACCTAAAATGACTAACTTGAAACAGAAGCTGATCTCTAAATCTAGTATGAATGATCAAACATTCTTTGAATCGTCAAAATATAAGTAGATCTGAATCTTCTTCTTACCGTAGAATATATTGTGGTACAACCTGGTGTGCCGGTTTCATTGAGTTGGGTAAGTCTGAAATAATAAATGTTGTTTTACGGAACTAAGGTCAGTCCTACTCCCTGATAGTCTGTTGTAAGTAAGTGTTGTGAGGATAAAATGTAATCTAGAAGAAGTAAGTATGATAATTTTACCTTCAGTTAATCTTCAAAACATCTTCGCCTATTTACAAATTAACAATTAATAATGATTTCGTTAATAACGAATCCGAAATGAGTAGTTATCTGACTCAGAAATTTATGTTAAAAAATGCCTTTACCAACAAATTTGATAATGGCTTCCAGTCCACCAAATATCGGTAACTGGATCATTGGGTTATTATCTAAGCTCTGATCGAGTGCTGTCTCGTCTGTCAACGGGAATCAGTGCGGCGAGACCCATTAATCATCTATTCGACCCTACGCCCGGCTCCCGGTTAGCCGCCGCGATACCCCGCTAATCAAACTCTTTATATGCTCGTGTCGACGAACCTCTTTTTGGCTCCTAAAAAGTTAAATTTTGTCGATGACATGGCACGCGTCTTTTTTTCTTTGGATTTTCGTGTTTAGTGCTGGCCAATGATTGTGGATTTTTTTTGCTAAGGATTACGTTTTTTTAACTCTCTCATTCAGTCATCATGGATTCGTATACCTACCGTATCGTGTACCTACGTTAGCTATTTAGACGATTTATAATTTCGCCCACCAATCTGAGGGGCATCAGCACCTTAATCCCAAATCAAATGACCTTCAGTAAACTGTTAAGTTGGTAACCAAGGCTAATTAGTTACAATTTACACATACATTCATAGCTGTGTGCTATGAATTTATAAAAAACAAAAAATCACAAAAACAAATCATAATTAAATTTTGCCTTAATACCATTCTCATTACACGCCCTTCACTCAAATCTACATAAAGCGAAAAATCGTCATTCCAAAAACGAATGCCTCCACCAACATTTGTCCCAACAGTCCATACATCCAACAACCAACAACCAACATCCAATCTTGTCTATCACCATGTAAAGACGAGCTCCCATTGTCGAACCGAGACGTTCGTATGTAATTACTGCACCTTTCATACGGACCCTTCTAATTACCGGCTCCTTTGTATGGCGCAGGCGACAATTATTGCACTAAGTAAATAATAAGCATTGTCTCGCTTTGTTATTACATGTATTGGAAGTAATTCGTTGTACGTATTCGGTTTTGTATGTTCGGGGAATTGGATTTTGTTCGTGTTTTGTTTTCGTGCTGATGGCTTTACAAGTTTCTCTTGTTTGTCTCTTTGGTGGAGACTGGATTACTACTTGCTGGTGGTTTTCTTCACTAAAATTATCTACTGGTTTTTATTAGTTCCTCTGATGACATTATTACTTTAAAATGACATTGTTCAAAGTACAGGACGAAGTGTTATTTATGGTGAGGATTATTATTTGTCCAGAGTTTACCCAAAGGTTAAAAACGGAACCCTGTTCCTGGAGCTCCGCTGTCCGTACGTCTGCTTGCATGTCTGTCCGACTTTCACCAAGCTGCATTTTATGAACCGTCACCCAACAGATTTGATTGTCTTTAGCCTTGGTGTACTGAGTCCTCTGTGTCGCTAGTCCGACACGCATTTAACTGTTTTTTTTCAATCCATACCTTATAGTTTCTTATGAATGACACATAAATATCGATTAGTTACTGATGATACAGATTGAAAGAATAGTTTTTAAATATAATTTTCTTCTTTCTGAAATTGCAAGTAGGCCAAAAAAAAACAATAGAAACTCAAAGTCTCAATTCGAATAGAAAAATACAGAAGAATGATATCAATGAATACTGATTAGGGTTGTCGGTTTTAATTAAACAGAGCTTGACGCGAGTAGCCGAGCGACGGTGAATGGGAATATTTTAATTATCACCAGCGCCACCGCCTGCACGTAAATTTCCCACGACTGCGATAAAGAATAAACATCGGCATTGTCTTAAAACCCCGCTAAGAGTTACAACAAACAAGGGTTGCTACGTGAGGGTTGGAAATTAAAATGTAATCATTTTTCGTTTTAGTTTTTTTCTTAGCCTGTCTCTTCCAATCTGCTATGCATGTGGTTAGAAAGTAACCTGAAATTTTAACTTTTCAGAGCTGAAACTGCCCCACGTCCGGCAAAACTAAACAAATTCAAATAAACTTCAGCAGATTTCTTATTATTTTGATTATATTTCAATAACTATTTAAGAAATGTTGTTCAGAGTATTTCATCTTTATTAAGTTACATTTGAAAAGACCGTTTTATATATAAATTTGTCCTGGTTTCTTATAAGGTGGCAGCCCTATTCTGCAATGGCTCAAGTCGTCGGGCGGCCGCTCCCGCCGGGGCCATTACGCGGTCACCGGCTGATTACCGCCCCGTCTTGATTTCAACCCTTCTTTATCTACGAAATACGGAGTGTAGCCCCTAAGCACGTATAAGGATAAGCAAATATGCTGGCGTCTTAAGACTTGAGCTTTGGTTTATTTGATGTGTTTTACTGTGCCCCATTCCTTTTACTTATTACACATGCAACTAACATCTAGAATATTAAGTATAACAAAAAACTAGATTTCAGATACTTGGTGAAATAAAATAAAAATAAACCTTTATTTCAGACGTAGTCAATATTTAAAGTAGGCCACATAAATAAAAAATCAAATAAAGTACAGCTATAATATAATGTGTTAATTTAACCAGTGTCTTATCAACAGAGAGTCTTATTTACCGAGACTGAGAGTCTTATTACCTTTCTGTTATTACTTTTAGGACGCTGTTGGTACTAGTATTCACACGGTTAAGGAGAGGCACTACGTTTTCTGACATTCATTTTAGTGTTATTAATAAGCTTAATGATTACGATAATATCCGTTATGTAAAGTTCTGTTAGTATAAATCTCACATATGAAAGTATTAGTTTAATCCGATTTTATGTTCCTGTGGGATCATTTTTATTTGTAGTACGCCGAACCGCAGGCAAGTAATATAATATGTAAAAGAATTTTTCTCTTTCTAGCTACATATTCATTTGTTATTTTTGGTATTTGGTCGACAGTAAGGTAGGCAGTAAAATCAACAAGGACTGAACCAAAAAGGGTGAATTCTGAGACAGTCCCGCGACGGCCGTTTTGCGGTCACCGCCTGATTGCCGCTCGTCTTGATTTCAACCCCTTCTTTCAACCTCTTCGCCAAGTACCAAATGATTTTTATTATAATTAGGACGATTTTGGTCCCTACTGCATGTATAATTTAATTTTGTTTGTGATTTCTAAAAAGGTCGTTTCTAGGTTAATACTAAATGCGTTTTATTGCGAACATTAGTGTATATAACGTTTAAGCCTTATAAAGTCAAATTAAAAACCCAATTAGTGAAGCATCTGTCATTGATATTCATTTTGTAGATTTAGGTATTCGAATGCACAGAGAGTCGAGTGGTTGAGGCCACCACGCAAGTTCATCCCCGTGTAGGAAACGATCCACGAATGCTTGTCCCGATTATGGGTGTCTATGTACATGTGATTTGAATGTTTGTGAAACCTTCGCAACACAAGGATTCATTTCATTAAAGCGGGATAAAAAATAATAATGTTTTATGACTTATAATATATAGCTTTTTCGACAACCTAGCCACATTTATCACGATATAAATTCTCTGTATTTCACATAAATCATTCGATTCTAGGAAATAATATAGCCGACTATTAACTGAACCAAACTGTACTATAAAAGCGTTGCTTTAATGAAGGTGGATAGGTACATTAAAACATAGCGGGGCGTAATGTGACCAGCGAGAAATAAATAGTCCAGAAAATTACCACCCCCCGTTTCACCCCCTTGTTTCACCCCCTCCAACCTATAGTAGTTAATGTTTGGAGATATGGCGATAAATATATATTGTTATAGCTGCTGTAAACATATTGAGAACCTTTCAGTGTTGTGTGTGATTTAATGTGTTAAAGTTCGTACTGCATTTCTGAATTTCAATATTAAAGTTATTTTTAATTTTGATGATAATATTATTGAGAGTTTTGTTTTTTTAAAACGATATGATATCTAGAGAGGCTGAATAGACTGTTTGAATTTTTAGATTTGACTGTCTTCTGGCTGGTGTCATGGGAATTATATTATCAGGCAACATATAAAGGTATCTTAGAAGAGTAGGTATGTAATAGTAGAGCTAAGATCCAGCAAATTAAAAACAAAAAAAAATGAACAAAGTAAAGCACAATTTGTAAAACTCATTGCGATACAGGGAATATACACGCGACACGAGACTTAAATTCTTGCGAGAGTAGTTAAAAGAAAAAACAATGCTTTTCTTGTACTCTTAATAAAATTCTCTTAACTTTCATAATATACGTTATACCAAATAAGAAACTTCCTGAAACATTTCAGAATATAACAAAACAGAAAATTCCATTACATTGTCAAACCTCTCAATGTCCCCTTTTATTCAAATCTGACGGAACCATAACATGTAAAGTTTCTGAGGACCATTAACTAGCACTATTACTATCGTCGGGAGGAACCCAGTTCGACTGGTCGTCAAGGGTTGTTAAACGCTAATAAGTCGGTAGACGCTTCATTATAATTAGTGTTCAAATAATAGTTAAGGGGAAGTCACCTTTAAACTGAAGTCACATTTAATAAAGATACAATATAGAGCATATTGTATCTTTATTAAATGACTAGCTTGTGCCCGCGACTTCGTCCGCGTGGAATAGTGACTTCCGGCAGAAAAGTATAGATAGCTGTGTCCGCGACTCCGTCAGCGTGTAACTCCTTGTGTATTAAGTTAATGTATTGGTAATATTTATTATTATTATTTATATTGGTAATATTGTTTAGATCACGTTCACATAAGGCTTAACCCTTTATAAGACACAGAACTTAAAAATATTTATAGCTTTTAAACTTTATAATAATGTGTTAAGGTTCAAATTCTGGTGGCAATATAAGTACCACTGCCTTATAAAGGTAAGGTAAAGGTACCTATAAAACGAAAATACTTTAGTGCAAAGCTTCCGGGTAAACTATATTGAAAGTTGACCCGTCCGGCACGTGAACATAAAGACTTTTAGAACTGCTAACACGGGAAAGAGCAACATACAACTGACCATGTGAGAAACAACTGACACTGAGATCTACTCCAGCAACACGAAAAGTCTGCCCTTGAGCCTTGTTAATTGTCATTGCATAACACACCGATACTGGGAATTGCGTCCTTTTAAATTGGAATGGAAAATTATTTGGTATGACGCAGTTTCAGCATCTCGGGATAACACATGTTGTTCTCGGTCAATGGTAAGCCTCAGCTCTCGTTGAGAAGAGCTTTGAGACGCCCGTGATGTAGCTCGTCTCGCTCTGTCAGCTGCTAATCGCATCTCTCTCTCTGGAGAGCTTTCATTGGCTCGAGAGGTTGAGGCACTAACTCTCATAGAGTTTAACCGATGTGCTCTTTCCTCTGCCGATTCTTGAGAACGCGCATTTCTCATCCTTTTAGCATCTCTCGAATTTCGAGATAAAGATGGTCGTTTTTTAGGTGGCATTGTGTATTTTTAATCGACGGTAACTGAAGCTACCTTACACTTACAATTATATATAGTTATTATGTAATAATTACGAAAATAAACTATTAATATAATAAAACACTACCAATTACGAAAATAAACTATTAATACAATTAAACACTACCAAAGTAACTAATATAATAATAACGAAAATAAACTATTAATATAATTAAACACTACCAATTACGAAAATAAACTATTAATTTAATTAAACACTACCAATTACGAAAATAAACTATTAATTTAATTAAACACTACCAAATTACGAAAATAAACTATTAATACAATTAAACACTACCAAAATAAATAATATAAAAATTACGAAAATAAACTATTAATATAATTAAACACTACCAATTACGAAAATAAACTATTAATACAATTAAACACTACCAAAATAACTAATAGGTGTACCTACTACTAATACTATTAATCTAATACCTATTATATAAACTAACAACAAAACAATTCTAAAAATAAACTATTCAAAGACTAAAAGTCGTGCTGATAAGCACGGTTTGCAAATAACAATTATTGATTGTCAATAAGGTCGAACAGTCTGAACGTCTATTCGCATCAACAGCCAAATATTGTATGACGCTCGAGCGCGGACCCCCCGCCTTTTTATACCTCCCGCCACGACGCGCGTCGAGCGCGGCAACCGATACACAAAAATAATCCTTATAGCATGACTCTGTATTCACGCGCGATTTCTTATTATTTCATGTATAACTTTGGTGTTTCTACACCGATTTACATGATTCTTTTTTTATTGAATAGGTAATAATGTTAACTTTTTTAATTGGGGATGAGTGATAGTGTTGTAAACGTTAGAGTAGACAAATACAATCAGAAATCTCCGAATTGCTAAGCTATCGGGAGTTTCACGTGTTATTGTGAGTCAACCATAAAAGTTAGACATATGCTGTCGAGGAATATTTTTTATATAATTTTAGGGAGAATATTTCCGTCATACATGATTTCTATGTAGCTTTAACCTATAAGCCTGCACACGTGACGGAAGCTTAAAAAATGGAGTAACTTACCCCGTTTTCCCAATATTTCCCTTCACTGCTCTGCTCCTATTGGTCGTAGCGTAATGAAAAGTATACTATAACCTGCCCAAGAGTATGAAGAATAATTGTGCCAAATTTCGTTAAAATCCGTCGAGTAGTTTTTGTTTCTATAACGAATATACAGACAGACAGACAGACAGACAGACAGACAGACAGACAGACAAAAATTTTACTGATTGCATTTTTGGCATCAGTAGCGATCCCTAACCACCCCTTGATAGTTATTTTTTAAATATATTTTATGTACAGAATTGACCTCTCTACAGATTTATTATAAGTATAGATAGATAGATATAGATGTAACGGTTTATTCACGCGTATTTATCGCCATTTTACGATTTTGCCATTAATAATAATAGTAGTGTATTATGATTTTCAGCCCGTGTATTCCCTATACTCGTGCTTTTATAAAAATACTCCAAAGTATGGAAATATCATTTCGTTTCGTTTAGTCACGTGACTTTGAGCTGTAATTTTCATAAATTCAAATGTTTTCCAATAACGCTAATCATTTACGGAATGGGCTATGGGAGCTGTTAATTAAGTTTAATATCTATTGGTGATTGTGAAATTCAAGTCATATACCTACTAGAACTATTATATTAGAGGTTTACTGCATATTGAAGGTGTTGGTGAATTAATACCGAAAAACAAAATTGACGTTTTGTTAAAAAAGATCTAAATTCAGCACGTAACTGAATTAAATTTGTGTATATGTATTTACCACAAATATTGGTGAAGATTATACGTTCACGAATAACAACATCGAGTTATAAACTTGTCGCCCATTGCATAACACACAAGCCTTTAAACTTGGTGAGTCAATTACTAACTATTTCGAAGCAAAAATAAACTAACAAGATTCATCAACTCCTTTTAACTTTGGTACAAACGTAACCTACATTTACAATTCCAAATGTACGAAATGTTCCATTTCCTAATGATTCATCCTATTTTAAACGTAAAGTATCTCCATCTACATCACGCTAAAACAATACACATAAGGCATAATGAAACTAATCTAAGAACGTACTACGAACACACTTCCACTAACTAATCTTCTAAAAGCGTTTTCAACTCATCTTTCAAACGACTGTCGGGTTTCAAAATGCCGGGACTCGTTATTCCAGTAGAAACCACAACTACCGCCAACGCCATCTCACGGGGATTTTCCGCACTGAGAGCACACTAGCGCCACTAACAGCACACATTTTTATACCCCTGTAAACACATCCACTCACACATGACCACTGAAAAGTTAGCAAAAATTGTCTAAGCGACTTTTGCTGTAAACTCTTTTATCAAAAACATGGGAAAGTGAACTTTACGCGATACAGACAAAGTTGCTTTTCAAATGAATGCCGCAAAAAATAATAGCTATTTTTGCTTGTAGGGAGTTCGTTTGAACTGTTCGAAAAGAGAACAACGTCACGGTTTATCGCGGTACAAAACCGTCGTTCTTGAACCGAGCGCTTTGAAAGTCGGTCGCACGGAACTAAAAGGTCGTATAAGCGCGCCAAAAAGTTAGACTTACAACATTTCGTCATGCGCAGTAGATTTTGTTTCTTAGGGGAGAGTGCAAGCTTTGAATGTGTGAGTGCGGGTCGTGTACGCGAAGCTTCTTAGACGGAGTTTGAGTTTCTTAAGAACGCGAAGAAAGTGAAAAGGTTCGCACTTGAAGGCGTTTTGTTAAAAATAGGAGCAGCAAGTTCGTAGCGCTGCCGTTAGAGGGCGCGTTTTGAACTTTTTTCGTTGATATATGGAGCTATAACTATAAATAGGGATGTTTGAGCGACTTTCAAGCATTTAGTAGCGTTATAATTATAAAATTAATTCCGTTTGAGGAATAATGTATTCGTCTTTAGAAAACACCATAAAATGAGGTATTACAATAAAATATTAAGAAACCAGAGATCAACGTATAAATATAGAGATATACATATAAAATATATCTACTGCAAGGGTTGATAAAACTAATTTATTCTCCAAAGTAACCTATCATGAGGTTGAAAAGCCGATTCGTCGAAATCGTTGTACTTAGGGGAATATAAAATAGATAATCAACACTCGTAACCACTGCGGCCAGTGGTGAGCCAGCGGCGCGAACAGCCCCGCGACAAATCCTGCCAACTGTGTCCACAATCACAGCCCATTATAATCTTAACGAATAGCGTTTCGCGGTTAACCGCAAAATTACCGCGATCGACCAATCACGGCCTCCGATGACATATATTTTCCTCTATCTATTTTTCCAGGGGTGAAAATCTTAGAAACCACACGACTAACCGCAAAGGTCAGGTAATCGACCAATCAGAAGTTGTAAATATAACCGCAAGCCACGCCCATTTAACCGCAAACCAACCACAACGCGAGACGTTCACTTCGCGTCATCGATCGTGGTGACGGGAACATTTTTTTTTTCGGATTACGATCGGCGGTTGGTTATTTACGGCCAGTTGGTTCGGGATTTATTAGTAAAACGTCCTTGTAGGCTAAAAACAAAGGGGTTTAAATAAAAAAACACAAAAGGTTACTTTAAATAGTTCTAATGTTCTTGTTTCAAAAGTTTGTGGGGAGTACATCAAATTGGTGACCGTGCTCCACAAAGATGAAATATTGATTCCACCGCGTGGTAGAAGGCGCGCCACACACACACACGTGGGACACGTCCAAACGCACAGACACAGGCGCGACCGCATTATATTCATAATGAATACAGCTATCCCACTCGCCAGTCGTCTTTGACTTTGTATAAACATATTTTGTCTCTGTCTCGCGGCACTTGAGCGAGCTTTTCCCCCTCGCGGGAGAGGGACGGGTGAGAGTTAGGAGTCTGTCTTCGAGAGGTCGCCAATTTCTATTTCATTAAGTGGCGCGCTAGAAACCGCAGCGGATCGATGAAACTTGGCCACCTGAAAAAATGTGTTCATCCTGGTACCTTCATACCTCCTTAGAAATCACAATTTATACCAACCAAATAACTATAATGTGTTACAAACATTGCTTTTGCAACCTTGTTTCTTACGCAATCGATACACCACAAGACGTAAGACAAAAGTCCTTAAGTATATCTTAAATCCGAAACTTTTCAAACCGATGTAGAGTCATTAAGTCATACTTTCCCAAGTAAGTAGTTACAGAAGTACATTTAGTGTATTAAGATGCCCATAGCTGGGTACAAAACCTGGTCTTAAATTATAGATTTGAAACAATATGATATTTGGGTTGTACGAACAGATGCTCATATCATATTCAGTAGTATTTCCTTTGAAAGTTCAATTCTTTGTGATTTGAGTGCGCATTAAATATTTATAAAAGGACATGTTGGCAAGAGGTTGGACCCCATTGTGTATTAAGGCTGTGTTGAATTTGTAGATATGTATGAAGAATATTAAGTTACTAGTAGAAATGTGGTGGAAGCCATAATGCGTTATTAAGCAAAAGTTTTGCAAAGAGATATTGACGTATGAATTGGACATTTCAGAATCACAAAGAGGTAAACTGTAACAAAAACTCACATTCTTGAAATCTACTAAACCTGTGTCTTTGTATTGTAAAACAGTACTGAAAGACAGTGAAAGGCCTATTAAGTTATACTGTCTGATTAAATAGTCACACTCTCAGTGACAGTCAGACACTTCAATCTTTAACAACCCATAAGTCAAAAATTGAAGACTAATCCAAGGAATTTCGAAGTGAGGACAATACAGAGAGACCTGTATTAACCTTTATAATTTCCCATATAATAAAATACATAAAACGAGAATTATTGCCTTTAGGCCGCAATAAAAGTATAAACACAATCTACCACACTCCACAGTACTTAACCACCTCAGAAAATGTGTACTATTAAATTAGAATTATGACGTAATAAACCAAGTAACAACACTTTTCCCTCCCGCTACCGTACGAATGAGGTAAGTACAAACGATCGCGCTAAATACTTATTCTCCTCAATTGCTCATATTTCATTTGGGGGGCTCTAAATAACGCTTTATTACGTAAATAATATCCCCCAAAATATTCCTGCTAATTAATATAAGGGCTTGTTGAGCTGTTATCTTTAGCGGCTGGGTGCAAAGCCTGTATAAGTAGGGTCCTGAAATGAAATATTTTTATGTGGTGAGGATACGTATTTTTAACGCCTGTCTGTTTTTAATGAGAGATGTTAAGGTAATGAAGTTTTTGCATGTTCTCACAATGGACTGGCACTATCGATTTCTCTTTGTTTTTAAATGTATACAAATTTCAATCGAAGATTTAGTTAAACATGTGTAGATTATTAGAGGAGTTTTTAAAATATGACCTATATTGGAAGTTAAGGTAAAACTGGACGCTGGTATCGCCGTAAATTACAAGCACTCAGTTAAGTACCCAGTTACGCAATTGTTTTGTTATTAAAATACTTATTATCCAATCTTTTTTTCAAAAGCTTTAATAGTGAAGTCTTGACTTTACTACTAGTGCCTCAAATACAAAAGCTAAGCTACAATTCACAGTTTCACTGATCACATAAGACTATTGACTTGTAAGATAATGTCAGTTGAACCGTGAAGCCGTGAAGGCGTTAGTCTTTGCCAGAGTTATGTGCAGCGATGAATCCATAATACTCGATCGAATAGTGATCTATTTGTATAAATAAACTTAGGTACGATAAAAATTATGGCATTTACAAATTGAGAATAACTCTACACCGGTTCTTATCGATATTAGGAAATTATCACAAAATTACAAGAAATTTAGTAATATTTTTCTATTTCGAAGGAAATTAGAAAGTTTGCGTTAATTCTAGTCAATTTACCTATACCCCCGTGAAGGAGCAATTAGCAGCTGTTGTGTTCTGAAAACAAAACACCGCTTTTGATTTTAAACACAAAAACTACAAGAAGTAAAAAAAAACCTAGTTAAGACCTAACCTTCATTAACGCTATTCCATAAATAACGCTTTTTGTTTATCATATTTCTTTGTATTTGATAATCCGCAATCGCCTTTTTTATGATTGATTTAACGTACGTACCATTTATTTGTTAATCATAACATAATGATCATTGAATAATGGTTGGTTGTGCAATAAATGATTTTAAGTTTACAAACGTTTAGTATAACGTGTTATTATTCTGCTGTTTTTATTTCGAATCAACAAATATTTACAATACAACCCCAGAGGTTATAAGGCCATATTCGTCAGCTAAATCAAACACAACTAAGCCAGCCAGCCCAAGTAAGGTCACAAGTCAAGCCCCAATCGTGTCGTCAAACTACGCGGATCTAGTTATAGTTAGTACATAACAGGCCATCGTCGGCTGCCTATAGCGACACCCTAATCCATTTATCTTAGTTACCGCCTACACCTTGAGTGACGAACGCTGATATGGTTCATTAATCTTGCAATTTCAAATTTCTATGGAAATTATTATTAAGTGGCTTGGAGAATGCTGGACTGGGTTTGGTTTAAGAATTTAAGTTTGTAACTATGTCACGATTAGGATGTTTTAATGACTAATTGCTTTTTAGTTTCAATTTAAACCGATCTAAGCTGGCAGAAATATGTAAGCTGCTAAGAATTGCTGGTTGTAAATTAGAGAACTGAATGAATCTATAGTAAATCTTCTACTAAAACTTTAAATTGAGACATTCATAAATAAGCAGTTAACGTCTTAATCAGTAAGCTTGAATCAAGATCAATCGGATTTTATCTTGGGTTTTGCCACTGAGTAGTGATTAGTCAGTATTCTTACTCAACATAATATCCAGCCTCTTGATCACCTTTTTGCGCACGCTGTTCACCGCTTTTTCGAATTACATTCCAAGATCCTTGGCAACGTTAATCAACGAGCAGCGACCGTCGCCCGCATCTAATAATAAGATCAAACATCACGTGGGGTCTTCGCATTCCGCTGAAACAATTAGTAGCTTCAACATTTTTGATTCCACAAACCCCATCTAATTCAGGCTCTGGAGACCGTTCAACCGTGATTCGATCATGCAAAAAGTCAGCCTACACATTATTTAAACACAATGGTCGTTCGTTAGGCTGGCCTCAGGAGTTCGATGCAAGATTTAATTAAATCGCCCTCCTCCGGGGAGCCGCCCCCTCCCCCCGCATACCTCACCCCCGGCCGCGTCGTCGGCAATTTCCTCGAGGGTTGATTTATTGTCGCCTCTGGCCGCGAGGTGCCGCCAACACGCAAGGCCTACGGTAAAGGATTGAGCAATACATCTATGTTGCTCGAAATCTGTTCCGTAAACATATAGATTAGCTGCATGATAGATGATTTGGGCTTGCTGCCGAGTTTGCAGTTGCCTCTTGAAACTGAAGTTCGATTTCTGCGTTTTGGTATTCAGGGTATTGTATGGTTATGCTTAGCTGTAAATTACACCTGAATGAAATTCAACCTGTTAAGCAACATATTAAGAACTTACACTTACTTGCTTTTCATACTTTTTCTACATGCCCCCATTCACAACACCCCAAGCGCGCCCACAATGAAGCGTGACCATACAAAAAATCCAAAGCATTCCACCTTCCGTTGAAGAATTCGTCCCAAACTTGTGCCCAAGTATAACGCTAAGTGTATTCCTATGTCCGGCTCGGGTTACTTCCCCGTAGTATATTAAGGCGGGATCAGCTAGGGCGCGTATGATTTATGCCAGTGCAAAAGAAGCGGTCCCAGGGCTGCCATCCGTATTTCGTAAACGTCGTGCAAATGTGCCAAGAAGGCAGAATTATTATAAGTGGTGCTGATTAACTAGGACTCTCGGCATTATGATTAATTTAAAGGTATTCTTATGGAACAAAACAAAAACTTCCATCATCTTTTGGTTCCGTGAAAAATCCAGCCGTTGGTATTATCATTTTGATCTCCACTTAAAGCAGTTTCAAAGTGGCAAAAAATATAACATCCTTAAAGTGCTAAGTAGCTAAATATTTCCAGAAAATTGGTCTGTTCCCATTACACCTCAAATAACACGCTAAATATTTGTATTCCCATAACTATATACTTACGTAATAGATTAAGGCTAGTTCATACATAACCACGGTGTAATGTGGACTATCGGTAACCCTGGCGACGTGGAAGGCGCCGCGGGCGATACGTCACTCGGACAACGGCTGACAGTTCACGCGATTACGATACGCATCGATGTGAACACGCCTTATCTTAACAATTTATCGAGTTTGCTCTACGTCTTCGTCAACTTTGATTATTATTAGGATTAACACCTAGTCTTAATACATAGTGAATGCAACTTAAAAACAAGCAAAAGTCTTGGTGTTTCCTTATTTCTTCGAATCGGCGACCGAAGAAGAATAGCCATGAGGAAATAATAATCTGAAAACGAATGAGTAGATCTCCGTTATACTGTTAATAAGTGATATTTAACAGATCATAAAGCATGGATTCCATATATCAATACTTTATAAAATATTCTTAAAAAATAACGAACACACGTCAAACAAAAAGTTATTTATGAAGAGAACACGAAGATGTTCTAATCACATCTGCGTCAACCCCTCGTCTCATCAAAGCATCAAAGTTTCACTCAAAAAGACGTTTTGTACAGAACTTTGCTTATTAAGTCAAACAAACTCGGAACTGAGCTACTTTTCATATCAGCCCTACTAATTAATCAGCTATCCGGAATACAACAACAAAGTATTAAATTACAACTCCAAAACGTTCTAATAACGTTAATTAAATCGAAAAGTTTCGGGACCTCATCGAGTTTGTGGATTGATTTTTGGACTATTCGATTGTTATATTCATGATCACGCTTTTGATCCACAACAATATAGTTAAAGATATTTCTATCATCTTTATTTTTATCGGCCAAAATACGACTTGATTTATTACAGTATGTATATGTATGTTACGCTTATTTTTCGTAATTCGTAAAAAAATATATCCTTCTATTAAAGCCTGTACATGATTAGGATATCAAGCACCGCCATACAAGCTCATAGCGGTTGTTACATAAGTATTCTAATTGGAGACTTATAGTAGTCACAGACATAAAGTGTAGGACACTTTCGCGGCATTTGCAGTGTACGGATCAAAGAGTGGTCGGTGTAGGTCATCATGCCAAAGAAACTTTGTGTGACTTGTCATGGATTCGATCCCCGCGTAGGTCAAGTATTTTTCTTCATCTGAGTGTTGTCTGGCCCACGCGATTTAATTTTGGTGAATATAAGGATAAAATTACTCAGAGCGGGTCTCGTTTTTTTTCAGGCTCAGCTCCAAACAAACCTTCCAGAATATACCTAATAGAAAAGTACCAAAACAAGTCTATCTAAGAAACAATCATAAGGCCAGTCTATAAATATTAAGTCCGATACATAGGGGTGGCCGCTACTAAATCAACCAGAGAACATAACTCATACGCACAGGCCTGTTTATCATTTCTTTGTCCACCCTGGAGATTTATTGAGGCGATGTGTGACGACCCTGAACCCTTGGGCACTGGGGATACAGCAATAACTCAAACAAAACTGTTATTTATATTCTTCATACCTGTTAAGATTATATTGAGATGTACTGACAAAGAAAATAGGTACAACCGGTAAAGGTGTGATTCTCCGGAAAAAAGTAACACAAATTAAGAACATCATTATCCTCACCTAATTTTTCATACTGCAGATTGCTTGATTTAATATTATTTTTACCTAACAACAACAAGCTTGTTGTTTGCTTTTTTACGGCTATTATTAGATGAAGTAAAAATTAAAACATTTTAAGCATCACAGTGAAGTGAACCAGTTGGTGAGGATAATGATATGACCTTAACTAGTGTATATTTGGCGAAGAATCACCAAAGTACGAATAGGGCTCGCGACACTGAAGGCTTTACAAAACATAATCACAAAAATTAAATTAGCACCCAGAAAATTTGTTATCAAATACAAAACATTGCTCTACTTTGTTACTTCGTTTCCATTAGGTACTCGATTTTTATTTCTAAGCAGACATCCAAACATGTTATATTATCTAAGGCTGTGCCGGCTCGATTGCTATTAAAGGATTAACGTCGGGTACAAAGCGATGGCATTTTGTTCTCCTTGCCCCTTGTCCGGCGCCCCCTTCACCCCCCCCTCCCTGCCCTTACACCGACCCTCAAGACCTTCGTACATTTGCATAGCTTTAAAGCTTAGGTTTTTTGCTTTCACTAAGTTCTTAAAGGATAAAAGAAGGAGGCGAAAGATTTTCTCTCGATTTTTTCCTTTCCTTTCCCGATCGTGTGGAACCTTAGTATAGAGTTTATCGGTATGCAAAGTATACTTATTTTAAATTCTTCTGTGCTGAGATTTCTCTATACGGATAAAAAACGACGAATACGTCATCGCGACAGTAAGTATTATAGTTAAATGAATTCCAGTACCAAACACAATGTTATTAATATTACACGTTTTCAGTATGCTAATTTTTTCAGTTAATTGAGATTTCCCATCTAAATATGCGTCATCGAAAAGCCACATCGCTGGTAGTTTCATACCACTACATACTAATGTATCTTCCAAAATATTGGGCTCATTAATCCAAATTACTCTTACATGAAATTCTCTGAAATTCTGTAATAAGACTCAATAGTATCTAAATCCCGTAAGCTAATTAAAACAGTCGCACGTTTGTCTGTAGGTACCTAGGTATTCGCACTCGCCTCGGGTGAGCTCTTAAGCCTGCTTTCGCTTTTAATTATTAATTCAGACCAGTGCTTTACACACTGCCCGCCTGCATATTCATGTGAAGGACTAACACTTCTATAATATTCACTCAAATGCCGTATAGAGAGATAGAGACTTTTGAAATATATTATGCACATCAGTTTGTAAAATATTTGGCTCGTTGTAGCTAGCTAATGAAATATGCAGAGCGAAAATAAATTTAAAATTGTTGGTGTATCTTTTAGGTATGTGAGTAATAAAGTTTTAATATATAGAAAGTGTACATTTTGATAAAGTGGCCAAGGTGCGTTATACACGAGGCAACACAAATCTTCATTCATTATAATTTTTGTCATTAACTATTGACAATTTACCGTTTGTATGGCAGTTGCGATTTTGATGATATAACAGCCAATCCATTCCGCATACTCAATTATCAAAATTATGTGTATCAAAATTCTGCACATACGTTAGGGATCACGACTGCGAATAAAATCTTTTTATTCCGTCAGATAAATAATAAAAAAAGAAACACTTATTTTTAAACAAAAAAGCATTGATAAACATAAACCGCTCTAAAATTAAGGAGAAGGAATTTGTGATGTAACAACTACGCAAAATTTATGCACAGAAGTGACATCACGCGCATGTTTCATTCAATGTAATTTAGAAAAATATGTTTTTGATAAAATAAAAGTAACACCCAAATAATTATCCATTATTAATCATTAAATTACATAAGACATTGAAAAAAACACCTGCGACTCTTGTAGAAAACCACATCAATTATCTACATCATGAGGTAAGGAATTTTCCTACCAAGAAACGTCTATGAAGGAATCTTCAAACAGTCACAAAATCTTACCTTCCAGGGTCAATGGAGTGCCAGGATCAAACAGCACATTCCTGCAGCCTATCTGATGCATATCTTACATAGCTGGGCTCACGGCGCGCGAGGCACGCAGAACGCTGCGGATTCTGACGCCTGCAATATTATTGGCACATTCCGACCTATACAATTAATGATGACGGTTTTAAATTGTTGAGCTCATTACTTATGTATTGACTAATAAATAATGTAAGCAAGGGATTGGTTAATGTGAATAGGCAGTGTTCCAAAAGTGATTTACTGACGTTTATTTTTACACTTACTGCTTTTGATGTTTTACCATTTTAAGAGTTTGCATTTCTTTTTGGTTATGGGTATTATTATTCCAACAGACTTAAAAAGGAGTAGGATCGTAAATCTTCGAATATTTTTTAACCTCAGAAATTCAGTTATTGATTCATTAGACGTAAAATTTCATTAAGTTTGGGTCAGTAGTTTTTATTTGAAGTCGTTTTTACGTTTATGTTCTTAAAATTTATTTATTCTTAAGACAAATTAAAAAAACAGATTCTTACAATTATACCTCTCCTTCACACTACCTATTCATAAATCAACAATGCTGACAATAATTTAATGTATTCTAAAGAGAGACCTTTAATCCAGTAAAATACACATAACCATTACAAATGCATTGACTATTTCTAGCCGCTGTCCAGTCCGTAGCTCAACGTTCTTTAAATTCCATACCACTCACATTGGACCTTATCCCATGTAAACAAGGTTCAATTTCCAATAAGGTAAAAGATATTGGTAAGTGAGGCGATATTAGCCTGATCAGCGGGTTGACACGGCTTCAGAAACTTTGCCGACGTCTGCTTGTCGCCTCCGTCCGACCCCGAAGATATCCGGACAAGTTCCACGTATCACTCCGGTTATTTGTAACCTATTTGAGTTTCGATATGAATGGGTATTGTTATTTAAGGTATTGCTGTAATGCAGATACATACATACCTTATGTGGAGTCACATTGTGGTAAGTAAAAAGTAATATAGTTGAAATAGAATATATGATAGTTTTGTAGTCATAACCTATTTACAAAACTTAAATAGAAAACTAAAAATATATACCTACATATTATACTTCTTCGACATTTTGAGCATCGAATGTAGTTTGTTGTAATTGTCTTTTTTTTCAATGACTATAGCACAAATGAATTTAGCAATATTTTCAATGTTTTGTACGGTGGAGATTTTGATATTATTTAAAGAGAATAGCTGATCAAAGCAGAACCAAAAACAAATAAGACAAATAATCTTTAACATTATAATAAAAATAAAATTTAAAAAAAAACAAGCAATTTCAACTCATGACACATTTCCTTTAAAAAAAATAAACTCAAAATCCAATAGAAGATCATATTTAAGTTTATAATTCCAACACTTCGACAATATTATCAATAGTAGACACGTGATATGCAAATATTTCACGGTAAACATGACTGGCATACCAGCCTCGCACCCTCCTGCATACAACACTATCGAATATGAGGGACCTGTCAAAATGTAACGTATGCTACACCTATACGTATAATAATATTGTAGTAACACACATCTATGTACTACTTACCCCACTTGTTGATAGATAGATGATAGAATATTCTTCATTGCTCACCTCATTAGTACACATGCAAATAAATAGTTACACGGTGCCACAATGGGCGGTCTTAATGCTAAGCGACCATTTAGAGACAATCTTTGGATGCATTAGGTTCTGAAGGAGCAACATTTTTTCAGGGAGTCCGCGGTGACAGTTAAAAAGAAGGAATAATAAATAGTTTATGTTCAACATTCAAGAACTAGATTGTACAATATCAAGTAGAGTTCTACCAGAATTTCCACCTATGCTCTGCTAATAGCGTTACGCGCGGCATCGGCTCGCGGCTATTTAGTTTCGCGGATAGATTATAATAATATAAAGAAAACGCGGAAAGTCTTTCCAAACCTATGCTAACTACGAGTTAGTTGTATCTTAAATAAGTTATAACGTTCAAAATCCATAAGTAAAAAATAACACCCAAAATGGGCCTATAGTCAGAAATTGTAATAAGAATATTTGTTTGTTTCAAATCTATGGCGGACTCGGCGACTTAGCGTCCATTGATGCAAGTAGATAATGTTTTCCAGCGCCCAGCTGTTCTGAAGTATAGAGCTACACAAACGTTTTTGTTGTATTTGTAGAATAAGGTTTTGCTGTATTCTCTTCCTTGCTTACGTCACCCAACAGCTCTTCAAAATCCTCCTCGTTTATGACTCCTTTTATCGTCAATACTTTTTATTATAGAAATAATGTGTATTGGGAAGCGGTCGTTATGTTCTCATAAATTCTTGTACTTGTTTTATTGTAGGTTCTATGCAAAAGATCGAATTAGCTACGTTTATTGCTTGATTATATTGGCATGTTGCAAGGCTTGATAATTTTGCTAATCAATGTATTTTATTATTATGTCCAAGAGGTAAATCAGTATTTATATGTACTGCAAGTTGGGATGATCGATTAATGCGATTTAAATAAATTTCAATCTCAGTACGAAACATTTCATTAATATTACATATACAATAACGATGGCATTGATAACAAACTTCATTTGCGAAATCGACTTGATTTTTGTTATAAATTTTATATACGAGTCTGATTAATTATATTTTCAGAAAGATTTGAGGTACTTTATTATATACATTTAAAAAAATGTCATATAAACTGAATAAATAAAATAATCGAAATCGAAGAACAGAATTTATTTAAATGTCATCAATCAGCACAACAACGTTAATAGGAAATTAATACTCAAAAAAAGTAACAAATGAATTAGTCACACAACTGAACCAGCATTACTTGAAACGGCGTTAACTCATAACCGACAGCTCTTCAGCAACTTGTCGTAACTTGCCAAGACTCTCGGATATATTGGGAATATAAATATCCTGTTCCACCCCTCAGCCCTTAGCCCTTTCCTGGCACTTAAGCCATCCCTGACCCTTGTAAGGAACATTTCGGGTTACACACCCATGGGAACTAGTGCACAGTTTGAAAACTTTATTGATGGGTTGTCAGTACCTTTCAATGGAATAGCCTTTTTACTGTCCAACGGGGCGCCGCCGATTTATTTATGCTACTTGATTTTTACATAAAGATTTTGTTTTCTCGATTGTTTTTATCTAGAAATTAGGGATATTATAAGTTAGTCGGATTGGCAATGTATTTTTCCAATTTTTGTAGAAAATAAAAGCGATTGAAACGTCAGATTTCGATTAATTTTTAATCCAAAAAACTAAAGGAAATTTTACAGAATGTTTATTTAAAAAATATAAGGTATTTCAAATAGCAACATTTTACAAAATGTTTTACATTTATGTTGAAACCTTTGTATATCTCATAACATTTTAAATCCTGATAAAATTCCACCATTAAATGATAATGATGAAAAATTACACGCATTCAAACTAATTACACGTCAGTAAACACGGTAATTTTTAATTAACGGAACAATAAACCTTATTTTCATTACAAATTACATACGTTTTGTATTTTATAATTGCCTACATGTTCACATTAACAAAGGGATTACATTAACACATTTATACACAATCAGGAAATAACGAAAGAGGTCCAAGTACTGAGGCTAATCGTAGAATCCAGCATTGGATGTATTATAATAATAAATGTCAGCTTTAATAACGTGTTGAGTTACAAATATGTATATATATGTTAACTATTGTATGGTAGTGTGGCAAAAACCACTTACACTAATAAAGAGCATTATAAAATCAAATGCAATCACGCACTCATGTCGCAGAACGGCGCAGATTCAGACAAGATCACCTTCCACTCATCTGCAAATACATCACAATTCGGTGTTTAGTCCAGGACATCAGGGGCATTAAGGCATCAGGGCATTAAGTACGGAAAGTAACAATAGGGAGTTAAAATTAATTTAATATTTTTAGGATTGTGTTTCGACTTTCTTTACACCAAAAATAAAATAATATGCACTTAATCATGGACATATGACGCTCGCTTTCATTTTGAAATCTAAATATCGTATAATATTATATTATAACTAACGCAATAAACAATATTTTCTAAAACACGCAATCAAACGTCAAGCTGTAGTAGTTTGCACCATTGCGTTCTGTAGTGGGGGGGGGGTGATATTTCCAGCTCTTGCCTGTTTATGTCCCGAGACCAGACAGGCATTTAATTCAATAAGTAACAAGGAGATACGAAGCTGTCGGAATTATTTATTCAGCATAACTATGCAGTAAGCCTTTGCAAATGGCAATCGAACAGAATCGAATTACCTTTCTACAACGACTTTTTGTCACGTGACATTGATTTTTCACTTAAATATTTGTAAGGACAGCTTGAGGTGGATTTTGTTTTGATAATCATAATCTGAAGCCTGAGCCCAAAGGAAATAAATAAAAATTACTTTAATTATAATTTAAGAAATCATTTTAAATAGCAAGCATGAAACTAGCACTTATAAACCGGAGTGAATCGGAGAAATCAATCAATGACCGTAACAGCCTGTGCTTAACTCAAACTACGAAAAAATCACCTATAGTCTAGCTATAGCTCATCAGATAGAAACAGCGCCTCAGTAATGAGGTTACAAAGCCCTCAAACTAATTTAAGTAACCCATATACATTACATATATAAATGCCAACTCCAAAAATTTTCTATCATCTTAACAAGTCGGTCCGGTCGGAAAATCACTACTTACGCTGATTGGACAAGTTTTTCCCATAAGAAGCTGGGCGAGCAGGCGAGCCACTCTCGTGTAAAATTAGCCAACGGTTCTGATTGGGGCCACTACACCGACTTCGGTCATAACTTGTTATTGTAATTAACAATCATGACGTCACTTATATTTTATGCGTCTGTTTTTGTTCTCGTGGTGAACCTGTGTGTATTGACTTTGATTGACCTTATCCTGTGTAGAGGAGAAGAAATTAATATTCTAGAACGTTTTTGTTTGTGGCGGGCAAATAATATAGATTAATAAAAATCCATATAATTTAGATTAATAAAAAAACCATTACCATCTTGGAAATTGATGGATGACTAAATATTTTCTTTTTTCTTTTCTAATTTCATATACTTTTTTTTTGTTAAGGTGGGGGAATCCTCAAATAATTTCATATACCTTGTACCTCAGAACATTCTTATATTTAGGGGTCACAAACAATAATTTACGGAAACCAACTAGGTACTATACAAGTATATACAACTACCGCGATCTATATTTAGCTAGGACACATTAAGACGTGTTATAACTCATCAGTTTGACATGTTTATAATACGGCTAATGCGCGGCTTCACGTCGTGTAATTACCAATGACAGCTTGTAATCTCCGCTAATGCTGAGTGAATAGCTGTGGTGTCAACCTGTAATTAGTTAGATAGCCTCATTTGTTATTACCTATATATTACAGCGGTGTTAGGTTTGTCTTTGACCATTGGTTGTTAAATAAGTATCGGGTATTTTGAGTTAGACTTGATTTTTTGACTTGGTATCGAGTAAGGAAGGGTTACGAAGGGCTTTAAAGCGTATTTCATGGATACAATTTTTACTAGGAAGGTACTTGCTTTAAAAATACAATATTGAATTATAAGAAATCAACATTTAAAATTCATGAAAAAAAAACAAAACATTTACTTAATATCATATTCTTAAAGAGCTTTATAACTCACCATGGAAAGCACGTATCGTATTTCTAAAGAGCCCTTTAGAGAGTTTGAACCTACATACTCACATAATACACTCAACATCGGTACAACCGTTATCACTTCAATCCCAATCATTCGATCCAACAATTCATCGTCAACATATCAATCAACTTACAAAAGTCCTCACTCGATTCTATACGACACAAACTCCCAGTAGAGTTTAGCAAGTCACCGGTACCAAGTTAAGTGACAATAAGATTTAATTTAGCCGATCGCTGGTCGATTTCGCGTCATGTGTTTACCGACAGCCCTGACGGTGATCGAATGTCCCCAGGCGAGAAAATGAAGAGGAAAAATGTCAACGGTAATGATACATTTTGTAGGCGTTGAAACGTGTTTGCTGGTAAGGAAATGGGTTGTAGATATGGATTATTAGTTAGTAAGTTAGTGGGACCTTCTAGATGTGCTGACTGTATATGTAATGATTTGGTGTATTAGAAGGTCTCCCACGTCTTGAAGGAATATTTTATGGTTGTGAAAGAGTGATAGCGAGATACATGACATCTCTCTTCTACAAAAGAAATAATAGTACTTCAAGGCGTGGTGGTAAGATCCCTGGTTTGACTTGCGGCTTTTATTATCGTAGTTTGACTCCAATAGTTCTGCGTTAGAAATGTACCTATATCAAGTCGACAGTTTAAACCTCTTTACAAATAGATTGTTTTTACATTACATGTTTTCGTAAAAATGTAACAATTATTCACTCGCAATAATGTGTATGCTAACAGTCGTCATTATCAAAATAATTTAATATCATAACCTGCAAACCTGAAAACGTTACGACTTTTATGAGCAGTCCAGTTGTGTACTGAAGTTTGTAAGACCAAGAGCTACTCTATTACAATAAACAAAATCCAACATCTAATTGTGCAAATATACCTAAATCTAAATTGCAGATAAAACCCAGTAGGCCACGCCGTCCTCTAACAAACCGTTCTGTCCGGTCCGGAGTCGCGCGGACACATTTATTTGCCCGCCGCCGGTTTCCTCCTCTGTTTACTTAGTACGGCTCTCATTTACGAAGTTAGACGTCCGGTAAAGCCGTGTCCGTCTTATTTGGATAATGCTACGCAAATATGTAGATTTGCAAACATTATGTGCCCCGCCAGTTTTTGACGCTGTTAAAAAATGCATGAATTTGCGTCACCCTTTTTGTAATGGACTCGTATCTTCGTGCAAATATAATTCGTTTGACTAAAAATTTACTTTTTTATTGCTCCTTTTTAGAGAGCATTAGTAGTCTTGTAAGTACATTTTTTTGCATATTTACGGTTTATATTTTAGTGTACGATGCTGGCTCAACGCCGAGCCCGCGACAATAAAATTACACGCGACATAAAGCAAAAACACACCCCAACGCATTAACACTGTTATACCTAACGACCATAATAACTTGAGCCGCGAACGTTCTTACAAGATCTTCTGAATAGCTTGGATTTCTAAAGAGCTATGAGGGCGTGGGGGTTCAAATAGTGTGGTACATAAAACACATCTTGTTATGGTAGTACGGAAATCGAGCAAGTTTAGTCGGATGTCGAGATAACAACTATGAAAAGTAGAACTATAACAATTTATGTACGGTTTAATGAACATAACGTTTGTATGTTTTGATTGCCGATGTATTTGGGAACTGCCGTTTTGGCTTCGATATCAAGATCTTATTTTTGAGTTTTACTCCCAGTTCTTGTTTAAATACGAATCATAGACGGTCTATTTTGGTCTTTAAATGATCCTTTTGTATGATGGGGTGGTTCCAGACTTTAGCTAAACTTAAAGTAAGAGATATAGGTATACCAAACCAACCAAAACATCATGAGGTAACTTTCAGTGAATACTTCTAGTCCAACAACAGTAAAAAAACAAACAGTATTGGGTAATAATAAAGCTGGAACTATAACACAAAGTACTCGAATAATATAAAAGGTTACATAAAATATTTTATTACGTAAGAAATATCGAAGGCGAATCTACCTGGATTAGGTATAAGGTAAATAAACAACATCCCTTCATCTCTTAATCAATCCAAAAAATAAATGTTATTCGAAGGATAAAACTTGGTAAAAATAAGTCAATCAATATTCGCCTCGAAGGTACACCAGACTTGCCGGTTGTATGTCGGATAAGCATACTTGATACTTTCACTATTATCTTATTTTACAACGTCTTGTGTCTTTTTCATTTATGTTAAAACAAACTGGAATTAAATGGAAAATTTAAAAATCTTGTTCACAAAAAAATATATAATTTTCCGTGAGCGCAATCTCAGTAATTTGCTGTAACGCATTATTGGAACTAAGCATTATATTACAGAATCTATACAGCCAATGATTGTTTTTAAAACTTATGGGTACTTTGGTCACTTCAACTAAAAAGATTGTCGCTTTAGTCGAAGTCGTAGTGAAGAACACTGTATGTATGTATTATGCTTTAAATTAATTTTATTATCAATAAAATTACTTCAAGTATCAAAATTGATTAGTCGCGCTAGTTAATCTTGTAGAATTTTAACATTTGCGCTCGTTAGTCTGTAATAAGACGGAGTTGTGTCAAATATTGATGTTGGAGCTCCATCATATTGATTAGCCAAGGCCGCGCCCCACGATTTATCCTTATATAACCTACTGTAATCATAATATTGGTATTAACTGGTGTAAGACTTGTCTTGGAGCCGTAGAATCAATCATAATTAAGATTATTATTAATGAAATTTTTAAAGTTTCACAGAATAGATACAAATTTTAGATTTATAAGTAAATTGTTTTTCTTTCTACATTAAAATGAGGTATAGCAGAAAGTTAACATAACATAACATTCTACTTAAATATAATGATGCTTATTCTAAAACAAAACTTCCAAATAAACTGCTGGGACTTGGTACATATTCGTATTTTTACTGATTCTTGTCCCATGAGTACTACTGAACATTGGTAGTTTTAACATTCATCTATTGCAGGAATAGCAAAGTTGTTAATACCTACACTGCACCTACTTACTGCACGGTACTAAGTACCTAGTACCAATTTAGTATATAATCTAGTATAACTCTACATACAACCGCAACTTCCACTAATATTCCAGCAACAAAGCCGTCGCATCACCTTACTCACCCAGTTTCGCTCGCAGCACTCCACGCTCGCACGACAGTCAGTCCGTCTTCATTAGTGTAAAGCAATCACCGTGAACATTCGCACCAGCACGCACTCGCTCACGCTAACTGCAGGCGACTACTATTGGATCTAAACTCACTGTAAACTCGAATTTTGTAGAGTCAGGTTTAAGTTACGAAGTTTTCATGGTTTGTTTTCTGTATTTGAATGTGGATGTTTACTGTGTAGTATTGTGTTACTAAGATAGTGTAAAATTGTAGTAAATATTTTTGTCAAAACTCACAAAAATTGGGCATAAAAGGACAACATTTACATGTACATATTTTAACGATAGATTTTTGCGATGTTTTCTGAGTTAATTACTTATGTGATATACAGATATTTTGTTCAAAACTTTATTCACCACAAATATTTTTGAAAAATCAATATGAACAATTTTAAATAAGTAATTACTAATTGTTTCACGTAGCTCATGAAAATCGCTGAATTCCAAAACTGAATGCAGGTGACCTACATACGATCATTCATTTTGTCAGTTTCAAATTACGAAATTAAGCTTTGGCTCTACAAAGCGTTATTCAAAATGAAAGGTTTATTGGCATTAATGCTGTAGAGCATAATGGTACGTAAAGAGTGAATACTTGTCGATAAAATTAATTACTTTTTTCCATTTATCTTCATTTTAAATATAGTTTTCAACGCATGAAAAATTTATTGAATTAAAGGCTTCTATTTCATCACTCTTGGTCAGATAAATGAAATAGAGCCCCAGTCCGTGTAATATATAGCTCCAAGTTAAAAATATGTAATAAAATTGAATACACACGAAATACCCAAAATTTAAAGCAGGCTCGAGGAAGAAGTTACATAAGATGCTCTCACTGCGTCGTAGCACCGTCGTAGATGTTGTAGCTCGCGTCGCGTAGTAACGCCGGCCGGTGTAGCGAGGCGCGAACCGTGAACGACACCTGACTGCTACGTACGCCACATCGACCGCTACGCCCGTGTGCAGACTTACTTCACGGTTAGATTAATTGAGATACTAACGTATACATTTTATCAGCAGAATGTGTGTGATAATATTGTGATTATGAATTATTTGCTGCGATAGAAATTATCATAAGAACTGTTGGTAAACTTCAAAGATAATGTTTAGAATATTTTGTTTGTATTTTTACCCAAGTCAATTAAGAAATGTAAACTCTTATTCTGCGACAAAATTCTTAAAACATTTATTAATCTTAAGCGGAAAAAAGGACCTACTAAAACAGTATTTTTATATATTACTTACTAGAAAGACACCAAAACGAAACATCAATACGATGTAACAAACGCCATGGTTACAATAATTCGAATATACGTAGATTAGCGTCATCAACTTGGGAATGTGTCGCTTCAAAGAATATCTCAATTGATAAAGGAAGGAAGGATCGCGTACAAAGAGAGGACCCGGATGTGCCTGAGGGTTGAATAGTTTGGGTCCTCCGGCCCGAGGTCGCAAAGGGGACTGTGTGTACTTGGAAAAATATAAATGGGTCAACTACAATCGTCTTGTTCCGAAGATTTTGATTATTGGTCAACTACAGTGAAGCGTCAAATATATAAATAATGGTGACAATTGACATAATTAACATAAAAAAGCTCATGGGATATAATAGAAATTTTTGTGTATCATAAAAGTGACTTCCAATCCCCATTAGTCCATAAAATATCCTTATATCAACCTGTAAGACCCACATACCTAGACATAAGCATAACGTCTTCATACCCCCAAAAACAAGCGTAAACATAACACATACTTATAAATTTGGCAGCATCTCAGTCTCGAACACGTCTCGGTGGGCGGTGGGGTGTAATTTGAACAAATGAGCGACGGCTACCGAACCAAATTAGATTCTCGCCGGTACCAGTCTGTCCCCGTACGACCGGCGGTCCGGCGAACCCGGCCCGGACCGGATCGCCTCACTCGCCAACAGATTACGGCACTTGGCTACCCAGCCCCTGCAATTTGTATCGCCTATAGCGATAGATCTTGCGTCTTTTTGGATACGATTTAAGGGTTCGATATTATTTTGATTGTGTTTTGGGTAAGCGTGATAAAATCACGTTAACGGTCGTTCGTAAAATTTAAACAATTTTTGTGGCCTAAAATGCTGATGAAACAATACGTGTTATACTTCATGGCCTTACATCTAAAACCCTATACACTGTATAAGTAGATATGGATAACATCAACACTATAGTTTTCTGAAACCCAAACTGATTTGAGCAATCATTTTTCTTGTTACCTATTGAAAATTACGTTTAAGTTCTCGAAAGATGCTAAGAATACTCACAATTAGCATACCTAATCAAAAACCAAAAAGTACATCTAAAAAATAAATCAAATCAATATTGGCCGAATGTAAATAAATGCCCTGTTATCCGGTGTTTAAACAGTGTTCGCAGAGGGCGTCGCCCCCGTCGGGTCCTAATCAAAAAATTGAACTTTCAATAAAGGGAATCATTAATTCTGCTTAGGGAGGGATCCCGTAACATCCTAACGAACTCCACAAGAATCTTGGGATGTTTTTGTCGGATAATTATTTGAAAGAAATACTTAGGAGTACCGGCCCTCCGTCCACTTGGGAAATTGTTTTCGACGCTTTACAAACATCCGAGAAAAATGTCTGACTATTACATGTTGTTGTGGGGTGATATGTACCTACTTTAAGTAGTATAGTTTTATAGGTTATTTATTTTTATCCAGTGTACTAGCGACATGGCAAACATAAATTTGTAGCAGGATTAATGTAACCGCAAAGAGCCGCAGTGACAATACCCACACGACCACAGCTTGACTTCTTTTAATCGCGAAGGCAGTACATGTGTTACTACAATTAGCATGATAGACCTTTCCATAATTTTGTCTAAGACAATTGTTTGAGAGACAGACATTAAAATTGAGTTAAAGATAAACCACACCCTTATTCTTAACTTTATGGTTCTCATACTTTAATTGCACACAGCCTCAAAATTGTCATGTTCTAAGTATTAAGCGTTCAAATTCAAATTAATCCCCTGACAAAAATACGCGAACTTTTGGCATAACTATGTCTATGTAATTACCTAAAATTCATATGATTTTTCAAACGATTGTTTATTTTTTTAATATTTTACACAAAAGAATAAACAAGAGACAATCGAGTGAGCGACCACAGCGGCTGGCGTCTCGCGGATATTGATCCGATATTTTTCTCAGACGCTATTACCGTAATGCAGCCAATCCCCCGACATTGCCCGACATCGCGAGCGGCGGGAATTAATGATGTCCTTTATTGGAGCCACCATTTTTTGATTCCATCCCACACCAGAACGCGACAACAACAAAGACTTTTATCTGTATCAAAATTTCCACATCCATTGCGTAGTTTTTACGTCTTACGCGTCACAATTTTGCTGTCCAAAAAGCAATGGATGATGTATTCGTTGTAGATTACTTTTTCATTATTTTGTAGTAGGCCCCTAAACTGAGATCCATCGCTGGAGGCACAGGAAGCCAACAAAATCCTTGTTTACACGGACCGGGCTCACATTAAAAGCAGACCCCAGTCGCTTTAAGGCATTATTCGGATCTGTCCGGGATTACCGTATTATATTGTCAAAAAGGGATGTACGAATTTCTATTTGGTAACCATTGTGTTCACCTAATTCACACGACAGGAAAAAGTCGACGGAATCAAATTGTATCTTGAATAGATTAACACTGGGCTTGAAAATGAATTTAAATGTGCCCAATTGTGTTAATCTTTATCTTATGTGAGATGCTCATATGTTAGTGTTCTATAGTAATTTAATGTAAATCATGAAATAATTTCCGAGCTAAAAAAACTATCTGCATGAACATAAGAAATAATGCTAAAGAAAGAAAGCAAGCATATGACATAATTTTACAAACATAAATGGTTATTCGAAATGCCTACACAACGCTTCAATTATTTAAAGACAAAGCACCGCCACACGTATCGAATACAAAATCAAAAGCTCTCACTCAGCCCGACAGAATCTAATTCGGTGCCCTACCACGAAAACCACTCGTTCACCAAACCTAGCACCTAATGATAAAGTTAGCGAACTCTTTGACCAATTACGACAGACAAATGATACACGGCGTGTAACGTAAGCAAGCGGGATCGACTGATCGCATCGCCTCGCAGTGAAGCGAGCCAATTAATTGAAGGCACTAGAAATCCAGTGTCGCGCTGAGCTTGGATTATCCAATGAGCTAATTCGAAATACCGTTCATTAATTGTACCGTTCTTTATATTATCGATTGGTTGTAGAATAGGCCGCAATGCTCATTTCTTTTGTTATATTTTCCATATTTGAATATTTTTATACAGCTAGCGATATTAACGTAAACCGACCGAACTCACATAAGAAAATAGGAATTAATAAATCACAGCGTTAAAAGATCTTGAAAGATCTTCATCTTAATAGGCCACTTGACTCATATCGCCATAATGTGCAAAGTATTTTTTGTTGTATAATTGAAGAATGACCAACCTTAATGGTTGGTCATTCTTCAATCTCAAACACTATAAAAAATTATAATTATCATTAACATTGTGAATTTATTTACATAAGCCAAATATTCATTTGAAAATACATACCAGAGAAATCTTCATCTCAACTAAAACGTCTTGTTCCATCCAGTATTCATCGTACATATCAATTAGGCGGGGTGTAGACTCGCGCCACTATCGCAGCAATCGCGTTAATTATCGGCAGACGGTAACCCAAGTTATCACCCCTCTGACTGCATCTTAACTAGATTAGCTATCGAACTGCGCTCTTTACTGTACCGTTTTATAAACATCTTTATTGCTTTCTGCATTTTTGAGGTGAAATGTCGAATTATGTAAATTGCCAATACTACTACTAGTTTCGAGTCTTGTTCCTAAACTTCGCATTCATGTGGATTTAAAATCCCTGAAATTGACAGCTAATTAAAGGTTTTATTAAGCATAGTGATAACAATGAAATTATATTCGAATAAATAACCGTTTAAGTCATAATTAATCAACTTATATTTTTTTGCCCTTACTTTCCGACTGCAGAGCAAAGGCCTCTTTTCGATATTGCCAATCTGTTTCACCTTTAACAAACTTAAAAAGACGCCTTTTTTTGTTTCCCACTAAACATCAACCACTTGTTCCTCGTCAAATTACAATAGAATTAGTTGTAAAAAGGTAGGACAGTTCGCCAATTAGTAAGGACGTCGGTGCCCCATGTCCGTTACAATCAATCTCATTTGTTGGCAATTAGCGAGGCTACGTCTACAGGCCACTGTCCCATCAAAGTTCAGCTGTGAGAGTTTAGAGCGCACATTTATCGTGAAGCGATGTAACTGCGATTCTGGTGCATGCGTGCGGAGTATTTGCTTCGAAATTCACGACCTTTTAGGACAATTTATTTAAAGAGGTCAATAAAAAAATGAATGTAATTGATAGGATTCCTTTCCTACGTTTTCCTCATAATGGGTATAAATGTTTCTCTGTCATAAATTAATCACTTCTTCTTTGATTTTCTGTGCTTAAATTATTAAAGACTACAGATCAGATGTTACTTACAAAAGTCTCATAAATAAAACATAATATAAAGTCAATACAGTTGTAATGTATTGAGTCGGAATCAAATTTAAATTTATTCAACCGACGAATTTGTTTCACTATCGTAGCGATGTTGCAACAGAATCGCTATGAAACTTCAGAATAGTTCTGTTCGCGGCGTGACATTGTGCCCGTGTGATTGGCTCGCCACCGCAGCGCGGCATCGCACCGAGTTTTCTGCCGGCGGTTTTCTAATCTGAGCACGGAATTCGTCCGCGTTTTCGACAGTTGCATTTAAATGTTTTATTCGAATATGTCCTTTTCACTACTGAGTTTTATTTGCTGTTTCTCACTCTTCTATTTATAGATACCCCTTGTGAACATATAATTCTACACGATTAGGATTAATTTTCAAATGTCAAAAGTATTTATTCAGCGTACAGGTTTTATGAATAAAAATAAAAAACCTTTTAGTTGTCAATGATTTTTGTCTATACTATTTGACATTTGTCAATCGTGGTAAATAGTCATACCGTCACATATAGAGAACCAAATTCGTGCACAAACACAAAATTCTTGTAAAAACTAAGAAGTTTCTTATAGCTTAAAGTATGGAATTCAAAATAGTAAATAACGTTTTAAAAGTTGCAACTGATTAGTGAGTACATGATTAAAAGATCGACTGTTAGCACCAGACCAGACTTGGCAAATAGAACGCTGCTGCTGCTTTTAAAATTGCTTCTTCCAAGTCCATGTAGTCCTTCTTCACACTTGCCTGCCACCAGCAAAAAATTGTCAAAACTTTTCCAAAGAACGTTCAAGGTAAGAAAAGTCTGTTTCCATCTCCCTTAGAGGCAGAAAATTGGCTTCTATCATGCGTACAATCTGTATTACCAATAATTTAATTGTTGACGATAATTGCCATTCAATAGGCCACTTCTATTTAATTTGATTTGTCCGTTTCGCCTCCCCTTATAAAGCGACTGCGAATTCCGATGTAACGGACATCGATAGCCATACACAGACCGCAATGGCTGACATTCGATTTGTTTTTGCCGCATGGGAATATGAATGTAATTCACCAATGTATTGTTCAACATTTGAAACAAATGGCTTTTGAAAACAATAACTGGGTTCAGAAGCATTTAAGCTAAACTTAACCTTTTTTTTATTTATATATAAATTTCGGAATCAATTTGTAGTTCTCTCATTTAAATTCGTGTAAGACATTTTTACTCACCAAATAATTGATCGAACATTATGGGAAAAATAACGATACCAACTACCTTAAGACAACTACAAAATTCATCAAGAACCATCATGTTTATGATTTATCACATTTTTAGTAATTAAATATTTCAGTTAAATGAACGCCGCACATAATGAGCGTCATCTTAAAATCGGCACGCCCTCGACGAGTTAAAAGCACGATGCAGCGACAGGACCTGTTTTACATCTACGATGACAGAAACGAGAGCTCGGAGTCCGATCAAACCGAATGCGCCGATGGCAGTACCCAGACGAAACTTAACAAAAGTAAATAACCATATACCAATGAACCGATAGACCATCAAACTATACATGTTCGAAGCCCATTGGAAGCCATTCGAACTAAACCATCAAACCTTTGCAAAAGGCACCGGATAAATTGATAAAAAATAATTAACTCAGGCGGACTAATTTGGATTGCTCGACTAGTTTCGGACCAGAGACCTCAAACATGGGCTTACATAGCAGCGATCTAGTTCGAGTTCGGGATGTTTGATCCGAAGCTAGTCGGCAAATCCCAATAAATACGCGTGACTACTGTTTCTAAACAATTATGAATCTACTTTCCGACCGTTCTTCTAAAAACGTACATAGAACGATAACAAAAAAATGAATTTTGCCGCTTAGCTTCCAAAACGTCAATGAACAAAGTCGTCAATGAGTCAATGGTCAAAGGATCATCTACAAAAACTATAAAATATGTTTAAGGCAAACCTAAATCTACGTATTCGAGTCAACTTGTAGTCGTTGATTAAAATATAACCGTTTTTTAGGGCGACGCTCACCGGCGACATCACTAAAAAACATCATAACACCTCGGAGAAAATTGAAGAAACGAAAGGGTTAGAAATACTATACTTAAATACTTATTAAACGATGATTATTGTAAGACTATAATTATAATTAAAATTTTGTTCCAGTACGGTTTATGGACTGGAAGAAGTATCACAGACTGAGCGTAATATATTCGTTTATAGATGAATTAGAAAGAGACTTCCCAGCTATATGCACTGTGTCAGTCATTGGGAAATCAGTTGAAGGTAGAGATATCAAGGTAAACAAAGGCCGCTTATAAATGTAATCTGAATTTTTGGCAGTCAATCGCCCCAAATGTAAAAAAAGCATCATGATAAGCTAAGCTATAGCCTTTTTCCATCTATGTTGGGGTCGGGTTACAGTCCAACCAGATGCTGCTTATTACCAGTAACAGATTACCAGTGACTGCCTACCTGACCTCCTAAACCTAGTTACCTGGGTAACTCGATACTCCTCATGGGCATCGTGTTGCGACGTTTAAACATCATTAATTTCAAATTCGTTATATTTTCCAGATGTTAAAGATATCAAACAGTAACGCGAACAACTCTGCAGTATGGCTCGACGCTTGCATACATCCACGAGAATGGATCAGTACTGCTGTAGTGACGTACATAGCTGATGTCCTCGTCAGGAATTTTCATACGTTCTCCACATCCATCACCAACAAAGACTGGTAAAAAACATTGTATGGTGAAATACTTTTATAGGGCCTAAAAATCTAAAACGTCTTTTTTCTTGGTATTTGACTGCTGCGGAAGACAAATTTTCTTTCATCTCTCGCTTTATCTGATCCACGGAAGAAGTACACAGTATATTAATATTTTTCACTCATTTTCTTTCAGGCATATAATACCAGTTTTAAATCCAGATGGTTACGAATATACACACACAGGTGAACGCATGTGGAGAAAAAACAGAGCCTGTTATGGAGGCGAATGTGTGGGTGTTGATCTCAATAGAAATTTCAGGTAATGTTTTACATAATGCATCAAAATTTATGAATTTATCGATACTATCCATGAATTATACGGTTTTACAAGTACAGATATTTTTTTCCCTTAACAGCCTTTGCTATTCAAATGATTAAAATCAAAATTATGTTTCAGTTATGCATGGGGACAAAGTAACGGGGAGCAAGGTTCCTCTGATGAACCCACTCATGTTTTCTATAGAGGTCCCGCACCATTTTCGGAACCGGAAACGGTTGCAGTGAGGGTAAGCTTATTGAGATGTTTCAGTATTTTATCGTATGTTTTTTTTTTCAACTCTTGATATAACCATTATTTCTCTTACAGGACACGATATTAGGATCGGTGACACCGTTCAAGGTGTTCCTCTCCTTTCATAGTTACTTCGAGCTAATAATATTTCCATGGGGCAACAGGAAGGATCCATGTCCAGACTATCTCCACTTATTGGAAGCCGGCACAATCATGGCAAGGGTAACTCCACGTAAGGGACTAGAGAGTAGATTAGTCCGTGTTAATGAAATATATATTGAAGTAGATGATGATGTATCAAAAAGACTAATTAAAACTGATTTTCAGGCAATACATGAGACGTCTGGGAAGACGTATAAAGTTGGAAGTACAAAAGACCTCACATACTACGCATGTGGGACGAGCATTGACTGGAGTTACTCGATAGCGAAAATACCATACTCGTTCATGGTTGAGCTGAGGAGCAGAAAACACAAATTTAGATTACCAAAAGAACAAATCATGGAAAATTGTGTTGAAATATGGAATGCGGTCATAAAACTAATGGAGTACGTCGATCAACATTAGACAATATATTATGTGATGTCAATGACGTTTGTGCCATTTTAAGTTCCACATACTCTTAGTTTTGTGAATGTGAGCGATTAAAAATAATACCGACATTTGTTTCTCATTTTTATTTATCAATCGATAAACCTGATACGAACACTTTAAAAGCACATTACAAATAAGCATTGCGTCAAAATTACTGACGCAACTTCTTCGCATTAACAGCACAGTTCAAACACTTCTTTTTATCTACAAATTCGATAAGTGCTTTTATACCGCTGAGTATCTCAATACAGCAGTCTAAAATTTCCTCTTTCGGTAACAAGAATCGATCATGTTTACTTCTGAGTTCAACAAGATAGGAGAAGGGTATGCGAGCGGTGCCATAACTCCAGTCTATACTTGTCCCACAAGCGAAGTACATGATATCCTTGAAGTTACCAACTTTATACATGCGGCCGGAGCTTTCGTAGATGGCCTAAAAAGGAACGACATAATAAGGTTTTAAAGCAAATGTATGAAAACATTACAATCTTTTATGTAACAAAATTATAGGATTACTTACTTTAGCCATAGCAGTTCCGCCCTCAAGTAAATTTACATAATCAGGACAAGGATCAGCCGTGTGGCACCATGGAAAGGCAATTACTTCACTGCAAGCGTGCAACGACAGGAATATCTTAAACGGTGTCCCTGAGTACAGAATTATGTCCTATTAAAGGAGTAATCATTTTCTTTCAGTATTTCTACAATCAATAAAATGAGTTGATCGAAATTGTGAAACTTACCTTGATAGCCGTAGTTTCAGGTTCCGAAAATGGTTCAGTGCCCCTATAGTTAAGGTGATTTGGGTCACCTGACGAATTCTCACCACCACCTCGTCCCCAGTAATAGCTAAAATGGGAATTACTATTTAATTAGACTTAATAAAAAGCCCTCTAATGACGATTCACCAACTGTTTATCGAATTTACCCAAAATTTCTATTGAGGTCAACTCCTGTGATAGTGCTTCCAAAACGTGCTCTGTTTTTTCGCCACATCCTATCGACGGTATGCGTGAAATGATAACCATCTGGATTTACTACAGGAACAAGATACCTGAAACAATGACGTTCATCATTTATTTTTTCTACTTCTAAGATGAATAATTATTGTTGTATTTCTCGAGTTGGATTTTACCAGTCTTTAGTGGTACAGGTTTCTGGTAACTTGTCAAAGTTCCTGGCTATGTGATCAGCTATGTAAGTGATAACTGATGTGCTGATCCATTCTCTCGCGTGTGTGGCGCCATCTATCCATATTCCTGTATTGTTAGCATCGCTATTTGATATTTTAAGCATCTGCAAATAAAAATACTCTCTATTAAGTATATTACACGTCTTACAACCAAATCGACAAGTTAAAATACTCGTCAAATATCAGTCAGTATTTTGATGTGTCGAGGCTGACCAAAGCATAGTTTTTAAATTTGCCGTTTTCTTGGCCAATTTCGCTAGTTACCATCTAGCCGCTTGTGTGTCTGCTAATTTTGGGTAGCATTTGCTTTAAAATGTCCTTATTTTAAAACCTCCTTAGCCTTAGAGTTGCATACGAACCTTTATATCCCTCCCCTCCACTGACTTTCCGATAACAGTCACAGTACAAGTTGATGGAAAACTTGTCTCTAAATCTTCTAAAAAGCTATACACGCTGTTAAGAGGATAAAAGTCTTTCCAATCCAAATAACGTTCTGAAATTAAAATAGTTCTATGATTATAATTATTTCACATACCTCTGCTTATAAGTAATGGTGGACAATATAACATTTGTATTAATGGTTGATATGTTGATATTTACATTCGTCTAGCCGATATTTTTTTTTTTTATATTTTTATGGAGGATGGGGGCCTCATTGCTGAATGTGAGGTATTCAATCCTGAAGTCGCAGGGGTTGGGAACAGCCTCGGAGCTAACATGACTGTGTGGAAGATTATATACATATATGCAATACATAATATTAAAATATATCATAATACATATATATTTTTCCTTAATAAATAGCATTGTCCTCCTCTCTCCTACTTTTGCTGTGCCCGACAGGGTCCATAATGAGCTGTGAACCTATAGTCTGATTTTTAATTCGAGGCAGTAAAATGACATTTCCAGTGTGGCAGGTTTTTAATTCCAAATAAATAGTGATGTGTTAGAATCGACTTATTACAATCAAAAGTTAGTCGAGCTTACATTTTTTTATTCAGATATCAAATTAGCTCTGCATAAAATAAAATATATTTACGACAATTAATCAAAAGACATGCACAGTGACTGTTTTTAAATGTAAAAATAATAATATTAATTTAAATTTATGAAATGAAAGCCAAATGCGGTGCTGGTATAAGATGAAGCACCTTACCATGTAAGAAAAGTCGAGCGCATCCAACTCCAAACTGGATGAATTCTGACATTATGCAGTGGTTGGATGAAAAACAAATTTAATATCAACTTACAATTATAAAAGCTCAATTAATAGAAATAGCAAATTTTTGATACATAATAAAATAAAGCATGACTAAATGTCATCGTCGTAGTAAGATTTCCAAACATCACTATTGTAGCGGGTCACCCTTTTTTGTATAAATGACAGTTGCAAGTGTCATTTTACTGCCTCGAATTAAAAATCGGACTATAGTTATGATTTACCACCTATGTAACATTATGGTATGCAATAAAGATTTGATTTGATTTGACACTTCTAACCTACGCACGGGTTGAAGGCACGATATGGTGCGCAAAGAGGATTTTGCTAGCTGTCGGCTAATCGTGCCTAGAACGTGCCAGTCGAAATATCTTAGATACATACTCAAAGGCGATCGTTGCCGGATGCCCAAGGCGGGGCTGCGGACACGGCGCGGGATCCCACTGGTCCCGTTGGTGTCGCTCACAAGGACCTCGAAACGGATATCTCTTTCCCGAAGGAGTTTCTCCACTTGCATAGTCCGAGTCCCTTCCACCAGGACTTCCATCGAATTCCGAGTTTCTCTGTTGATCACTATAGCTGAAAATTAACACAACTTGGATAATCAATAATGTCTACAACAATCCACTTGCACTCGGGTAACGAAATTGCCATGGTAACGATGCCTATCTCATTTTCCCGGTAATGCAGACACGATTAGTGAGATTGGTTACCTTTCAAAAACATCAAGAACCAAAAATTTTAAGTCCTCTTTGCTACGCACACATCAGATAGATCCTGTATAAGAATATTTCCCCACAAAACATGAACTATCAAACCCACCTCCTTTGGTGTCTAAATTTTTCAAAAACGTTCTTTGTCCATCTTTCGAGCATCTTATATCCCATACTTGGTACCTGGCGTCCGTGCGTGCCACTTTGACTAATATTCACAAACTATTTAACTTTGAATTTTAATAAAAATAATCCACGGATGCCTTAAATTTTTAACTGATTTTTTGACATTTTATCACAATGATTGACGTATACATTGACATTCATAGTGTAAAATTATAGAGTATCATCGTTCCTAAGAATATCAACTCAACATAGGTAGAATTCAATATTCATTTACAGGTTCATACAGGTAGTACCTTCAAAATCCCAAAAAAATAACTAACCCTGTCTGTTTTCGTTTCATAGCAAGTTGAATGTTGCACAATGTTATTGTAATGAAGAATTGTGGCTGAATGCGCTGGCTGGCGCGGCGCTCAAGGCGGGCTAGCTCGATAATTACATGTAATCAGATATTTTCTGTAAGCGCCTCGCTCGCCCTCGTCTCGCCCATGCACTCCCCACTAATGAAACAGATACCCCTACCACTGGTTCGCAGTGCTAAAGTCACTTTTGTTTCCGTTTAAAGGTAAAAGTTGATTGCAATGGCCGATGTTTTTACAACTTTCGGCCTAGCTAGGAAATGAAAAATTTAACATACAGATTCCACATTGTAATCGCACTTTTTATCGAAATAATTCTTTAGTGTTCGTGAATCAAGTAAACTTCATACGTGGTTTCTCTTGTCTTCCACAACACATCATGAAAATTCACATTGTATATATGTATACACCTTCATTTCGGCCGTAGAATGCAATTTTTCAGATTTAAGTTTCGTTTAAATTCATTATAAACCTTGGTAGCTGTTCATATCGTTTGAATTGTAAGTGTATACTGAGAAAAACTGGGTTACGGTGCGTACGAGTAATGAACTAATGTTTTAGCTGGCTACATCAAACTTACCTCACACACATCAGTCATATATCATACACATCATCATATCGTACACAGCGTATAGAGTGATGGCTGAGTTAAATGTTAACAAAGAAAATAAGACTTTTTATTGGTTTCAAAAACATTCTAAATCGTTTAATAAGAATAATATAAATATAATAACGCTTGATATTTGGTTTAGTTAGCAGGTTTCTTGGTAAATTAGGTACGTAATATAAATATGGAATTCTAATGACATTATTGATGAATTACATGATATTTAATGAAAAGTCAATCTATTAGAACACATTTTAAACTGTGTTTATTTTGCACAATAAACAATCGCACAATAAAGACAGTTTAAAGAATGACTTGACGGTATTTCAAAAACAACTTAACTCGAAATATTCTGTATTTCTGGCATTCGAGTGACAAAATAAATTAGTTACAATAGTTAGGGTACAAGATGTCGGTAGCCCGCTAACCTGCCGGTGTACCCCAAACTGCTCCCCGCCCGACTGTCACCTCGCCTCGGTCTTACGCGCGTTTATCTTTTTAATTGTACCCCCCACCCCTCCACATTCCACCCCTCGAACCCCCGCTTGTTACTACCTCGTTAGATTTAGCGAATCACTCATACGTCTCCTTATTTATTAGTTAAGGTGGATTGAACCGAAAGCCTTTGGTTTAGAACATTTTTTTTATATTTGAAAAACACGTGGACCTTTCGAGGTCTACAGAGATTCGTGTTAAATTTTTTGTTTCTTGAATCTGGGGCAAACATTTTTACAGCATCTCACTTTTTTCACATATTTTTTTTCTAACCCGTCTTAAAAGAAAAGAGTAATGTAACCCATCATTTATTTGCCGGCATGGTCACTAATAATATAAAACAAAAAAAATCGTAGCCACAAGGTTGACTTTACTTTGATTTAAACAAAATAAACAAGGAATTACAATTAGTCGCAAAATGTACGCACCAATGCTTAGTGGGTGTTCAGGGGTGGTAAATCGGTGGACGTTAGCGTTATACAGCGAAAGCGTAGAAGATCTACTTGAAAAGGCATTTTAATAGGTGTCATTTTTTTTTAAGTTTTTAACTAAATGTCCTAATTATCCCAACCCAATTATTACAGGTAGAAATGCATTATATGTTTTTCTCCACTATCACAATTTCGGACTCACGCTACTAAGCCTTTTCTGTTCCCAATTGTCGGCCATTTATTATCTTTATTAATTCATACACAACAGACAATTAAGTTACACAATCAAATACGACAATATATCAAAACGCCTAATTTTTCAGATTCAAATTAGCTTCAACTTCAGGTGAAACGATACAAAAATGTTCACTCGTTTTCGTTAGCCTTCTGAATCAGCTTTACTTGTGGTGTTGCTTTGTTTTTCATTAGACGTTGCTTATGGGCCAACGTCGCGTCGCGTCGCTAAGCACTTAACTGCCGGTCCTGACTTAGTATTCAATGTGAAAAACGTTTTAACGATCTCTTTGAAATCTGTTGAATCTTTTCTTCTTAGGTCTACCAATCCTTACAACAGAGATCTTAATTTTGTTGTATTGGTACTTATAATAAACTTATGTGACATTATTCATATATTTTCAGGCTTGTTTATACCTTTATGTAGGCAGAAGTATTCACGGCCTACCTTATAAGGGATAGGTAGAAATATGAAAATGTGCTCGCATAATATTAAATAACTGTAATGCATGGTCAAAGTAATAGCTTTTATAAGCTCATGTAGGGTTTTAAAATTTCGATTACATGTTAGAAGACTTTGGGAATGACAGGACTCTGATAGAATGAGTGTACATCCTGTCATAGCTAATATTTAAAAACTATTGAACAAAACTGCATCGTCTAAAGCAGCTTGCGTCTATAATTTTGACAACGTCAATCAAGCATCATGGGCTACCTCAAAATGAAAACCTTTTAATCAAATTAATAAAGTAACCCATATCCGAACATGATTCCGTTGCAAAACTGAATACCTATTCCGAAATTCCCACTATGAATATCTCTTAAAATGGACCGGTTAAAAATCTGCCAATTTGTCAAAAATACCAAGAACCTAACCTAGCCGAACAATAAACTTTCATTTTCAATCACCAAAGAAACCAGAACAATCTTACAATGACTGGAAGTGGTTTCCACCGCAAATGCCATATGGCTTACACCTCATCAGTGTCTCGTCCAACCACACCCAAATCCGCTACACTGAGCAACCATCGCGAACACTCGGCTGATAGAGACGAACGTCGTCATGATACTCAACGAGAGTCGAGCAGTGCCAAGCTCTGCTATATAAAAGATGGCGTACAGGTTAAAGAGAAAAAGTCACGTGAACCTAAACCAGAAGAGAAGAGAGAAAAACTAGGCAGATTAAGTGATGTCTCTAAACCACCAACTAAATTTTATCCACAACGCATCATGGATGTCCATGTGGAGGACAACTTTTTAAAAAACCCTGTCCCCGTCGAAGGGCGACCAAAGTCAACTCCGATAAAGAAAATAAACTTTCAGACTCGAGGTAAGCTAAAGTTCATTTTACACAAGTCATTATGTTCGTGTACCTACTTTTTTATTATACATGCTTTAGTGACTAAACAATATTATAATTATTAAACGATGCAACGGTTTGCTCACACGACTCGCGACTGTCAGCTCATAATTCGGTTGGGGTTCCGAAACTAGACCGGCAACCCCGATAAATACACGTGAGAAAACCGTTGCAACATTAAAAAATGCTATATATCTAATGTTATCTAATGCTCATACTATCCTAAAAAATATTATAAAGGTCAATTGAATGTTTTCCTACAAACTGTACCATAGTAGGTATTGCAACATTCACCAACCACGAGTAACATTAACTTAAAGTAAACGATATTTTTGTTTCTAGTTGACGAGAAAAAAGAAGAGGAGCCGAAAGAGTCGACGGGGCGCATGGACTGGAAGGACTATCATCGACTGAGTGTAATCCATAAGTTCATGGACGATTTGGAACAGGACTTTCCATCGCTGTGCACTACTGGTGTAATCGGCCAGTCAGTTGAAGGTCGAAAATTAAAAGTAATCCTCACATCTATGGCTATATTTCTCTCTTTCTTTTGTTTTATGACTTTAAGCTCGCAGGTCATAGACTTGTCCGCGTTGAAAGACTTCATGTTTTTTTTTTATGTAATATGGGTCACGTCTTACCGAGAGTTTTAGGTCCAATTTAATGGTTTAGATGAGAAAAAGTAACGGCAGACGGATCTATAACTACTTACTAAGTAACATCTTATTTTTCCTTCACAAATAAATTATGAGGATGACCTAGGACCCAGATTCACTTTGCATTACAATCTTCTGTATTTTTTCTAGATCTTGAAGATATCAAATAGCAACGCGGGAAACGTCAGCGTGTGGTTGGACGCAGGTATACACGCACGGGAATGGATCGCTCCAGCTGTGAACACGTACATCGCAGATCAAATAACAAGGCACTTTGACACTATGCCTGAGAGTATAAGGAATAAAGACTGGTATTTATAAGGCAACTTTTTATATTTTTGAGTATTTGTTACTTTTTATTTATAAAACTGCATTTTTCGTTCAACACAATCCGATTGAATGCTGCAACTGCTGAACTATGCAAGTAAGACAACTTAAGACACTTCAAATTGACTGCAACTGAATAAGGATTGAAAAGCTTAGTGCGTCAATAGTGTTAGTGAGTCAAAACTTGAAAAAAAGTAATTTTCTTTTTAGTGAAACTTCAAATAAATTAGCAACGAAAAATTATATAGAAGTTGTTCAATGTTACGTTGTTCTTTCATTCTTCTTACGATAATGGATCCGTAATTTGGAATTCATTCCTTATGAATTGTCGTATATGTTCGAGTATTTAGATACTATATTCTCAAAAACATGTCTCTTGCAGGTACTTCCTTCCCGTAGTAAATCCGGACGGTTACGAATACTCACATACTATTGATCGCCTGTGGCGCAAAAACCGTGCCTGGCATTGCGGGCAATGCGTTGGAGTAGACCTTAATAGGAACTTTAGGTAAAGGCAGATATAACAAGACACTATCAATTCATTCTATTTTTTTGCGCTTTAACAATATTTATTATTTTCAGTCTTGGTTGGGGCGGCAAAGGATCGTCAGACCAACCCAACAATGCATTCTATAGAGGCCCTCATCCGTTTTCTGAACCTGAGTCTTCAGCTATGCGGGTAAGGGGAATAACATATAACAGGGGTTTTTTTATTAATACAAAGCATAACCCATTGGATAACTTCTTATATCTCACTCACCAATCCAATAACACAAATGTACCAAAATATAGGGAACTATAGAATCAAGCGGAAACCGGTGGCTATTTAATACATTTAGATGGTCTAAATGATTATTGGAGTGGGCGAGCCTCCGCGATCATTTAGCTGTAATATGCCGTTGATACCGAAATCGTGTCGTCGCCAGTGCACGCAGAGATTATACTGCAAACAGGATTTAGCCGTAAATCAATTTCAGTGTAACGGATTTATATCATTCTGTTACATTAAATTTAATTCATTGTTTGCATTGCAAGCGGTTTTACCTGAGGAACGTTGTTACGTGTTCACATTGTAAATGTTATTGACAAATTCGAAGCAAATGATTTTTTATGTGCTGCGTGTGTGGTATAATTTATATAACAAAAGATGCTTATATTCATGCTTTGACGGTTAGTCAAATCAGTTGAAATGAAATTATTTATTCTGTAAGTAGGATATATCAGCACTTTTACATGTCTTCTTATTTTTTTGAGAACGCTGGAGTCGACATTTCCTATCTGACTACCCTGAGAAGAAATGTCAAAACAAACTCAAGGGGTCGCAGTCTCTTTTGAAGTCCAGACAATTTCAATGAGACTAGATATGCGTAAACCAATGCACGGTATTTCTTGAAGAAATACCGTGCCGTCTTTTTGAAGAAAGTACCAGATCGATCTGAGCAAGGAAAAAAAAACCTCACTCAAATCGCCAGTTTGAGAAACTACAAATAACATATACCTGCATAAAGTTTATACTTACAATAAAATAAAATAAAAGCAAAAAAGATCGAAAATTAAAAAATAAAATAAAATTAATAATTCGGTAAACATTATATGCAAAAGCACAAAACATGTCATCAATTAATTAAAACGTATCATATATGCAGAAGATAACCGGGCAGCAATAGACAGCTCTATTAGCGAGCAGCTCAATCCCATGCGTTTTTATCAGTAAGATAGTCAGATATCTTGTAATATCCTTTTTTGGATAACTTAGCTTTGACATAGTTCACATGTATAATAACATAAGGATCAATTTACACCGAAAGCTTAGTGGCCGATATCGTCTTTATATTTTTAAGTTTTCAATAATTATTCTTACCGCCACTACGCGCTGCTCACTTCAGTGGAGATTGACCCTTAATGACCATTACTCACATCATGAAGGACCAACAAACATTTCGTCGTAAAAGAAACTTGAAAATATGGAGGTTGTTAATATTTTTAAATGTTTCAGGATTTATTTCTTAACTCTGGACTAAAGTTCAAAGTGTACATCACACTTCATAGTTTCGGTCAAATCATTATATTCCCTTACGCATGCAGCTCTAATCTTGCTCCTGACTACGTGCGACTACTCCAAGGAGCCACAGCTATGTCAAAGGTAAACTACGAGTATGTCACAAGAAATAGAAATTCAAAAAGCTATTCATTAGTGTCATTACAGAAACATCCATTGTTTTCGTAGTTTGCTATAATTGCTTTGTGTAGTCATGCAAATCCACAGAAATATGAGTCACATAAAGTTCCTTGGGGATTAAAAACCTTTTTTAGTGTTATCAACTAAAGATAACGTATCTATTCTTCTCACCAGGCCATCTATGACACAAATGGTAATACATATAAAGTGGGCATTTCAAGGGACGTCATGTACGGAGCAGCTGGCACCAGCAACGACTTCTCGTACGGCACAGTCGGCATCCCTTACTGCTACCTCATTGAACTCAGAGACAAGAAGCACAAGTTCAAATTACCGAAAGAAGAAATCGAAGAAACTGGTAAAGAGATTCTTAGTTGCATAATAGCGTTGATGGAGTTTGTTGACAACAGCAAATCTTCAAGATTTGAGAAAAAGTCCAAAGATCCTGAAGAACCACATGCAAAGATAGCAGACGCTAATGTCGAAAGAATCGATTCTGTTGTTGATAGAAGTGAATATTACATAAAAAAGATCAATAATAATCTAAAGCACGCAAATTTTTATTTAAATAAAAATAGCGATGGTGATATAAAGTGGGACGTACAGAAGTTTGATTGCGAGGTGCAGAAGGGCGATTCATTCATCAAAACGAAAGTTTCACAGTTTCCTGAAAGTGATTCTGGCACTCAGAAATGCGAACATTACGTACGCCAAGATGACCGCTATGTCTTGAAACAGGAGTCCGAGCATTACGAACCTAAAGTTTTATGCGAGAGCAAGAACTCGTTTGATAGAAAAGTCGAATATTTCGAAAAAAAAGTCGAGCAAATGAGAGATACTCTCTCTCAAAACGAGAACATTTTTGACGAAGATAGTGATACTTACTCAGTGAAAGATAAATATTGTCACATAACAGATGACGATTTTCCCGAAAAAAGCCTTGTCGGCCGACAACAGTCTTCTGAGGAGGCTGATTTAAGGTAAGACTTTAATTTACACATTTAATCATTTAAACGTATATCGCTTATAACTAGTATTGAAAAAAGGAGTACTTTGAGTTGCTACTGGTTTAAAATTAACTTAGTCGACCTAAACCGTATTAATAAATACCAAAAACAATAGTTAATAATTTATAAGGAGTTATTACTTGAAAGTATGCAAACTTGTACCAAAAATATAAAGATTGAATAAGTCACATGTACTTTATGTCTATTTTGACTTGTCCTGTCATTGTGAATCAAAATTTTGCACACTGCACACCAAAAATTTTTGTGGCCGTTAAACACACAGTAACATTAAAAACAATATTTCTAACAAACTGTTCGTAAAACTTAGTCAAAGTGGCACCCCCAAAAACAAATACCCAAGTATGGGAAGTAAAATTTATTAGAGAAGGACAAAGGTATTTCGTGAAATCATTGGATACTGTGGGAGGTGCGTACTCCTTAGAAATTAAAACCAGCTGATTGATGGATATGTACAATACCTATATGGAGTATCATGAAATAGTATGAAAATTCATTTGAAAATGTTTATTAAGCACCTAAGATATAAAAGTTACAGAGAAGATCTGAGGGTGATATCAATGGACGAAATTTTCGGCGGGATATTATTTTTCATGCTACAATTTATAAAAGCGGCGAAGCGCCAGTGTTAGTTTTTTTACCATTTGACAGTTTGACTATCGTTTTGCCAATAGTTTCAAATGATGACGTCAGCGTGTTTCTTACAGCGATCAATATATGGAAAGAGGAACGTAGTACTATGGACATTATGGTCGATGGCAACAGAACTGGTCAAGTCGCTGGAATGTTACACGAGAGAGAAATCCCTTATTCTGTTGCTATACCTGACGTTACAGACCTCCTTGAGAAGGAAAACGGTTCCCGTCAATCTATACCAAGGAGGGCTTATTTTCTTATCCGTAAGATTATTATGGTTTATTTAGATAATCATCATGCCTTGCCCCAATTAAGTTGGTTCGTTCGGAGTTTCGCTTCCAGTCTAACCAGATGCAGCCAAGTATCATTGTTTGACAAGGAGCGACTGTCTATCTGACCTCCACAACCTAGTTACCTGGGCACTGCTTGTCAAACTATATAGGCGCTGCCTACCAGCAACGAATTTGACGTACCTTCCGGACCATGGAGGAACTCGTTATGGCAAAGATAGTTATTCGACAAAACCGTTTTCTTAATTACTTATTAACCGTCATTAAAAGAAACTCACCTCATTTTAACTAAGACTATAATTTTCCTCGTAATCTATAAGCATTATTAACTTATCCAGTTACTCAATAATAATATTACTTAAACTGATAACACGGCAATTAGTAAGAAGGATTAACTAATTAAACGTGATACCAAAAATACTAATTGTTGTGTGCAAGGCCATTGAAATCATTTCAATATTTACCTAGTGCCACTGAGTCACGTACTAATCACCTTTGCATTTAAAAACTGGTGCCATAGTACTTAAAAGTCATTCAACATTACCTCCTCGACGAATCATCATTAGAAAAGAAAATAATAAAGTAGTGTAAACACTGAAACATACTCTTATACGTATAAGTACTAAGGTTTCAGATATAGATAGTTAAATAAGTAGAAACAAAACTATATAAATTCAGTGTTTGTGATAAGGACCAAAATTACAGCGGGTCTAACGATGGATTGGAAGAACTATCACAGGCTGGATGCAATTTACGCTTTCATGGACAACTTGGCTGCAGAATATCCATATCTATGTCAAGTTAGTGTGATCGGGAAGTCGGTGGAAGGAAGGGATATTAAGGTAATCAGTGTTTTCATGTATCTTAAACTGTATCGATTGCATTGATTGTATAATTATGACGAAAATATTTCATGAAGCTAAATCTTTATTGGTTTTTTATTCAACAATAAAGATTTCTCTTCATGAACTTTTCGATAGTACCTACAAGCTTAATTAAATGTATCAAATCATCATAATGCCAAACACATACGTCATGTCAGTATTTACTCTTTCTCCCTTTATCACTTTACATTTTTCTGCCTTCCTTACTCTTAGCCTTACAATCATAATGCCAAACACATACGTCATGTCAGTATTTACTCTTTCTCCCTTTATCACTTTACATTTTTCTGCCTTCCTTACTCTTAGCCTTACTATTAAATCAAAACTCGTGTTGTACAACATCTTTTTTATTCAACGAAATGTTTGCTTGCGTCTCTTAGATGCTAAAAATTTCGAATGGCAACGAGAATAACGCCGGCGTATGGATTGACGGAGCCATCCACCCTCGCGAGTGGATCAGTCCATCAGTGGTGACTTACATTGCAGACCAGATTGTCCGGACATTTAATGAGTTGCCCAGTAGCGTCACCAACAAAGACTGGTAAGGATAATTAATAATTCTTCTAAATATTAATATTTGAATTGAAGTCTTCTTGTTTGGCTACCTTCTGATCAACTTCATATTATTGAATGATTTTATTGCTTTTGTATGATTAAATTAATATATATTTAAAGTTTTCACGAAACTTATTTTATTCGAACGAATCAGTCAGTGGCAAGTTCACCTGTGGAACTACTTGTCTGTAGTTGCAGTTACATGCTGTAACGTTTTCATTGAAAATGAGCTCTTCTTTCTCAGAAATATACTGCACTGCAATGACTGCACGGATAACCGAGCGGTTGAGGTCATCACGCCAAACCCACTTTGCACAACGTGTCGCGGGTTCGAACCCCGCGTAGGACAAGCATTTGCGTGATCCACGAATGCTTGTTCTGAGTCTGGGTGTCCTTGGGCATATGAATGTTTGTGAAACACCCCGCGACACGGGGATTTAAGGATTAAAATCCTTAGTGCGGAGTCGTTTTTAAAAAAAATACCTAATTTTTATCTTTCCAGGTATATTCTTCCAGTGATGAATCCAGATGGGTATGAATACACTCACACACACGACAGAATGTGGCGGAAAAACCGAGCGCGGTACGGCGAATGTGTCGGTGTCGATCTTAATAGGAATTTCAGGTACCTTAATAATTTAATAATTAAAATAAAGAGTTCACCGGGTATAACAGGTTATTCAATATTATACATATCTTGTTTTTTCCTTAAAACTCGTTTATTTGTTGTGAAACTTTTCAAAATGACTCGAAACCATTCTCAAGTTCGAGATTCAAATAATATATTTTTTTTCCTCAATCTGTGGCATGGCAGTGTATATCATGGTCACCTTCTCAAGGAAGCTTCCAAGCATAATATATCATAGCATTCTCTGCTACCAATTAAATTGGAACTTGTCGTGAATTCATATGCTTTCATAAAATGTTATTAGTATATTGTATCTGCAGTCTTCAAATAGTTTTGTTCTACTTTCAGTTATGGTTTCGGTGAAAAAGGAGATGAAGGTTCTTCAGATGATCCGGGAAATATATTTTACAGAGGACCGAAAGCCTTCTCTGAACCAGAAACGGCTGCAGTCAAGGTTTATTTTATAATTTATATGTATCTCTATTATCCACCAGCCCCATCGTTATAGTATATCTGAGATTAGGTTTTTTACTCATCAATGAAAATTTACATTCTTGTATAATTATTTTTTATTGATAGTAACCAGTGCTAATATGAACTGCTACAAAATATAAGTAACAACTGTTGATTATGACGTCACTTCTAATTCTCGGATGCCTGATGAACTCCCGGTTGACTGTTATGGTAATGTAATTAGACAATACTAGACTTTTTTTAAATCCTTTCAGCAACTATTTGATATAATCGTGGTTGTCATGGTGGCAATAAAATCGTATCAGCCAAGACATAGGCTAACAATGATGTTGTCTAGAGCGTTCACATTTTTCTCTTACCTAAACTAAATATGTCTTCCTATATTTATCTTCCAGCGTGCAATAGTGGAAGCGAAGACCGCGTTCAAGGTGTTCCTGTCGTTCCACAGCTATGGTGAGGTCATCATCTTCCCTTGGGGCTACACCAGTGAACCATGCCCCGATTACGTCGAACTGCTAGAAGGAGGAACCGCTATGGCAAAGGTTGGTGATTGTTTATGTTCCCTTTTATCTGTGGAATACAATTTTTGATCACACAAATTCATTCATCGGCCATTCTAAATAGCAGAATTAGGGCCCTGAGTTTTTAAAAGAAACCATTTACCAACTATGATACAGAGATCACTGATCAATGACGAAGAAATTAATTTTTTACATCCTCACTCGTCCTATGGCAGAATTTATATAATTGCTTTAATTTTACAACTTTTATAACTCGAGCCCACGTGCCTACTTCATGATGACTTTGTAACTAAAATGTAGTTATTGTTCTGTGTTGTTTTGTTTCGATAGTCTCGTTTATTTCGATTATTTCCTCATACAAAATTTAGATACCTATTCATGTTATTATAAACATCCATAAAGGTATTATCAACGTTGTTTTTGTAGGTACAAAATGAATCAATAAATATTTATAATTACCCAGCTCTTTATAACTATCGTTCCCATCGGTGCCATGACGCAGCACACCAGTAAATATTCCAATATTTGTTTTCATAATTTACGTCTATATGAACCCCGAACAATTTACTGCAACGATAAGTACAGTAACATTTGTATTCAGGACTAGGTACATAACATGATAAATGGTTATTGCAACTTGAATACGCTATATTGTGATCCTCATGTAAATCAGTATACTTGACGACCTCCGTGGTCGAGTGGCGTACGCACCGGTTTTAAGGTGTCGCTAGCTCTGAGGTCCCGGGTTCGATCCCCGGTCGGGTCAATGTAAAAATTCATATTTCTACATTGTCTCGGGTCTGGGTGTTTGTGGTACCTTCGTTGTTTCTGAATTCCATAACACAAGTGTTTTAGCAACTTAATTTGGGTTCAGAACAATGTATGTGATGTTGTCCGCATTCATTTATTTATTTATTTACTTTATTTGATTGTCAATTGTTTTTCGAACGCTATTCTGATTTAGAACACTTTTGTCCCAGGCAATCCACCAAGTAAACGGTCACACATACAAGGTAGGCAGCACAAAAGACCTTATGTACTACGCCGCAGGGACCAGTATCGATTGGAGCTACGCAGTCACCAACATCCCATACTCCTACATGGTCGAGCTCAGAGGGAAAACCCACAGGTTCCTTCTGCCTAAAGAAGAAATTATCACAACGTGCGTAGAAGTACTGAACGGGGTTTACAGGTTGATGGATTTTGTGGACAGACGATGTAAAGGGACTGATACATGCCCTTGTCCCAAATGAAAAATAAGAAACATTGAGACCTCATGAAGAACCGATCAAGCCGACATCGAGAATTTAACCAAATTTTACAGACATAAGTTTAATTCAGAGTTACAAAATCTTGGAATATTACTGTTGAAAACTATTTGTCATCTTTAACGGGGATGGCTTGGTAATTTTCTCTATTGGGCCTCATAACAGTAACATTATTTAACTAACCATGTCTGCCACGTATTTATAAGTAATTGTCTAAATGAAATGCATTATACAACATAACAACTAAGAGACCTATTGTTTTCTTTTACTGTTGCGAGAAAAGCTCTCATGACAGCTAGTAAGTTCTGCTTTTAAATATTTTCAAAATTGGTCGACGATTTGCTTGAAGTTATATTACAATAGAATAGGGATGCAGTCAAGCTCGTACTCGGACTAGCTGCATAAGTCGGTTCAGAAATCATTCAGAATGCCCGTAAATGGACCAATATTGTAACAGTTCTTTATTTCTATTCTTTACATAGCATTTATATATCATTCATATATCAAGAAATCACAAGTGAAGGAATTAAATACAAGTGCACAAAACTATAAACATAAATCATTTACTAAAACGACTTGTCTTTGTTAGAATTTCAAATAAGGAATATGACGTACCTACTTCTAATTCAATTTTCTTCTTTTCAATACCTCTTTCTTAAAACGAAGCTTTTTAAAACATCTCTACAAATTACAACTTAATCACAATAATATCCCTACAAAATGAAGAGAAGATAGCCTGTACGTAAAATTTTGATGAACAGGAATTAATTAAATGGGCAGTAGGTAAATAAACAACGTTAAAACATTTCATTGTCCCATACATTCATAATGCTTGGACGCAATGACCTGTGCCAAATAGCTCGGCCGTGTGGTTTCGACTATAATGGACACAATCCAAAACTTTTTACTCACGCCATTTTAAATATTTATTTTTGTGGAATTTCAGCTTTTAATATGTTAACTTAGGTTGTTAGTGGACCGCTAGGTTAGTGTACACGATTAGTCTATTGCTGTTTCAATATGATGTCGATTTATCAAACTTATCAAACGCGGATTAGTTCACTTAAGTAAGTAGTTGATCTAATTATCATAATCCTAAAGGTACACAAAAAGCAACTAATTTGATATATGTAATGGATGACATAAGCAGAAGTATGAACAGGTGTCTTTATTTTTTCTTGATTCACACAATTCACACTAACGATCGACCTTACGGCTGAACCGATTTAAGTGTTTATTGTATCCGATTAAGGGGCCGATTTTTCAATCACCAGATAACTTTTATTCGACGAATATGTTTAACCTTTTGACATCTTTTGTATAGAAAATATTTCAAACGGCCATATTTATTCCTCAAATAAAAGTTAGACGATTGAAAAATCGGGCCTTAGTGGCATTCGGAATGGTTTAAATTTACAAATCAACTTTGTCGGCTTGGATCAGCTTATTAAATCCTGCTCTAAAATTCTTTTTTTAACAATTAAACAAGAAATGACAAAAATAAAACACGGAGCTAAAAAATTTCGATAACTTTATTTACACATTTGCATTATCTTATAATACAGTCAACAATTCATTAAACGTTACGATTTGAAATTCATATTCAATTATCTAACGTAAAAACACCTATCATTCGACAATAACCACTATTTTACCGCAACCAATATGACAAGTTGTTTTCCAAATGTCTGTTTGTCCATCACTTGAAACGGGACGAACGGAGAACGATTGTTCATTAATTTTGTTAAAAATATCTTCATGATCACGGCACATTTATACCACAATACACACACCTTATGTACAACGGATAACTTTCTGCAGATCACACGATATCGTAGTATCCCTTATTCGTAATTTCGGATGTCTCATTTCAATTATCCCAAACAGCAATATAAAGTCGGAAGGTAAGCCCCTCTTGAACTCTTGCATTAAAAATTCTATTATTTACACATTCTGCGCTAACACAGAAACTCGACAATTTTACACTGAATGTAAAAAATAATGTTCTACATAATCGCGTTATTGGACAGTTTAAAAATCACGTACACTAGTAGGGGCGCCACACGTCAACCGGCCGTCTTTCTGACGTGATGAGCGATTTACTCCGGGTCCGCATCCCTTGCTCCGCCCATTCCGGAGACGCTGGACGTTTCTTTACTGTTCCTGAAGCAATTGAGCTTTCCTCCTCCCTCTCTGGACTCGAATGGTTCGAATCCTCTTGAGGAGGAGGCGGTCTTAACCACCAATCGTAGCCACCGTACAGTTGCGAGTACAACCAAGCTGGAGGCGTTGGTAGTAAAGGGGAATTGAGGAATAGTTGAGCTGCTAGCGCGCTGTGGAAGAGGGATGAAGGTGCTGGTAGCGGCTGGAGGGGTTTTCTTGTCCTGGTGACGGACGTGAAAGCTCCGGGGCGGTCGTCCGGTGGCGGGCTACTGGATGCTGTGACAGAGATGTCATCGTCTTGTGGTGAGCTCGGACGTGAGTTTGCTGGACTCGTCGTGCTGTGCGCGTGCATTGTGATAGGGTTATCTGACGTCACATCTGTGGAAAATGGTATCATTAACATATTGCAAGATATTCAGTCCCACACTTTGTTGCTCGTTTTCTACAATTAATCTGATGAAATCGGATAAATAAATAAAGTATTGGTTCGGCCCAAAGGTTTCTGTCTGTTTTTTTATCTTATTTTTTCTATCTGGTCAATAGTTAATCTAGGACTTTTGTTCTTGAAATCTGGATATTTTCTAATTGATGAAAAAAAACACACCACAGGCATAATTACCAGTTTCATGCGGTGCTGGAGGTATGTGGTGTTGCGTGTGCGCCGGTGGTAGTACGTGTGGCGTGAAGTGCGCAGGAGTGGGCAGCAGCGGCGGGGGGTAGTGCCGCGCAAGCGCGCCCCACTCGCCACCAGGCAAACCGGCTAGTTGGTGAGCTATGCCTGGAGGGCAAAAATACATTATTAAAAAACGCGTCCGTCGTACATTGCTACTGCTAAAGTGTGCTTTAGTGTAATATATGTGTAAAACTTTCAATCCGTCATTTACCATTCAATTGATTCAATGTCACAGTCATATCATATTAATAAAAACATTAATAGAGATTTTGAATAATATTCATTAAAATTCACTTTTTATAACGTCCTATACATTTCGCAACAACATTTGACTTGAATTATAGATGACACGAAAAAGAACACAGGTATTCCTACACCACTCAAATCTACACACAAACGAATTAGAAATCCGATAACCAGAATACACACAAACGCAACCCGTCACCCCACTGCGCACTGCTCAAAATTCAATCAACAAAACAATAGCGCTAAGAGTTATCGCGTGAGACGCTCCACTAACGCTAACTCGCTATTAACGCAGCCATCAGAATATTTAAATAATAAGAGCCCCTCATCGCGGCTTGTTGCACCTCGTCCTCGCGTCTTATCGCCGCCGACACTCGTCACTCTTGCCGGAGTTTGATAATTTGTTACTGTTCACATGTACGATTCTAGGATACAATTGCGACAGTTGATCTAGTTAGGTAATGTAGGTGAGTATTTTTTAATTTCCTCAAAAAAAAGTGTGAAAAGAAATGACCAAACCTTACTTACGAATTTTAATAATATGTAGCCATATAGCCGTATGTAGCCATTAGCCATATGTATCATCTAATAAGTTACATAATACCGTAATAAAAAAGAATTATAATTCTGTCTGCACCCGAAAAAGGTTTGCAATAAATAATGGTCAGTGCACTCAGTCCTCTTCGTTAAAATAAAATACTTATAAACAATATCGCAACACCATACTCATACAAATAGGAAATGTGTTTTGGCGTCATAATTTTCAGTTGACATTTTTAAGCGCATAAATTAACAAAGTTTGCCGGCGCCGCGACCCCGTATATTCGGCTTAACCCTTTAGCACCCACCTTGGGTAATTCCCACCCCGAGCTACCCAACCCTTTCAGCAATAGAATAAATTACAGGCCGTTTTATGTCGCAGATACCGACGGTACGAAAATGTAAAACACATTATTTTGAATCCGACCGCTTAGCCTTTATAGGTGTAGTGCTTTATGAGTTCGTTGCAATTAGACAAGAGCTGCTTTTTAGGATTAAGCTGTGCTTAATCTTGCCTCCGAGCGACTCACGGCTTTTACGATAATGATTTGAGATATCGAATCGCCGTCCAACGGGTTTAGCAGACGTTATCTGCCCGACGGTCTCATTGTATCGTTAAAACTGATTGAAATGTTATTATTAAGTAATCAGGATCTCTCATTAAGATAATCTTAGTTAAGCTGGTAATTACTGAATAAATTCGTTAATATGTGTTTTGGAACTTGCTTTAATTAGATGATTTTAAATTTATCCATTGCCACTATTAATGACGTCACCATTTTAAATGAATGGGTACAAGCTACGTATACTAGAAAGTTACAGAATTATCCATATTGAAACAAATTTATCTGTAGGTACGTTTATTTACCGTTACCATACAAACATTCGACACATTCCAGGAATCCTAAAAATTAGAAGAAAACCACACACTAATTACAACTACTCCTAATCACCTGGAATATAACCTCTTTGCACCAGTGAACAACATAAAGACTATTTAATAAGTGCAGTAAGTGAAGTGAAGGCGAGCCAACAACGGCATTCAAAGCTTTCTTCCAGCTAAGAGCATCCGTTCCAACAATATCCGCATTCAATGCTCTCACCACGAACTCTAACATTAGCACTAATCCTGTTGTGGAAGCGAGACACCGCTATACATTGTATTGCTCTCTCTCGCTCACACAACGGCTACTGTCTTCCATGAAGCTTTCGTAATACAAGTATAGGACAAAAAAATATAAAGTAGCTTAAGATTCGCTGACTGGAACGCTCGCATTATTCTTCGTGGAAAAGAAAGCATGTAGACTGTCGCTTATTTAAAATGTTAATATTGATTTTAGTTTTATTCTCATAAATTTATGTTGACTAGTATTTGCATTGTCGTTAGTATTAAGGATTTCCGCGATGAAAAAGCAACAAATGTAAATTTAAAATGGAGACTCGTTAAAATAAAAAATATAGATGATAAATATGGAATAAGTATTAATGAATTAATTAACTAGATTTCCTAATTTAAAAAGTTATACGTTGACGTAAGGCTATGTTTTTATTTACACGGGAAAACATTACTTTAGTTGTATTATCAACTACCTGACCGGCGGCAGATAAATCTCAGTCTCAGCTACCGGTGTACCTAACTTTATCAAAATTGGTCCTGTCATTTGCGTATAAAGGCACAACAAAAACACACACACAAACCTCGACCGCAGCGTAATCACCTGAATTATACAAGAAATTCTTAACCATTTTCAACGACAAATTACGCATGACCTACCAGCATTCAAAACTGCACTAGAAATAACGTATTGAAGCTTAAGACTCGTCCACATAAAACAAACCAAGGCTTTGTTTCATTATGTATTCGCTGTTGAAAGATTCAAAAGAAGGGCAGCACCAGACGATTTGCATTCGTTAAAAAATGTTGGAATTCTTTGTTGTGTGCACGATGCGTAATCGCTGTGTACCACGATTGACCAGCGTTGATACTTGAGTGTGATGACGTGGTGCTATATTAGAAAATGATTAAGTTAGAACTTTAATTTTTTTTATATTGGGAATTTTCTACTGTAAAAGTGTGTAAGGGTTCATATAATCACACTGGAGTTGCTCTTTAAAGAAAAGTTATTTGAATAATTGACCATTGAAGCAAAACGTAAACAAAAAGCCATAGCATATAAAAGTCTATGCAACTTCTGGCAACCGATACTGATAAAAACCTATACAGAAAATGCCTGAACATTAAGTGCAGCTAAAGTATCAAGACCGTGCGAGCGCAGTACAAGCGGATTGGCCGCATCCGAAGACGTGCCAGTCCGCTACATTGCTCCGGACGAAGGGGTTTTTTCTTCGACTTTGAAAAATCGCGCCGCGCCGCGAGAGGGTTGAACCCAAACATTTTAATGCCATTTGCTAGATTGCGTCTTGCATTTTTCCTGCCTCCGAGCTTCGATACTACAGCGCTAATCCGCGAAGACGACCGGGATTACACGGATAAAAAGTATTTACGTTTTTAGTGTGATTCCGATGTGCCAGGATTAGGGCGGGATTTTTTAACGACTTGAGTCCCTCGGTGATTAGATAAAGGGTTGGAAGCACTTTCCAGTAATTATTTTACATTTCTTCGAACATCATTTATAGAACACTTAGTTGAGTGAGTTCCCTTCCTTTTGTTAACAATTGCTATTCAAATGACTTTTTCATGGAGAACAATATTGCCTTTGTAAGCTCATGGCGTATAGCTAAGCGTGTTAGTATAGATAGTATCCATACTAACGTATAAGCTTTGTATTTACATATCTACATATTAATGAGTTCCACAGATTACTTCCGTATTTAACAATAACCTACTCTTCAAAACTAGTAACTTAAATTAATTTTCTCAGACATTTGCGGTTTTGCATGTCTGCCACTTTGCTGTTTTGACAGTGAAAAGACACGTGCTGTCTTCAACTCCATTTTGCTATGTTTCACTAATTTGAGGATGTGTGCTTGGCTAACTTGGGAAATTATTCTTTTAGAACGTTCTTTGGCGTACTCACATTCAAAAAATCTGTACAGCTTACAAAACATTTGACCGCTTGCAGTTTTGAAATTAAGTAGGTAATTAGAAGCATTAATTACCTCTATCCTTTATTGGCGTCCTTTTCTATTTCCCAGGTTTTGAGGTACAAGTAAGACCAAAAATTTATCTCTTCAACGCTACATCAAATTTAACAGCTCATATTGGTCATACTAGTGGTATGCACAAATGTGAATAGACAAATGAAACAAGACGTAAATTCTCTAAGAAGTTCCCAATTCGAGGAAGGATTAGGGTTGACGCTAAAGAACATAAGAAACTGTCAATCTATTTGACCTTTGTATGTAGCATTACTGTTAATCTAGCGAGCTCGATAATGACGCAATAAGTTAAGATTAGTAAAACCAGTTCCAGGGCTGCCTCGCGGCAAAACGTAGTTCGTAGCGGTTTAACCCTGCCTAAGGCAGGTAGTTAGTTGTATACCGTAACTTATGATACCATAAGCCTCTAGTTAGTGTTAAGGGCTGGCGTCACAGGCCGACGTTAGCAAGACGGATGCCCTCCGTACATCATAAGGTTAATAAGAGGGCTCGCGAACTAACGACGCCGCTTTGTCAACGCGCCTCAGCCCGGCGCCATCTTGGCTGCCATTTTGGATTTCAATCTGCTTAGCGCTTAATGAATTTGCTTCTATTGATTTTGTTTAACCCCTTTTTGTTTTGCTTAATTAACCTTTCGGTGTAGAAAAGTAGCTGTGACAAGGGAGTTAACGGTAAAGGTTATTTGGGTTATCTATTTTATAGATACGATTAATTAAGTTTCTTAACAACTTATTCTGACCCTTGTTACGTTTTACACCGTATATCTGCCATCGTAAAACTGTCTTAATTATGGACTTAATATCCTAGGCATCATTATGCACACATCAATTGCTATTTATTTGTGAAAAGCGGTTTACTTAATTATTTCCTCCTTTGAGCCATAAATGTCGAGTACCTCGTAACGTCAATAAAAATTACATCGCATTTAGAGTTAATAGCGCGCAGTCATCATACGATTCCATTTGAAACCGTTTAAAAGGTACGATGAGAGCGCGAATCACATCATACAAAAGGCTATATGAGGTGGGTGGAACATTTAAAATTTACAAATGCGTAATTATGCACCCGCATTGTCGCGCGGCACTGGAAGGGTTATGTGGCCCCCTTTCTTCCACCCTCACCCCCACAATCCCGGGGCTTCCGGGCCTAATGCTATATTTAATTTTCTCTAAGACTCCCTCATTAATAATGCGAAGGCTGCGACTTTAAGTGGCGCTCACACGGCGACGTGAGATACACAGATGTACGAAATTGGATTGTGAATGGATGTCTGAATCTATTAACAATGTCTAGAAGATAAAATTAGAACATTTTGTCTTTTCTGCTGTGGTTTAATACTTGTATTTGCTAATGGCCTTTTTACATTTTTTCCACATCCTCCAAGATCTGGCTAGCTAAATCAAGCTCCATCCGTAGATAACTTTGTTCAAAGAATGACATCTATGAGGTCGCTAGTCCAAAATATCATATCCATAATTTTGTACATCTCTAACAAAAGTGGCGTCTGTAAGAGAGGCGCGTGAACGTGAGTGTGGATAATTTATCATGATTTCACAAGGGTTATTGGTGGAAGAGGGCAGTAGACTTGCCTTAGCTCGTCAGAACAGCCGCGAAGCTTGGAATTTACATATTGAAGTGCTCACTAAATTGTTTCTAAAGAGGAAACAAAGCGAGCCGCCTCCCCCGAGAAAGAAGTAATCTTGTAATGTGCGTACATTCAGCTTAATGAGAATACCCGGCAAGTTGAGTCTCTACCAAATTAGAGTCAGTTACTCGTATTTAGTTAACTCCTACGGCACTGGCTGGTTTTAGTAGGTTAATTGTGAAGTAGTGTTTTATTAGAATAGTCTTTGGTTTAAAAAGGGGAGGTAAACTTATGTGTTGGATGCCTTAGTAACTATCATGAAACTAAAGAAATCTAGTGATGTCTTCTAAAATACTTATTAAAATCAATTACAATCTCAAATAACTCATTTTACCAAACACTTATATGGCATAAATTTGCCAAACTTTCTTTTATTTTCTTAAAAAATTACCTTTGCATAAAATAAACGACCTTTAACAATCATAACCTTTACAAGGCACGTGTGGGTGTCTGTACTGTGTAATTGAGTTACATCCCTTTGACACCCGACGGCGACGCGACGTAACGAGGTTTGCGACGCCATCGCGCCACTTGCGTACGGACGGCACAAAGGCGACAACGTGCGACTTCAGGAGATGTCAGGTAGGTGAAAAAGTAAAGGAGGATTATTTTGTGTGGAAGGAGCTCGTGAATAAGCTAGGACTGTACAAGGTAATAGGTTAGGTTAAGAGGGATCAGGTCAGTCTGTGGATGGGTAACCATCTATGTCATTACGAGATCCTCCGTGTCCCGGCGGCTATGAACACATAGACGACTTTGACGGACGTTACGGGTAGTTAGAAGCTAAAAAATGTAGTCTTCTAGTGAGTATATTGTTGCCCAGGTACCTATTTGGGTTGAGTAGGCAAGATATTCAGTCGCTCCTTGTAGAACACTGAAACTTAGCTGCAGTCGGTTAGACTGGAAGCCAATACTAACATAATTGGGGAAAGGATAGGATGATGATTATGAAAATTGCATAACATCAAGCGCTACGATTAATAAGACAGCTTAAAATCAAGATGGAACGAAAGAGTTTGCCTTTTACTCGGAACAAACGTATAATTATAGTTTAAAGAGTATGACAGAATATTTTCGATGTAATAATTTGGCATACAATTACAGCGGTGTTTATTGGGTGCCATTGAAGGGAGCGGGTGCCTAGCGACGGTGGCACCCTGCCGCGCGTCGTCGCGCCGCGCCGCGCCTTCTTCAATATCCCGGAAATCGCATTCACCTGCCATATTTCCTATTTCGCGGGAAATTTCACCTATCCACGTGTTCGAAATAAATATCTTGCAATTTTAAATTGCCTTCGACAAGGCCGCGAGTTGGATAGTGTTGTGAATATTATGTCTTTGTGGGGTTTTAGATCGTTTTTAAACATCAAAACTTTGGGTAGTAGGTACGTTTAGGTAAGAATCTGGATTGCTTATGAAGAATCAATGTACTTTTCCGATGAAAACTCTAAGAAGACACGTACCAATTCAATGATAAACACGTGATAATCTATTTAAAGCATCACCAGGAATTACGAAACTTCAAAACAGTTAATGTATCTTGAATATTAAAATACAGTAACAGTACCTCGCAGGTGTCAAACTGAGGCCCCTAAATTGATAATTAATTGTCACGCAAAAGTTCTCGACCAAATTAAATCCCCTTTTGAGGCGCAGACAAGGAGTGACAACGGTCCCGGCTGACAATTTAATATCTTTTGGATAGAAACATCGCACCGACTCAAAAGGGGCAGGGAGGTCAGAACTCAGAACTCAAGTTTGTACGTCTACTAGATAACAAGTTAAGACGTGATATTTTGGACGTGTTATATATCCTTCTCTCGTTCTTGTTTAAAGGTGACGGAAAGTTTCCTACTGTTAAGAATCGGGAAAACCTTTCTATATTTTGTGTGATGTCTTAGTGGAAGACGTAGGAACTTCGTACTCTAAGTGTGATGTCTAAATGGAAGCATAAACTTCATACAGTTTAATTAATAATTACTATTCTTATTGCCGGCAACTAATACCCAAATGTTGGCAGCCAAATCCTAAAAGCGGTAGGTCGCACATAGACCTATTTAGTATTTACTTACAACATGCTATTTGATCAATAACGGAAGAAATCGTTATAGTCCCAGTGTCAAAAAATATATCATAACTAGCTGCCCTGGCGAACTACGCAACTTATCGATATTTAATTACCGTTTAAACCTTCGCTGGACTTTCACGAATATTTAAAGACAAAAATAAGCCAAATCGGTTCAACCGTTCTCGAGTTTTAGCGAACCTACGAACAGCAATACATCTTCTAAGATATAAAATTGTCACGATGTTAGTAACCGTACTCCTCCGAAACGGCTTTACCGATTTTTACCAAATTTTATATGCTTATTCAGTAGGTCTGAGAATCGGCTACTATCATCGACTGTTAGGCGGTACGTAGTTCGTCGGGACAGCTAGTTTTTATATATAAGAGAGAAGATATTCAAAAACACTTACCTGATAACTTAAAAGGTAAAGACCCCATGAGCGGGTCTGGCGGAAACCTTGGTCCGAAGTGGAAGGGATGGAAGCCGTGATGCCGGGTCTTGGAGCGCGGCTCCCGGGGCCCGTCCACAGTCACCTTTATAGCCTTCTGGTATGTCGCCACTTGAGGGGGGGAGGTGGCCAGCATGATCGTTAATGTGAAGGATTTACCTGGACAAAGATTTTGAAAATGTGGATTAGTAGGAGCAGTCTGCTGTAGCTGAAAAGTTGTAGAAATACACAAGTCTTTGTATTTCAGGTGGGTGAGGATGGAAAAAGTTGTTTTAGCTAAAATATTATAAATAATTTGCAGTCCTATTTGTAATCTAGTTCGGTAAGACATAATTGATGTCAGATCATTAATTATCTTCTGTCTTATGAGGAATTTAAAAAAAATAGGCAATATTTATTTTTCAGAAAGAATAGTTTTAACTTTATTAAAATCCGAATGAACTTAAAAAATGTTCTATCATAACCCGTCCTCTTTTTGAAATCCCAGCTATAACCCTAAACCTATACAAATGTCTTGTAACCCTAACCAAAGCATTTCAACACCTCAATGCATTTCAAAGTCTATTTAAAAACTGTCACCAAGTCACGTTCGAAATCCATCTAGCAAGTTTCAAGTTTGGTATGCATAAGAATTTGGTTAGAACACTTCGAACGGTTCAACCCATTCGGCTGTTGGCGGCCGACGGCGGCGGTTGATTTGTGGAACACCGCCGGCCCCGCTACCCTACCGCGTGCCTGCACGAACACACAGATTGCTAGCACAAGATTTACTAAGACGTTGAACGACTTCAAAATGCACTTTTTTCGGAAAGGATGGTAGGGTAAAAAAAAGAATAGCTGTTAAATAGTTCTATGAAGTTCCTATTGTTTGTGATGCTGCTGTTAGCTAGCTTATGTATTCAGGAAAGTACAGACTAACTGATCTAGTTTGTGGTATTTATGTGGAAACAAGAAAGAACCCATGTTTTACTAAAACGACTTAACGTTTAACCAAGCGCTTATTCCACAAAATGACAAGCAGTGTAAACGCGATCGTGGTCCAGCCTATCACTTAATAAGAGTTGGAAACTCGCGAAAATGACGTCACAAAACGACCCACTATACCACCCAACTGTCCATTGCCGTAATTGTTCATTTAGGGGCAAACGTGTCACTAACAGCGGAGTCAATGGACGCCTAACAATCGACAATTCGCGTGCTGTATAAGCGATGAATATCGAGAATAGGAGTGGTGTAGTCGAAATGCCATCGTAACACATCGACCGCAGAGCGACCACAAACACGGCACCAAGCGTTTGAACAATCACTGGCGTATCGACACACATACCGAATGGTAATTCTGGTAAAGTTCATCGGTTGACATTCTATACCCGCGCGGTAATCTATGATCGTGAATAATATTCAATGAACTAAATGCTCTAATTTTGTGTGATTTATATACTTCATCTTTGATAATGAAATTGATAATAGATGGGTTTATAAAGTATATAATATACATAAAACCTAACAGTAATTATACTAGGAGTATAACAATCCACGGACATGAAACAAAACGCAATATATTATGTATGTCTTCCATATCTCTTTACATAACCGTAGGTGAGCCGAACAAGCAATCTAAACATAACACAAACCAAGAACATATCCCGAAGAACGCAAGATTTCATATTTCTAACCAAATTATATTCTGAATAAAAGAAAACGTACCGAGATAACATTCCGGGCAAAACAAAAGAGAGACTAGTATTTCGAACGTCTGGCTTGAAGCCAAAAGCCGCGGCGGTGGTCCTCCGAGCCATGAAAACGACATAAACACCCCCCCTCCGACCACCCCGCTCCGGCACCCCCCCTCGACCCGAAATGAGCGGCCACCCGCTTATTTTCATAAAACCCGCATAAACTCGGCGAGAACTTAAGAGAGAGACCAAGAAATTGTTTTTCTGCGCAAATATACGCAAAAAAGTTTTATTGTCTCCGGGACGGAGATACGAATTACCCATTCCGAGTACTTATGTAATATGGATGGAACGAAGAAAGGAATCCGCACGCGACTGTACTGAGGAATGTTACACGATACTGCTTGCTATTCATAGAATATTAGGCATATTGGCAAATGTTTGTCAAAGAGTGAATAATCACCAGTCGGTGTAATTGAGCCTTGGTTTTATTGTTTCTATTACTTTTATGCCTTCCAAGTCATGAATAAGGCCTACATAGCTAACCAATATGTTATGTTTATATTCTATGTAAATATCTCTCACTGGTAATTTTGTACTATATTTAGTGCTTGAAGAAAACAATTGCAAGTGATATTGTACTGTTTTTAAGTAAGGAATAAATAAACGATTTTAATATAGATAGATATTTCCTTGCAGTTTCTTCTGTAAGATTTGATCAATACACAAACAGGTATAAAACAATTTTCAAGCGGCAAAATAAAGGCATTCGGTGCGCACTTCATAAATCATTTAGTTATTCATAAAAAGGCTTTCTGGCCACCCTCGCGACGCCGCGGCGCTAACATATTGCAGTTGCACGTGCGACACACTTCATAAACTGTTCATATTGATCCCGCGCTGGGGGACCCACTGATTGTTCATAAAAATATTGTGTATACTTATATAGTGAAACAGACGGAATTAGGGGACGAATGATAGATCAATTTTAATCTGTTTTGCTTTGTCGCGATTGAAGGGCTTTGCTTTAGGTTTGATGCAATTGTATTTGTGGATGTAGCAATCGTGTTTTCTATTTTTTTTCGTATTTAATTTGATCACAGAGACTAATAAAAACTATACTTATTATACATGTTCAAAAGTAAAGTTCATAAACATTTTAAAGGTAAATGTAAAAACACAACACGTAAGTACTGTGTGAATAAAATAAAATAGCTCCAAGATCTCAACTTTTACATTTCAAAAACTTTCCAATCAGCATAAATAAGTTTCAAGAACAATTTACGCTTACCAAATTGATAACAGTTGAAATATTTGCAAAATCCAAAACGAAATTCAAATTCGGCAATTTCCTGTTCACGTCGGATTAAAAATCAGCTTTATAACGTCATAAAGTAGGCGAGAGGTACGTTAAGATAAGAGTTCTCCGCTCGCGAGCTAAATAAAAAATGAGCCACAATGGTAATGGATGCCAGCTCCTTTGATCTCGGTTTCACGGCTTACTGGGGATTTTCGGCTCAGAGAACGGCAATTTGGATATAAAATACCTAATACCGACCGATACGCATTAGGGACATTAGCGAATTGACTACCCCCTGTATAAACGTGGAATACTTACTCGTTATCCCACTCAAACACATGTACATGACATGTATAGTTAGATATTGATTGATTACGATATTGCTGACTACAAGAATATTCGTACATGAGTTATATCTCCAAGGCAATATAAAACTTCTTCCCTACCCAATAAAAATAACTAATACAAGCGAGACACCGTAAAATCCGAGTTTATTGAGGCGTCTCAAAAGAACAAGAGGAAAAGTCAAAAGCGTGCACAATTAAAACCGGTCCCCTAGGAAGCACCTCACGAATGAGCCGAGCGGTCAATATTGCTCGACAACACCCTCAATTTTCACCACTCTCCCCAACGCTAATAACAATAATTAGGAATGAGTGGTTCAATAATTAAAAACGGAAAGAGAACAACTCCAAAAAGACGGACCGAAATGAAAAGAAACTTCCTCTGTCTCAGTTTATCGTGAAGAAAAGTATATGTGCGTCCCTGTCGCTCGCCCATCTCAATTTCACTTATAATTTTTGCATAGCCAAAGGTTCTCTTTTAAATTAATAAGAATTCAAATGGGTGCTCATCTTAAACTGTGGCGATAGTTAGCGATGCTCTTAACAATTGTGTTTTATTTTGAACATCCTTGAAGAGTTTTCGTAAGTACCGTCCTGAAGAACAGTAATCAAAGAAACATAGATTGAATGAACTATGAGTTGAGTTACTTACTCATCAATGTTAAATTATTGATAAATGCTTGTTGTCGTAAACAGAAGTTGCACCTCATTACTTAAGCTAATTTAACATCTCAATCTAATTCAGTTCTAACATCATAAATACCTCATTCACAATACGGATGCTCCCTATTCTATTTAAATAACATACCCTTGAAACTCTAATTTACATCCTCAATCATCCCATAACATACAGCGAGAGGTTTTCAAAATAACAGGGTGAAATTGAAATCATTAGTTTGTAAAGGGGCAGTGCATCAAAGGGGGTTCTCGAGTTAATAAGGAAAGGTGAGGCCGAGATCTTTTTCGCCGCGGCTTCATACAAAAATAATTTTCCTCCGGGGGTTGAAACACAAGGTGCAGATGGGGTGAAAGCCGTGAGAGCCTATTGTGTCCCACCGACACTGTTTGGTAAGCTGGGGAAGTGTGGACCATTGTTACTCCTCAAAGATTATAAGAACACGTTGGTTTGTTTTGTGCCAATTGTCACCGGAATAAAAATGTAGCCAATCAACATCGCTCTCAACTTTTCCTTCTAATTTCCAAACCGTTGTTATTACTTCATTATTTATTAAGAGTCTATTTTTAACGCATCTGATTTGCTCTAATCAAGATTCGAGATTTTAAAATAAGATGAGATATATTTATTCGTAAGAATATGGTAATTGAGATGTTACAAAAATTTGTGCTCTATAATATTCTGCCCATACTTCTAGTTATTACCTTTTTCCACTTTTTTTATCTTAGAGCCTAACGCACAATATAAAACGCCAATTAAAGAGACTGCGTGAGGATCGGGGACAAATGAGACTAGGGGTGTATTTTTTATCGGTGTCTAGCTGTAAGGTGGGGGTCAATCAATCGATTAGCAGATGTCGCCCTTGACTACTGGTGCGGTAAATTGGCCTCTTACTACACCACTCGAGGGTATAATAAGGTAAGGTTGAATTTAGATTAGTCATGAATGGAAATCCTGCATTATATTGTGTTATAATCATTAATTTGATAGTAGGTTTTTGGATGTCAGTAAAGAAGATGAGAACGTTTCACAAAGAAATTTGTAACAATACACATTTCTCTGCTCTCTGTAATTGGATATGACCTAAGCTCAAATGTAATTTGGAAACAAAGAAAAAGATCTTAGAAGTAATTAATAATTCCCGTCCAATACGAGGAGCGCAAGTCGGACCGTACTCGCTGACACGGTAAACCGTGGCAAAAAAGTGGTTGGGGGGCCCTCATTAAATTTTTCGCTTATTAAAAATTCCCCGCGCCCCGTCCCTTCATGTTAGATACGCAACTTTTTATCCCGGAACGAAGCAAAAGTTATGTTCCACAGATCCCCCTTTGTCTTTTTTACCCGATAATTTGAGTGAGATTTTCTCGCAATTTAAGATAAACAAAGAGAGCGCTTACCCTTAATTGGAAAGCAGAGCGTTATTCAGGAAGGAACGTGACAAATAGACACCTCTTAACTTCTTTTCCACTTTCCCGCCGCTCAGGGCTATATTGGTTTTTTTCGTGTACACGCTAGCCGAAAGCTTTTGTTTGTTTAAGGAATTTTTAATGAGGGTTATATTTGTACTTCGGAGCTGAAATCCACTTTAAATTTGCCACGCGTCCATCAACTTCATCCAGGAAATTAACTCTCTTATGCAATTTAATTATATAATTCTACTAAGAACCAATTTCAATTAAAATTAATAGTGTTCAACCTGTTTTTTGAAGTCATGTGTCAAATCTTTTAGGGTGAGGAAATATGCTTACAAACTCGAACCTCGGCTCCTCACGGCTTATTGCAAATTTATAATAAAAAGAAAATTCTTCATGATTAACGACAAAAACTACGTGATACGCCAAAAATTAAAACAAAATTGCTTGCTTACTTAAAAAAAACGCACCTTCTATTACAGTAACGTAAAGCAACACCGTCATTTATAAACAAAAACATGATCAGACGTCACTTGTTTAGCCGCTGTTGTCGGCTGACATACATACATGACGTATTCTCGTACCCCGTATCTCCATTTTCCCGTATTCGTCGTTGATATTTTCTTACATGTCGAAGGCACCCCCCTTCGTTAGGGCCCAGCACTATTTGAATATGAGACGAGGCAAGTTTACAGTTCGCCAATGTTTCTGATGTTTGCGACCCTAACTTAAAGTTTGTTCTCGCTTCGTTGTTCATTTACATCGATCCGAACTGTTTACGTTAACTAGTTTAGTGTATTTTCTTAATAGAAGTAGCTTTAGAAATTTTGGTAGTTTTAGCTGGTTTGCTAATAGTAATATTTTTTGGCGAAATATTTTCTAAAGTCAGTCTTTTTAGAATGTGACTTTTTCTGAACATGAACTTAATCATTCTAGTTTTAAACTGTGTAACGTACTATGGCAAAACCAATAGATCTCCACAACCTGTTTTAAAAACTAATAATCAATTTATTGAATTCAATTTTGTTAAGCGAAAATAGTAAAATTATAGGAGCTCAAAGCGTAACAATTTTTTAAAGGATATATTTTAAAACTATACCTAATACTTCACAGATCCTATGTTCATTTAATGAGGTCCAATAGCATTGCGTGTACGACCAATGAGGGTGAAACAAAGTATCAGTTTAAGCTGTAAAGATATCCGCGAACGGGAAGAGCTATAAGTGCAGACACGATTACAATTATTCCGCAAAACTTAATGCTGGCTAATCCTGATCCACAATTTAACCTTTTGAACTTTCAGTATAAAAAAGAGACAGTCAATAGTGTTTACAGATAGGCATCCTTTACTACTATTATGTACTATGAATTTATTAAAATGGATTTAATTTTTATGCTCTGATGCTTGCCATGAATTACTAAGAAAGAAAAAAAATGATAAGATCATTATTTTTGTAACAACTTTAATTGCTCACACTAACTACTAATTAACAAATCTTTAAAGTGCGAGTCCGATTCACGAAACTAAAGGTTAATAAAAATAATAAAGAATTTGCAAACAACATTTTTCGCCCATTTCATTTATGACTGTCACTAACGTTACCAGGCAATAGATATTGCCTGGTGACAGACATACGGACAGTCGGGAAAATGGGCAATCCGCGGTGACACATTAAGGGGTTCTGTTTTAACATTATGAGAATAGGACTCTGAAAAATTTGAGTCGAGTCATTAAAAACTACATATTTAAGTAAGCAAGCGATTAGTGTTCAATCCTTCTATTCTCAAAACGTCTAGTCATTTTTACTTCAGTTAATCCCAAAGTCAAGTGAAAATATGTAGATAGGTATATAACCTCTACCAAAATTGTCAATACAGTTCACTTATAAAACTTAGTACTATGTGACCTAAAGATAATATCCAAAACGGTTTAGTACCTAAGACTCAAGTGTAATCGGCCACCGATCGCTTCTGAATCACCACAAGTGTAGACGTCGGCGTCGCGACTCGAGGCGGTTGACCGCGCTATTACTTGCCTGCCATTTATACAGCTATTGAACTATAAACTATAAAATATTATGACGTAGACTGCAAACAGTTATTGTATTCTTTACTTTTGCTGATAGTCGGTAGTAAAGTTAGAAGTGATGCTTTGGAAACATTGCCTAACTACGCGTTGTCGTAAATTCGTTGTTGAAATCTAAGAATTAATTTTATGATGGCTTTTCCGTTCTCCGAAGAGGAAAAAACTCTTTATAAGGTATCAGACAGAGCGTTAGGTCGTACTTATTGTTTTTATTTTTATTTTTGTGTTGTAGTTTAAAACTCTATGTAATTTATAGAACGGTGCTGTCGCAAAGCTACAAAGTTCTGAAGTAAAAAAAAGAATTGATTTCAAAGGTTGAAAATATAAATTTTGCTAAAAGTATTTCAAGATCAACTTACATGCAATTTTACAGTAACCTTAGCTTGTATCGCGGGTAAAACAGTTCTGTTTAGGCGAAGTCATATTTATTGTTATATATACGCAAGTTAACTGCGTCAGTTATTAGAAAATAACCTACTTTAAAAACTATTATTTATTTGCTGCCAATTTAAGGAGGTTGCATTAAAAACTGTCCAAGTATCAGTAGCGTTAAGATCTCGACCGAGGTCAACAAACCCAAAAAAAAACAAGCAAGAAAAAAATATTTCTGTACAACATGTTTAAAATATAAACGAGCATATATGAATGTTTACGATAATGCAGACATCTACTCATAAAAAATCCCCCTCTCCCCTGAGTGAGCACTCAAAAACAAAGCCCCGGGCGCCTTGCCTTCTGAATATTTCAACAGGTCTTCTCTTTGTTGGAATATTAAGTCAATGGGGGTAATTGATCTGGTAAGGCCCTGCTGCGAAAATCTATGCCATAAATCTTTAAATAGGTGAGGTAGATGTATCAGTAAAGGTAACCTCTTAAATTAATAACGCATGCTCTGAAGTTGTTCGGCCTCTTGTAACTTGTGATGCACCGTTGAGACCAGGTCCATCGGAAAGGTTGAGACCATCAAGCACAATCTATAGTCTTGTTTTCAGATCTTTAAGTTATAGTTTAAGTTCAAAGTAAAGACATCGTACACATAAATCAATTGATCTCGAATGTATCAAAACATTATACTACACTGTACGACGATGGCAACTATGTATTTATACATAGTCTAAAAACCGAGTTTTAATTTCTTAAGCCTATGTCTTCTTTATTTATATAATATTTTCATTTGTTTTCGATAGCCCAACGGCCATACCACTAGACTATAGCGGTATGGACTGTCAAAAATCTTCGGTCGAGGTCTAAGCACACACCAATGAGTATTCGAATTAATTTGCTTATTACTAAGCAACAATTATAATTATCACTTGCTAAAACCGGTGAGGTAACTCTGAGATTTTATCCAGGGCGTGTCGGGGGCCTAGCAGGTGTTTGAAAACTCTGACACCAGGTACAGTACATAAAGCATTGCATATGAAGGATTGCAACGCATTGCCATACACTGACATAAAAGCGTGGATGACGTAGCACGGCGCCGCGGCGGTTCAGGTTTAGTCAGTAAGAGTCTGGCACTAACCGTTCTCTTTTCCGAGAGAGCGGGTGTCCATGAGGATCCCCCGCCTTACCAAAATTACATAAAGCATACGAAAAAATAATTATAAATTATCTTAGTCTAGTCTTATTTCACTTTTCGCTATTTGTAAGCCGAGTCACCGCGAGTTCCCGAAGCGGCGGCGGCGTGTGTCTACGCGCGGTGTTAGCGGTCTCTCTTGCGGAGACCATTGTGTGGGACTTACAATCTTGATACTCTGACTCTTTAACTAACTGTTCTGTTTATCACTTTACAGTACTGAACCCCAACATTATGTAACTTGATTGCAGTACGCTGACTAAAGAAACAATTAAAATATGTTCTTGAGCTTTATTTTTTTCTTTGATAAGATGAGCATGTTCTTTATGACAGGTGTTAATGGTTTAGCATTTTACCGTACACGTACCGTATTCTTATGAGTTATCTTTTATCAGTAATGCGGATTTAATTATGTAAATTAAAATAAAAACCTTAAATTCACTTACCTACTATGTATTTAAAATACGGAACTACATTCACGAGAATTCAACAAAAAAAGAACTCATAAGTAATCTAAACAAGCAAGCTCAAAACAAACGGCAATTATTACATAAGATAATAAATACAAAATCTTACCTCTCCCACTTCTCCCAACAAATCTCAAGTCATTGAACTTGGCGACCTGGTTCTTCATCACCGCGGTGCAGTTCCGGAGCTCCGCGGAGCAGTTCTCATCGTTGCCAGCCCTCACGGTGACCAGCGTGCCGTCCCCGACCTCTCCTAGAGCCACCACTTTGAAAGCCACTGGTAACGTCTTGTTCGATCTCCAGTGAGGTGGTAGTACTGTACACACCTAGGACAAATATGAAATGGAGTTTTTTGAGTATTGCACGGAAAGGAAGCAACTTAATCTTTTCTTACTAGCCCTGCAATTTATACCTTTATATCATATCACATCTGTAAAATCTGACAGCTTTAGAGACTCTAAGGTCCTCACTGACTGTGTAGTCCCTATTTTGATCACCACATTTTTTTTTAATTATTGAATCAAAATTATTAATCAGATTGCTAATTACCAGTAAACTAAAGAAGTTAAAAGGATGAAGTAGCCAATACCTCACATTGAGCGATGACATACTAAAGCAGAAGAGTATTCATCTTAATTAGTAATCTAACGACAAGTTCTAAAATTTTATTCACTCACCACATGAGGACTGCCGGTCTTCACGAGCTCTCCAGGATGATCAGCCAAAAGACCTTCCAGGGTCCTCTCAGCCAACAACTCCGCCGTCAAAGGCTGACTCGGCAAATTGTTCCCGTAACTCGAAGATGGCGCCTCATGGCCCAGTCCATTCGTAGTAGAACTCACTTCACTTGATAAATGCATTGTCCCTTACTCCACATACACTACTTGTTACACTAACATTAGTCTTTTAGTCCTCGTCCACTTACACTAACATAGAGTCTAAGTCTTGTAGAGTTCACAACCGTCACATAACTTCAGCAGTGGGATGACTGCTTCTTACATTTTCGAACAACTTTTGGGAGAAACTTCTTGAGCAAAATGATGGTGGCATGTTTTCTGATGGTATCTGCAAAACGAATTTTTTTTTATTATATTGTGCTTTGAGAGAACACTGCAATTTGTTTTGTTACTCATTTTTACAATTATCGCTCTTTAAATACTCATGACAAAGGATGCATCGAAATTATTTACGAAATTGGAGTTCCGAAACATATTCCAGTGCTTTCGAAACATTATATTATCCGCATATTAAAGCAATTGTTCCTAAATTATCGATTTGCAATGACCGTCATCAATTCCTACCCTAATCTTATTTGCCAATGATTAAGTAGGCTTGATAATAGTTAGGGGACAATACAGAGTGGTCAATATTGCCACAGAATCTTTGTTATTTGCGAACTATTATTAATAAGGTGTCATATTAAATAGGAGAGCACGAAAAATACGTGCGTCGACAAATTATGAATCCGACTCTTGAAAATTAATATAATAAGCTATACTAAAACAGTATATTCATATTCATAGTCATATTCAAAAATCCCATATCAATACACAACAATAGTTTTATAAAAGTTACAAAAAAGAAATTGGAATAGTTGAGCACAAAAAACCTAATCTTCAAAGCTTCCGAATTCTTCAAAAGCCTAGATACAGACATAATGTAATACACTCAAAGTGACATAAAATCACGAGCGCGACTGACTTTGTGTGGAGACCTTTGAACATGTTTGAACTTTCGTTCGTTCGTTTGTTCGGTCGTTCAGGTTACTTATTGACAATGGTGTGTGAGCATCAAAGTGACTTCCGCGTGGCGAAGGCACGCACAATCAGATCTGGGGAGAAGGGTGACAAATGAAGCGCATCGAATAAAATATTAGTATTTTTGTAACATACGACTTCGCCGGCTAATATTGACTCGCCGATATCATATTACAGATATTTAAAATGGGTTGCGTTTTATTGCGAAGTTGTTTGCATGTCTGTTTGCTTGCAGCGTTTTTGATATTAGGGGAATCTGTTCAGTGGCTTTGAATATGACTAGATCAAAGAGCTTACTGCATGCAGTTTATTAATATTGTGATCTGTTTGTTCGGTGTCTGCCTTGTTGGTAATCAATTCATAAAAAGGCATATAAGAGCAATAGTTTCCCAAAACAAAAGTGTCGGTCATTCATAAAAACAATCATCTTCTTTGTACCATCAAAAGATACTCTCAAACTCCGTCTACGTTAACCTTTAAGCTTGTGCATACCAAAAAAGTAATTACAGAATACCGATCCTGTCCCATTCCTTGTTCCGTCTGATAACACATTGACAATAATACTTAGACCGGCGGCTCCCCACATCCCTAGGCGAACAAATAGGCTGTTATACGTTCGCGAAACACGATATGTCGATTGGGATGTTAAACTTAATTCGGGACATTCGGGACTTTCGGTAAGGGGTGAGCCGACAACACGCCTTTTACTGTCTTTAACCCTGTAACGCAATACGCATTGATTCAAACTCATAAATACTGAATGCTTCTGACAAATAGTTGTTGTGATCTTTTTATGGCTGTAACTTAACCTTCCGCGGCCATTATCTAATTGGGTGAAAAGAAAACAAAGTCATTTGAAATTAGAATGATTGTTTTTTTTTGTATTTAGATGTCATTTTGTTTTTAGGTTATTGAATGTCAATTTTAATTTAACCTTCTATGATATATTTGTCTCTTAATCACGCTGAAAGGTGAAACAATTCTGAATGAAGGTTGTCTCACTGATCTTTTGTTTCCTGAATTGACATGACCCGTTTCGAACGGGTAAAAAGTTCAATTTTAAAACTATTTGTATTAATTCATTAAAATTACATCAAACCCAAATCCATAAGCAATCACTTAATCGAACCATAAAGAAGATAAACAATCAAAGTTCCCTCGCAGTTCTGATTTCCGTACGGGTTTAGCTCATGAATAGGTCGGCAATAAAATCTTAGCATAAAAACATACATAAAGGGTAAAAGTCGTAAATAATAAAGCATGTAGGATCGTGTAGGGGTGCCCTACAAGTGGATAATGCTCGTTACCCGAGCCCTTCCACAAAGGAACCCGAATGGGGCAAAGATACATTACACCAACCGTTTCTATTTCACTGCTCTCGTTAGCTTTTAGGCAATATTTTTAATAAAAACCTCACGCGCCGATGGACTCGATGCTTCAGGACGTATGATTAAGTTGGTTCGCTTTAATTCCATTTTTGAATTTTTCTTTGGTTCGTGTTACATGTGTGTGTTTATAACTTTATGTGCAGTTGTATTTTACAAATCTAAATATACACAAAGACACCATTTAGACAGTTTTTCAAAATAATATATTTTTTAATCGGGCTTTAAACAAATTCTCTTGGTATAAGTATAGAAATGGATCGTTCAATATGAGTTGATAGTTGTAACACCTCTTGCATATAATGCTTGGTTTTTCGACTTCAACACGACAGTGTGCTGAAATTCAACCGTTATTTTCAGTAATCTCAATAATGGTGTAGCATCTGTGCGTATAATAAAACGCGTCAAGCCCCGAGTTCCAATAACATCTATTATCGGCCCAATTTTAAAGAGGAGCGAATGTGAAGGGAATCAATAGGACAGCGGGGGACTCGAATTCCTGAGGGTGTCCCTGGAGGACGGTCGGACATGGATAATGATCGTCCTACCAGCGACGGGTACAAATGGGTTAGCAAATGTAATATCCGACGGTGTCCGAACCCTCAAGGCCCAGATATTCAAATAGGAACCAAGTAAGACGGTGACGGACTTCCTGATTTTAAAGCCGGTACGCGTTTGTGACGTGTTCTGAATTTATTTGAAGCTGATTTGTGAATGGAAATTCAATTAAAGGGTTCTTTAAAAGACCTAAAATGACTAAATATTCTTAAAAAATTATAAAACCAAATCTAAACATGACTACCAGACTGGTGTTGTTAAAAAGATTTGAACCTATTTTGAAAAGAATCAAACCTCTTTGATCAACAACAAAAAAATAATAAAAGACCACTTTCTATTTTCAAATATCACTCTTAATTCTAAAATTCTGATTCTGAATTTGAAACTTAAAAATAAAACAACATCGGACCCTTTTCGCTCCAATATTGGTGACAATAAACAACGGAGCACAATCAAGCAGTTAAATAAGAATCGCGCGGAATGCGACGGGGCTTGTGACGTCATTTATTAAAATCCCGCCGGCATCGGAGGGTAACAATGTGACTTTTTAGAGATTCACAACACTTAGATGTTTAATTGAAGTCTGAATCTGTCGTTTACGTTTTGGGTTGGGGTATATCGCCTGTCTATAGACATGATGACAATGATTGTACGGCTATAGCCAATGATAAATTCCCTTTCATATTCGGAGTATTCTGTCAGTTACATCTGCCAGAATCATTTAAAAGTATTTATATAGCCAAGAAGTTTACTGATAATTTAGTGTTACTCAAAGAACCCAACAATGAAATTATTTCTTTTATTATTAGTTGTACATTTATATTAACAAGTCTCATTGAAAACAAGGCTCTTTTCACTTATAACCATTTTTTAAGCATCGGTGTATGTTATAAAATTAAAATGAAATTATGATCTGGGAGTTTATATGAACATTAACTTAATATAAGTAATTAATTCGTTTAGTATTATTATAAGCCTTTGGTTTTTACTGACAATGGCAAAAAATTCACTTTTCAATTTAAAAAAATCTTAGATCCTTTATCCTTCGTTTTTTCGTACAATATTTTCTTTACCGTTACAAAATTTCTAGAATAGATAATATGAAGCTATTATGTTTATTACATCATTGAAATACCATTTTCTTTGGTTTTTCCAAATTCCTATTTAATTTCCTATTTTAGTCTATCTGTCTGCCATCTTACTGAGAAACACTGCATTGCTTAATAAGAAATTTAAACTATAAGAAACAATTATTACGTCTCTTCTCCTTACTCTACAAGTAATTAAAATACTCTGAATGCCCTAAGCGACTGCTGAATATTTCATAGGCTCCCGTCTCTCACACAACTCCACGCATTACCGAAAGTTACAAATATTTATTTATCACTTCAACAATTTTCGTTATTGACACGTTCCTCCCTTCGTGTCACTACACGGGAGGGTGGTAAGATCGTGCAAAATTCAAAACGTTCCATGTTCGAAATTCAAAGGTCGCGCAAACAACAAGTCGGATCCCGCGAACAATGCCGCCAACCCCACCCGACGAATGTACTGAGGAATTATCTTATACAGCCTCCTTCGTTATTGACGTTCGATTATCATGTTTAAATTATTGAAAATCCTGATTTATGACGGTATTTTGAGTTTTATTGAATAAGGTTTTAATAGAACTTTGAAATTAACAGTATAGAGCATCAAAACGCAGAACAGATTATAAGTTTTTTTTCTGAAATATATAACAAAGCAAACTTAAATAAATGGTGTAATAATAAGCTACTCTAGTTAATATTAAAAAATTGTTCGGTATTTATTTCGAATGTGTTTATTTTATGAGGAGCCACATTTTTTGCTAATAGCAGTTTATCTGAGAATTCCATAACTTTCCCTTTATATATGATTTTTACGCGTGTACATGGGAACAATTTGGTAAGAGTTAACGAGCGTGTAGCGCTGGGCTCCGCGCGTCGGCCGCGCCTCGCCCGCGACAATTACAGGTAAAAGTTTAGGGATCGCTACATCCACTCTAATGGGAGTTCACGCTTACTTTTTAACAAGTTTCCGCAACCAAGGCTGGTTAAATAGGACCTTAATTGTATTACAATGTGAAACAATTTAAGAAGAATGTCGAATTTTTTGTTACGTTCATTTTTATTTCTATTTTTACTGAGAGATTTTATTACTAAACAGATGCTGTGACTGATGAATTTGACATTGACCCTGTATGTTTACTGGTTAAATTTTTTTTAGGAACAAAAGAAATATTAGTCCAGCTTATGATCATTTTAGGAAATACGGATATTAAAAGTTGAAAACATTGAGAGTTATTGAAAAAAGCCCTACCTATTTCAAATTTATTGCTTAGGTATATAAAGTACAGTATTTAATTCTCTTGTTTCAAATGTATTTCCTCACACAAAAGAGCTCATCATCCCACAACGTAACATAAACAAAACTAGAACTAATCTAATCAAAGTCATAGGCTGTATATAACAAAGCGTTTACCCAGCGTTATCACAATATGTGCCGTTATCTCGGGAGTTTAATCGTCGCGGCGTAGTGTGCGCCGCCGGGGCTAATGAGCCTGCGGTTTTTGGGAAAACAACACGCAAGTGAGCGCCGCGCCCGCCCTCTCCACGCTCCGACAAACTTAAGTTTACCGACTTAAACAAACTTTCTACTAATTAATTTTACTCTCATCATTATAGTTACGAGAAAATTTAATGAAAACTAATCTTAGCAAAATTCAAGGAAAGTTGTCGTACCTCAAACAAAAAAAAGAACTTCTCAGATAAATCCACAAACAGTAAACACAAAGCACAATGTCCGCACAAAATTAAAAAAAGTTTCGACCGGTAACCGCGGAAAGGCGCGGGCGTCCGCCACCGAAACGTGGTCGACATTAAAACCTTAGCGGGAAAGAAACGGTCCCCTTATTACGTCTCGAAAGAAATTCGCCCGCACACAGGGGCACGCCGAAAGAAGTCCACTCACACAGGCGCGCGCTGCAACGGCACGGGGGGCGTGCGTCTGTGGGGGTGCGGCACAAATAAGTATTAAAAGAGATAGTTAGGTGAGAGACAAGCGCGACACGTGAGCCATATGTTGCCACACACCTCCTGGCCCAACTCTATGCTCAAAGGATTTCTTCAACTAGACATCAAACAGTCTATTGTTTCTTTTTGTAACACAATACAAACATTTTTCTTTCAATTTCCTTCTGGTGTTTTGTCTTTCGGCTTCCAAAACAAGCCATTTAAAGTTTCATTGCCTATATTTAAAACCCTATTTTTTATTCGCAACAAACATTTTATCATTTTTAGAAAATGTAATCAAATAGATAATATTCGTACATTCTATTTCGTACATCAAATAGATACAATATTTAGTTCACATTTATATAAATGTAATTAAACTTTCTCAAGACAAGAAACAGTAGATCTGCCTCTGATGAAACCACATACTAATTTGGCAGCCTTGAGCAAACAAGTTTTCATTCGTGCGGAGAAATATAAAGCACTCGTAAGTACCATATATTTGATGGAACTGGATTTACTGGATCTTACTTTATGAAATTTATATATTTATAATATAAAAAATAAATAAGATAAAATCTAACGAATTAAGAGTCTTTTGAGTCAACAGCGGCGAAGATAGTAGCTGGAAGGTTAATGTATTATTCATGTAGGGTCTAATTAATCATAGTAGAAGCTCGTAAGTTCATATAGTGTTAGACATCGCCGCATAAAGGACCTCAGTGCCCTCGAGTCAGCCGACAACGGAAATTTTATATCATCGTAAAATTAAACTGCACACTTTAATAACTAAAGCACGAAGCCGATATAGCGCCGTATCGTTGACAAAAGGATGAGCGTGCTTCCAGAACAACCTTTCGGTACGGGCACGCACACAACGGCGGTAATACAACCACATGCCTGCACAGATACACTCACACAGCGCCGCTCACCACTACGCGTACAAAACCCACACGCCCACCCGCCAAACACGCCCAACGTCTTGGGTTTTCTTATAAACCACGTTGTGTTCGATGTCCCATTCTCGAGCACGGCCAGCCAGCGTGTCTTCTCTGTCTAGCGCAATGACGAGCTTCACATAAAGCGACGCCACATTCCCGCCTTTTTTCCCACTCCATTTTGACAGCTCGCGGCTCCATATCTGGCCGGAAACTAAGACAGCGTTCACAGAAATCGAGACACTGTATCTAATACTTACTAATTGTACGCCCTTCAGGAATCAAAATGAACAATCGATTTTGTAGAGCAATGCTTCAATTATAAAATCATCTAAATCAGAAAAAAGCTTAACGGACTGAAATCTTTTAGTTCTGTATTTAAATCTTATTCGAAAAATAAAAATACAAAAATTAAAAATCAGGATATCATAATTGTCTTCTATTTTATTCTAAGATAACCTTAAAAACCGATCTAATGAACGTCACCAAAGACCTGCAAAAATACTTACAACGATGAAGCAACATTGTATCATACTTCAATGTTACTTGAATCAAAAGTCGAAATAATACGAAGCATTGTCTTAGAAATAGCGAGCATCGCTCCTCTAGAGCAGTGTGTGCGTCGTCTTAGCGACTAAGTGGCTCAAGACGCGTTAGCGGGCGCTGGTGAGGCGCGGGTGAGCGCGGGCGCGCTGGGCGGGGCTGCGGAGCTGCGGCACTCCGCTATCGGCACACCGAAACACACATTTTTCCCGCCGCAAACCTCGCGCCGAGGGTTAGCCGCGACCCGCAGACCTCGTTCAGAGAGACAGAGATGCGAGTAGCGACGTCTCGTTCTTACACGCCTGCGCCTGAAGATTTCCCGGCGCGCCAACTTTGACAGTTCGTAGCTGAAGTGAAGGCGGACGGCTGGGCGGCTGGCTGGAGACGATGAGCTTTTGTTTAGCTTCATCTTTTGCATGAATCTTGTGCAATTTCTTTATTTTCTTATTGAAGTTAAAATTATCTTCTCTAATGTAATTAGTTGGTCTCAATCCTCAGTATTAAAAGAAAAACAACTTAAAAAATTCAATGAGCCAGTACCAGTATGGGTTGGATAAGAGCTTCCATAATGAAATAAGGATGCTCTATAACCGCTATAGTTAAAAACAACTATGTAATGCCTTTGTTAAGTTAACTGCTTAATCTGCAAAATTTCGGTTTGGTCGTTGAATCTTGCAAACCTTCCCAGTAAGTGATTTCATTGATTCCCTTTGAAAAACATTGCGAACATTAGCATGGCTGCTGCATCAAGTCATCAAAATCGTTGATAGAATTTGAAATAACAACGAATCGTACAAAGCAATAATATCCCCACCGAACTGTTAGTTATCACAGTTAATCCAAACAAACAATCGTATAGAACTAGTTGAAGTTGCGTGGGCGAGGTCGACCACAAACTGCTCGTAGCTAACCCGAAACTTACATGGCGTGTGGCCACAGCGTGAGCGGTGCGGGTGGGACATATCAAAACAAAACGGCCAGCGATACGGCCGAGCTAATCACGCGGTCGGCCCGCTGACAATTTACAGGTTAGCCGCCACCGCCACCGCCGCTGCGGCTTGCCCGTCGCGGCGCCGGCCGGCGATCCGACGCCGCGTCATAAACTTACGTTTACTTACATATTGGTGACTATGTTCACACATTACTTATGTTAAGATGGTAGTTTAGTTATTGCTCTTCGTAGTTTCTAAAGCTTTGAATCAAAAATTGAGCCTTGGTCTATTAATTATTCATTCTTCTCAAAGCCGAGAATTGCGTTGGAGTTTCCGGGAATCGTTTGTTGAAAACGTTTTCATTCGTATCGGTGGGGATTGGAAATAATAACACGAGTAGGCATTTAAGTTATGCCGTAACTAATTGATGGCTAAATAACAACTCCATTAGCTATATTTAGAAGCTTAGCTTTTTTTGCGACTATTGATCACCAAGCTCACTTGCGACTCTTGATTCTGGATCAGAAAAAGTCGGAAAGTTTCCACACCACTGCTTTGAACTTAGTTGTTAAGGGTCTTAGCTGTACTTGGAAAAACTGAACCGAAGACGCCTAGAGCATAAATCGAATATTCTTTAACCACTTAGCATCCACAATACGTAATGTAGTGTAGTAGGTATGTAATAGTTTTTTTCATTTGTGTAGATGCAGGAATCCTCTTTGTGTCAGTGACAGACTCATACTGGATAAACCAAAACCGCCGTGCTACGTCACGTTTTGTAACGGTGTATTACAACACTGTTGTAATCCTGCCAGATAAAAAGAAACAAATGAAAGAAACGGCAAAATCGCGGTAGGTATTAAAAACCTACCATTATTTTTCCATCCCCGCTCGAACAAGACTCATTGACAAACTATCGCATAAAGACAATTGTAATAGATACTAGTTCGGTTCCCCTCGCTGGATGTAGCTGTAAAAGCCATCTGCGGCCAATGGCGGTCCACGTAAAAAATGTGTTCCACCAACGAATGTGAGGCATCCCTGAGTATTCTAGTATAGATGGCTGAATTTGAGTAAATATGCTAGATTTTTTTTAGATTAATTAATTTTATTAATTAGAAGATTCAGCTACGCATCTTATATTAAATCAACATGAAAAAACAATCAGGGAATTTATTCATAAGTAATTTGGTACTTTTTTCATGTAAGCAACACAATTGTCAAGATACAGGGAAACAGAACCCCAAAACTGTCGAACAACCACTAGAGACCATACTGATCTTTAGTATCTATCCGTTCACTTGCAGGTAACCAAACGATATATAAGTATATTTAATTTTATCAGTAGCTATTTAAGAACTCATAATACAAGCATTCATTAGTTTGAGACTAGTTGTGTGAAAGTTGTGGAATATACTTTTTTATATTCGATTTAGGCTCAAGTATTTATATATTTAAAAAAAATAAAAACAAACAATTTCGTCCAAAGAATAATTTTTGTTTTAGTGTGAGCAACTCTTATCACTTAGGGGTATGAAAAATAGATGTTAGTCGATTCTCAGACCTACCGAATACGCATATAAATTTTGGTAAAAATCTGTTAAGCCGTTTCGGAGGAGTACGGTAACTAACAACCTTACCCTTACTTTAAGTAAGGTTAGAAGTTTTTGTAAATATCAGCTTTCTTTCACACACCGTCTTACGACTTGCATCTTCTATCTAATATATAAATTTCCCGTGTCACGATGTTAGTTACCGTACTCCTCCGAAACGGCATTACAGATTTTTACCAAAATTTATATGCGTATTCGGTAGGTCTGAGAATCGACTAACATCTATTTTTCATACCCCTAAGTGATAAGAGTTGCTCACACTAAAACAAAAATTATTCTTTGGACGAAATTGTTTGTTTTTATTTTTTTATAATGTGACATTAAAAATACATACAAAACAGTTAGTAATAACATAATATAAGTAGGCAAAAAAAAATCATGTTCCCTGTTCGGTCTCAGGTCACAATCGACAGGCGCTACCTACAAACACGTCGACATCGCTGAATAAATAACTTGACACTTGTTTGCAAATAAACAATTTAAAATGTCAAGAATAGGGAAAGGGCACGCGACCCAACCCTTTTCCTTTGCCGACATAATGTTTGCTGACAACCAATTCTACACTTGTTTGCATTTCTCTACGTGTTTATGAAATGTTAATGTTTTAGTAATAGCTTCTCTTGGGTGTTGGCTTAGTCATTATTATGGGATATAAATAAAGTGACGGTAAAATCTTATCATGTTTTGATATAAAAAAACGTCTCTATTTCTTCTGTTTAGGTACTTCGAAACACATATTACTTAAATAAAAACCGACTGAAATATTTCATTGGTATGTCTGACTTCTCCGAAACATCATTCGCTCACAAGTGATTTACTTAATCGTCGATTCCGATCAAATCGCTCAACTATATGAACGAGACAAATATAAATGTCCACCAAGACGATCAATCGTTAACTGTTTGAAGGTCCTTCAAACTAAAAATAAAAATGTTAAATTTCGCCGAACAAGTCTCGAAGACATGTTTGGCACACCTTTTGAGTCGCTGTGCAAATGATCAAACACGCCCTACTAAAACCGAAAATCGAACTTATGAAGGAAATCTCCATTTCTCCTACGTTTCTATGGTCTGACAAATCTAAAACCGTTAAAAGACGAAAAAGGCCATTCGTCTTTTGTTTTTATCTTTACCAAATAACTTCATATTCCTAACCTACATAACACACGTTTACAATTAAACATAACCTCGTATGAAACAAACCGTACAAATGAACCAGACCAGCGAAGTTTCGGCGACGTAATCGTATGTATCGCGACTTCACTAAGCTAGTTATAATCGAGCACCGGCCCGTATTGCAGCTGTGTCTGAGGAACGAGCGGCTGCGCTAGTGCTGGGCTTTGTCGATACAGCCAGTATAAGCGAGATACAATTTGAATAAGAATGATACTGATCTAAGTACGCAAATTGTTGTCGAATGAGAAGCAGAAACAAATAGGTTAGTCTTAATTTGTCTGCAAAAAAAGTTAAACTTTTAATTCGCTTAGCAGAACGAAATACATACCAAAATGTAGTTGCTTTACATAATAGCACTCATTTATCTCATTGTTAATAGTTCGTAGCTCGTAGGAGTTTCGTAGCGCTATATGTAGCAGAGCTGCACCGCTATTGTATTTCAATTAAATATTGTTTACGGTTTTATTCGTCTTTTTATCTCAACGACGATACTTCGGAAAGTGTATTTTTTCAAGCTCCCATCAGTTAACTGCGTGTAAAAAGTAAGTCAGAGCCCCAATAGTCACAACATTTTGTAAGTCATTGTGTTATTTTCTTCGATCTAAATATCATACCTACCCCTAAAGAAAAATGCTCCATCACAAACTTCAGCATGACGCATCGACTCACCAATAACTTGTACGACACTGACATTCATCACCTGTTTTTTTAATAAAGTGTACAAAAAATCAAAACATCGACACATACACGTGTGGGGCACAACCCTTCCCGTCCGCCATATGCCGCGGCGCTACGAGCGCCCTTAAATTACAGAACTTCCCGCTCATAATAGAGAGATATGCCTTTAATATCTGCCGGAAACTGCCTCTGTGCCTTGTTTACTTTTTGCCTCCGTTCTTATATTAGAAATTGCGTACTGACTTTGTAAACTTACTTATTATGAGTGAATATAGAATGTTTAATATTAAAGCTGTAAGTGAGATACATTTAACATGTTTTCTCCTTATACTAATGAAGCTCACTTCCATCAAGACTAATTAGTATGTGTAAAGGTTCAGCAGGTATCGGAGTCGAACAAAACACAAGGAAAAAAAAGCAATATCAGCTCAATAAAAACAATAAAAATCAACCCCCGCAGAAACCCGGAGCAATTTCAATCACAATTGCGCAACTGTCCTGAAACGCACCTGCTGACTGTGACGGGACAACACGTGCCCGACTAAGAGGCTACTTAACCTAAGTGACCCTACTTACAGAATCCCAACTGTGCCGTCGGAGACACTCCAATAGCCGGCAATTTCACGAGGCCCGGCCGCCATCTGCGACCGACGCGCCAAAAAATAACATTCCCCAAAAAACATTTGCGAAAGAAAGGGATATTAGTCTCCGCGGGGCAATAATCGAAGCCAATCGGCCCACCGAACGCCCCGACACGACACTTTCTTTATTTATACCATTACTTTACCGTATGGTAATATCGTAAAGTATATTTTACGTTCACGTGTAGACACCTTCTGATTTCGCAATATGGCTCCCCCCGATGTGTAGTTAGCAATCGGGGTTGGTTATTGATATTTCAGTGTCGGATTGACTTTATCACTACCGGTAGTTGTTTTTATGTATTTTTTTGTTGGTAATAAATAACTATCAGAATTTATTAAAGACACTCCATATGTTTTGGTACTTTAAAAAGGTAAATAGTGTGTCAGCAAAAAAAAGATGTATAAAAAATAAGGTTTCCAACTAAAATATATCAATCGTTTACACAAAAACCCACACCATGACTGCTATAACCTAAAAACCTTAAATACCTAAACAAATTTAGTATATTATGTCCTGGTATCTTGTATCCAACTATCATAAGCAAAAAACCATATCAACCACACGACGCAAGACACACGAACAATTACAAAACCCAACCACTTCTACATGCGATGGTCTCCTCAAAAGGAATGCTAAATGCTAAATGTATTAAAAATGCTAAAATATGAAAAGTATTAAACTGTTTGTCGTATTCTTGTAAAATTACAAGTCGTCTCTTAACTTATTAACCGTTCTATTTAACCATGTCAACATACTATTCGTCTAAAGAATAGCAGTTTGTTTTGGAAAAACGAAAAAAAAAGAAGAAAATCAAACTTCTTTCGAGAACGTTCAAAGTATGACGTAAAACTAAAAGAAAGTGCATGATGCCTGTTCCCCGCAGCCGCCATTACTCGTCAAGATTAGATTTCACGAGAGGCGACAAGTCAGCGGGCGTGGCGATGTCACCAACACTTCGCGACCCTACCGGCCACGGGTTACACGTACACTAAGTTATAGTGCACCCACGATACATATTTTTACAATTTTAATGATGATGTCTTTTTGACAACCAATCACCACATTTTTTCCTCCCATTGGATTCAAAACAAGATAAAGCTCTTTGCGGTTTTGAGACATTTTGTTTCTTTAAGCCTTAAAAATTCCTTAGAATTTTTAACACATGAAAATGGGGTAGTTTTCTTTTAGTTTTAAAAAGTATCTGAATGAACAAATTTCAAACCTTTGTCTTGAGAAACCAGCCCAAATATAGAACCAAGAATCAAATGCCGCACTAGAACCGGTCGCATTGCCCTCAACCAATTTCTTTCGCCATTGCCCCCGTATTTTTTCAATACGCGTTCGAGATCATTTAACATTTTTATGTGTAATCTTGCTTGCGATAAGACAGGAAGATTTTTGCGCGCCTCACTTTATTTTATCGTCTACGTTTTACGGGAACTCTAAACAGATTAAATCTAACAGTGGGGCGTCTTCCGGACACATTGTGCATTTATTGGCTTGTATTTTGGCTTTATAAGATTACTAGTGGATTTTCGCGTTGGATTTTCTTATCTCTTGTATATTATCGGCATAAAATGTTCTATCTGCGTAATAAGTGGACTGTTTTCCTTGTTTCCTACCTTAGAGGGTACAAGGTTTGTTGAGCTTTAAACGTGTTTGATATAAATATTCTCATTATATTGTTGCTTGGTCAGGATCAACTGTAATATCTTATTACTCGTTTTTTTATAGATAACGGTAGGAAGTTCCGGTAAAGAATGAACAAAGGAGCAAATAAGAAAACTGCGTCGTATAGTCAAAAACTCGTAGAAAATTTAATGTAATTTCCAACTTAGTTACGTTTCTTAGACCTATCTAACCCCTAAAAATGGAACAGATCAACACTATAATAAGGTTTCCTTTAAATCGAATAGTGACACAGATGACAATAGATAACATTTTTGAAATCGAAGTAAACAGCTAGGCGACAACAGAGTTCACGGATAAACCCTCATAATATTATGACGGTTTACGTAATGAATCGTATAAAACACGGGTTTTATAACGCGAGAGGCACATTGAGAGTCCTTTTTAAATTATGCAACATTTGTATGGAAATACAAGCGTCACCCCTGGCCTGCGATGCCTCCTTAAAAATACATCCAACGTTATTTGTTGCCTTGGTTTGACGCCACTCGCGATTTGATTGCTTTTTCATGGAGATCATATCGTGTTACTATTCCACTTCATAATGGTAGCTGCCGATATTAAAGAATAATGCAATCCTGTAGTTAACTAGATTGAATAGGTGATAGGATAAGGAATCCTGTCTCAAACTTAAGATTTCGAGGTCCTGAATCACGAGTGTTTTTTAGGTGACATTATTGGTTTTTAATCTACACCCACCCTGTGCTACTAAGGTATTTTTAAGTTACTACGTTTTTTTTTTTTCTGGAACAAGAATTTATGCCGTGAAAAGTACAGATGCACAAACAAATCTTTATTTCTGACAGAAAAAAACTCTTAGGTATTCTCATTCTCATCCTTAATAGTTTGTATAAGTAGTTGCTCGCACGTCCCCCATCCGTTTCTATACGCCGGTCCCTACAAGGTGTCCCGGTGGCACACGGTAGTGCCGACTCAACAACAAACAAACAACACTCGCAATCACTAGTGCAAATGTTTACGATTCTATTCGAACGTGCGGCGCCACTTCTGTTCCAACGAATTTTGAACCGCATTCCTACTGCGAAATAAAATAAAACGTGAATTAAAAATAAAGAACTGTACTGCTCTATTTTTCTAAAAGAATATAAACTCTTTTTCTAAGTACTAGGGTACTAAGTCCCTGTTTTTTTCCAATTAGCTGTCATTCGGTTTTTTTTCGGTGCCCAAATTGTCTCAACCTTAAAAGTCCGGTGAAGCAGTGATTTCCCACTTTAAGACTAACTGCATATCTGAACTCATCAAATTATTTCTAAATCGCCCTAGTTCCTCCTCCTATTTCATTATCTGGTGTCTGGCTTCCTCTCTTTTTTGCGCCAGGCTAATGATGGACTTGAGCTCACTCTGTTATTGGTAGACCAGGTTAGGAGCAGAAGACCTCTACCCTGCCATTTAGATCTAGTGCAAGCTGTAACACATGGTGTACACTTCTTCTTTTGATTACTTCATCATGCCTAAGTTGTTGTGTAAAATCGTAAACTTCGTTGAACTTGTAACAGACTGGACAAACACGTTCAAATTAAAAAGGGCTAACAGCTTTCCAACAATACGCGCACGTGTCCCTGTTTGTATCATATTTTTCATCGGGTAGGCTTTATTATATTATTCGCTCACGTAACCTTGTCGGCCAGAAGCTTCAACAATTTCGTGCCACTATAACACTCGTCTGATTTTGCAAAAACAGTCTTTGGTATAAGGGATAAGGTCGATTTTATCTTGCGTTTTCATTGATTTAAGGTGGGATCGTCATTCATACCGGCTAACCTTATATTCTTCGAAGAATGGTTGGTAAATTTTCAATAGTCACTTTATTAGGGGTGAGGGCGGAAGCCGGGCGAGTGAAACTGCCTTTATTAGATTTTCTAGAAACGTGAGTCGAAAAGTAGCACATAGTTTCGTCCAACACCTCGAAATTGAAATTTTATTGACAACATATTGCCTTGTGTAGTGTAACATAGACAGATACTAGCATAGCACACTTCTGCCCAGAGCTCAAATCTGTTAAATGCTTTAATAACCTTGATAAATAACTTACAAACACTCATACATTGACGCCCTACGCTAGCAGCCATATGTGTATACCCTTATCTCCCAGCATAATGAGTTGAAAAAAAAACCTGTAAAAAAAATATTTTAGTGATCTCGATAAAACTACTGAGAGTTTTCATTCTTCTTATCTCGTGAATGAATGAATGAATCCGACCGATTTCGGCCATGGCGACCGCTTCAGCTCCTATTTATTATTTGGTTCATGCGCCCGTAGATGGCTAATGTACCCTATTTTTGCGAAGAAAGTCCGAGCACATTGAGTGCAGGTGAGTTTGCCGTCTTGATAGTGATAGGAAATAGCAGCAGGTGCAGGGCGGGCCACTATCGCGTTTAGCGTCAAGGTCAACTTTACGTTTCACCTCGGAATCCCGTACATGGTTGTTTACCACTGTGCGCCATTCTGGCCTCTATGCTGCCAAATGCTCCCACCGTGAAGGCACCGGTTCATATGCCGTTTTTGAACATCTTGGTACCGGAGGAGTTGTCCACCCTGCTTAAGCTTGCCCTCCTCCAGTTTAGAATAAAAGTTGCGCTTTGCCACTCTCTCATCCGACATCCGCGATACGTGCCCGCACCACCGAAGTTGCCGGCGCATTAAGTAAGCCTCAATGCCACCAACATTGGCTCGCCGCAAGACTTCGGTATTTCGTACTCGATCTTCATGATGCTATGAAGACATTTTAGGTGGAATCGATCAAGAGCACGTATTTGGCAACGATATAGACACACGTCACGTCTCGGAAGAATATAAGAGGTTTGGCAGCACAATTGCCATATAAAAATTAGTCCTTAGTTTATACTAATGCAATGAGCTACATCAAATGTTTTAAAGGTTGGGCTCACAGATCATTTTCTTACAACTTCTTCTCACCACACTGTCTTGTATTTCGTATGGAACTAAACTCCATTGGTTTATAAAAATAATGTATTTTACATACACATATTCAATAAATAATTGTTTCATTGGTTTCACTTTTAAACTTATGTTTCAGACAAAAAGACACACCAAGATTGATAAAGTATATTTAAATACTTATCAAAGCAAATGAGACATTGCTCAGTTTTTTCCTTCATATCTACCTAGATGGATCTTCCAATAACGAGAGCGTAAAAAAGCCATAAACTTAACAGTTTCTTTCACGCGTGTTTATCGGGATAGCCCAATTATTTTCGAACTCAACCGAAATCAGGTGATAAATACGCCTGAGAAAACGGTCAATAAATAAATAATTATGAATCCTCCCCACGAAAGTTATTACATTACCATTAATTTTAAAACATTGCAAAACTAAAGGATTTTTTTTCGTGTAAAGCGCCATCTATGTCTAACATGTAGATTTATTAAAGCAACATACAGATTTATTTTGAAGGAATGCTAGTACAAAAGCAGTTACTAGTTAAACTCATAGATGGCGCTGATAGAGTCGAACACTTTTTACAGAAAGGAAATTCACTATGTAATTAAAAGTCGTAAGAGTTTTAGATATTAAAATCCACTTCATTTAATTTACTTCTCAAACATATTTTTTATATTTTTCGAATTTGCGATATAACCGTACCTAAGTAAATACCTGGTTCATTCATAGTAATGGCAACAATCACTGGAAAAGTAGGGTTATGCCTTATTTATTTCTTCTTATGATGTGTCAAAGTTTTTAGCATAAATAGCGTAGTTTTGAACTGATTTCAATGAAATGTTAATGTATACGTGACAAATACTTAAACATTTAAAACAATAACCATGGCTGTTGTGATAGAAACGACTCTTGGGGATATAACTGTTGATTTATATCTAGATCAACGACCCGTAACATGTTTAAACTTCTTGAAGTTGTGCAAGATGAAATATTACAATTTCAACTTGTTTCATTCGATCAGAAGTGGCTTCATAGCCCAAACTGGAGATCCAAGTGGTGAAGGTTCAGGTGGGCAGTCTATTTTTGGTGTACTGGAAGGTCCAGACAAACGATTCTTCTCCGGTGAAAAGATGCCTAAGATACGACATACGGACGTCGGTTTGCTGTCTATGGTGGGTACTGGCGATATGATGGTTGGTTCGCAGTTCTTTTTCACGCTTGGCTCAGATTTAGACTCCTTAGACGGTATGCATTGCGTAATTGGAGAGGTTACTGAGGGCCACGAAGTACTGAGAATGTTGAACGATGTTATATGTGATGAGGGACACCGACCGTACAGAGACGTGAGGATAACGCACACTGTGGTACTAGAAGACCCCTTCAACGATCCTCCAGGGCTCAGAGCACCTTCAAGATCTCCTTCACCAAGTGCTGAACGCTTGAAGGGTGGTAGAATTGCACCAGATGAAGAAATAGATGAAAGTCTTGGTAAATCTGCTGCTGAAATACAAGAAATGATTGAAGAAAAAGAAGCTAAAGCTAGGGCCACTATTCTAGAAATTGTAGGCGATCTACCTGATGCTGATATTGCTCCGCCTGAAAATGTACTCTTTGTTTGTAAATTGAATCCTGTGACTACAGATGATGATCTGGAAATTATCTTCAGTAGATTTGGTAAAATTGTTAGTTGTGAAGTCATTAGAGATAAGAAAAGTGGGGACTCCCTACAGTATGCCTTTATTGAATTTGGAGACAAAAAATCATGTGAAGATGCTTATTTTAAAATGGACAATGTCTTGATTGATGACAGAAGAATTCATGTAGATTTCTCTCAATCTGTGTCTAAAATGAAGTGGTTAGGGAAGGGTAGAGGAGTGAAATACTTTAATGAAGATGGTGAAGATGACCATGTAAGAAATGAAAAGCCACGGCATTCAAGAAATGATGAAAGGGACCATCGCAGCAACAGAAACCATTATAATAATAATAGAAGGCATGATGACCGAGAAAAAGAAAGGGACAGAGAACAAAGGTCTGATAGACACCAGAGACATGAAAGAGATACTAAACAAAGGTATGACAATGAATCTAATTACAGACAGGAAAAACGTTCTAATAATAGGAATGAAAAAGATACCAATGACAGACATGAAAGAAATGCTAGTAATAGATATGAGAAGGATTCACACAGGTATGAAAAAAGTCCTAATAACAAATACGAAAGGGAATCTAACAATAAATATGATAAAACTTCTAACAATAGATATGAAAGAGATCATAGTGACAGATACGAAAAAGACTCCAGTAACAAACAAGAAAAAGAATCAAATAACAAGACTGAAGAAAAGTCACGCAGAAGAAGAAGCCCGAGCAGATCCAGGCAAGATAGGTCAAGAACTGACAATGGTAATTATTCTAATGACCACAATAACTCACAAGAAGCAGAAAGAACTGTTAAAGAGTACAAACATGATTCTAGAAGGCAAGAAAAAGAAGTAAATCGAGATCATTCTGATTATAATAGATCAAGGTCATCGCCTTCTAGACAAAGAGCAGAAAAGTCAAGGGATCACAAAAATAGGCAAGAAGATAATGAAAGAAAATCTGAAAAGACTACAGATAAATACAAGGCTGGTAAAAAACACAAACTTGAAGAATCAGAACCAACCAAAAGTAAGAAGTCTAAGAAAGATTCACAACATATTGAACCTAGAACTCCATCACCAACTGGAGACAAAAAGAAAAAATCTAGCTCCAAGAATAGTAGAAAAAAAACTGAAATACGTAAAAGGAGTTCTAAAAAGAAACGTAAACCATCTACTTCTTCATCTGAGAGCTCCTCAGAATCCAGTTCATCAAGTGAATCTAGTTCTAGTGAAGAAGATCGTAAGAAAAAATCTCAGAAACGAAGGAAGAAGAAATACTCTACATCCAGCTCTAGTAGTAGTGAAAGTAGTTCATCAACTTCATCTTCTAGTAGTGAGTCTAGTAGTTCATCAAGCTCAAGCTCCGATGATGATAAGAAAAAGAAGAGGAAAAAAAAGTCTAGGAGGAAATGAAGTTATAGAATAGTACAAAATTAATTGTAGACAGTTTTAAGATAGACCAAAATGTTGTGTGCATGCTAAGTTGATATTCATAAGGTTAGCCTTAAGTGACCTACATCTAGGTTCAAGAAAGTCTCAAATGCTGTATTCCATGTGGCCATTTTGTGTGAATATGTTGCTTTGAACAGAACAGACTGACAAGATACTTATCTAGTACAGTGGTTAAATAATTTAATTTATGATAATAATGTATATAATAAACTACACAGCAGACCTTTGTTTATACTATCCTAAGCTTTTTTTTTAGTAACTTCAAAAGAGGATGGTTCAAAATTTTAATGCATGTTTAATATTTTTTTCATGAACTTTGAATGATGAATTTCATTGAATATTTTAAATGAACAGTGTATGCCTCAATGTTTATCAAAATGTATGTCAAACATATTTGAATTGATTCCAATTTAAGTATTAGTTCAGTTAATTTTCACATTTTCTAATTAATTACAGAAAAAAAACAAAATTTCACTATTGGCAAGAAATTAAGTTCATAAAATCAAATATGTTTGAAAATAAAGTCATTAAGTGCTTAAATTAGAATTGATTTAAACCTTAGAAATAACTATAATATATGATTTATTTGAAATGTGTTATGAAGCACACCGGCACTTGGGCACATAGAAAATGGTTGGCAAATTGTAAGTCATACTCTAGTACAATGTCTTGTTATTGTTAAATAGACAATAGGCCTATTTAATCAAGCAATATAGTTGATCAACAATAGACTGAATATTGCCTTTTTCCAAGATAGCATAAATAATCAAAATAATAATTAAACAATGTTGTCTATAATGTTATAGAATCAAAGTAGCTTTTACAACAGTTAGTGTTAGTCTAGCACCATTTTCCATTAAGGTATTAAATTCTACTTCAGAGTTTATTAATCATAATAGATTTTAAAATTATTACTTTGTTTCATAAATTCACTGTTTTTCACAAATCACCATGTCACTGTAAATTCTAAATTTCTAAGGACATTATTTATTAGTTTTTGTTTTTTTTTAATTGACTTGTGATAATGGTTCCAAGTTTAAACTGCTTGCTTAATTTTCCATTGTGTTTTTTTTTTGTATAATATAGGCAACAGTGAATGCGCCATGAAACCCTCAAGCATTTTGTTCTAATTAAGCTCGCTAGGAATCGTAATGTTACATATTTATGTATGAGTATTTTTGTATGAATAAAAGCGATTCAATGCAACTTTGGTTTTATTTTATAATATGTATCAAATTATACATTATAGAAGATAATGGTCTATATGATTTATAATATATAGATGATGTAGTCATAATAGGTAGATGACGTTTTCTCAATAGCCAGGGACTTTTCACTTTACATATATTTCTTTGGCACCTATATCTGCACCGTTCATCTGCCAAAGCCACCATAACCCACACTCCATAATCGAACTTTGTTCTTATCTACGTTAGGAGCTTGGCTGACAAAATTTCATATAAAATAACGTAGGTCTGGCGTCCACGGGCTCTTACTCTAGTACCTATCAGTGTTTTAAGAAGATTGCATAAAATTGACATTGAAAATACAGAAAACGGTTTAAGCGGAAGTAGTCATTTGACAATTTCCCATCCGAAAAAAAGGTACCACTTTTTCTGTCGCCATTTTTCCTTTCGATCCCCGCCTTGCTGACATTCTCACCAATTGAGAAACTTTGAATTAAAATTTTTAGGTAAACTTAAATAGCAGATTAAATAGCACACGGACATTAATTATTTCATAAATAAACGAATCCGAACTACCTACCTAGAAATTATAGATCAACTTTGTCAGATGGACGTACCTTCGTTATTAATTGAATGGACGATCTATTGACGTTATATAAAAGGAAATCATAAAACATGTCAAAGTTGAAAATGGAAGGTAGGTAATTCTAACTATCGTCTATTTACAGGACGTGGTACCGACATAATCGGGAACGTTCCACTGGCTGGGCCTTTGTATGTTTAAGTGTCTGAACGAGAAGATGACTCTCGTTAAAGAGGTCCATTGTGTGCCTTCGACCAGCGTTATTAAAGTCCGTCCGGTCAACACAATACTATGTATGGCTGGTTCAGTGCTGGGTTTTATTTGTTTCTTTATTTGCTGTTTTAACCTTATTTTATTTCTTTAAATCAGGAATGAAGTCATATTACCTACGGCCTAATAGACAACGCAACAAATTTAGAATCAGAAGTAGATACTTGTATATTTATTTAAATAAATATACATTTTAAAGACGTCTAAGTAAATTAGAGTCCACTTTACCTACACACACACATACTAAATATTATTTAAACGATCTAAGCTCACGAAACACAAATATTACATAAAGGCGAATAAAGCTCTCGTGAGCCCCTATAAAATAAACCTTACGACTAAGCTAAAGGAATGGCTTAATTAATACCATTTCACTTTGTTACTTAATTATAAACTCAAGCTCGTACTTAGGTAGATACGTAACTTAGTAGAAACCTACCCCAGCGTGGGTGTCTTTCAGTTCATGTTGCTTATGCAATAAGAAAGAGTTACCTAAGTACCTACCTACATACCTACTCAAACATAGTTTGTACCTAGGTGTATAAGCACTATAGGACTACAATCAAGGGAAGTGCTCTCAATCTGTGTTCTGAGGGCACGGACTTGGAAATAACATAAATTTGGCTGTCATGAAGTTGGGGCAAAGGTCTGGAACATGTTTAATGTAATGTAATTAATAAGTGTTGACGCCGGTCACGACGCCTTGTCTTCCACGCAATAAGACTTATTTTATGAACGGTTTGTTTAGGTAAGCAGTGTCGGACGTCATAGATACAGGGGTGGACTAAGAAATATAACATAGGTTGGTAAATAACCAAAGAAAAAGGGAATAAGGAAACCTAGACAATAGAGAACCTCAAAAAATAAGACTTCATAAGCCTGTACTGGTCTGAACATTTATGTACCTAACATTGTTATAAATGTACTCTTTCTGCTGGGATGCAGAGAAATTATAAATTTAATTTACGGCAAATTGACTATAGTGTAGAAAAGATGCCAGCGCGCCAATAATCACTGCGATGCACATACTTGGGGTTCGATCCCCGCATGAGATTGTGTGATGTTTACAGCTATGTTTTACAGGCACTACTGACGTTTTTATTCCATTTCGATCTGGCGATTCGTAGGCCAAATGTATAAAAACCTAGTGTAGCCTAGGTACTTTTGCTTACCCCAAGTTAATACTATCTCAGCCAGAGTACGCGCGAGCGATCCCGTGACTCTGGCTAAAGCAGTAGAAGGAGCCTGGGTTGATTTTAGTCGGTGGAAGTCCGACTTATCCCCACGCCGTGCCACCGACGTGGTTTGAAGATATCAGCGTTTCACCCCGGGAAAAAAAGGTAAGACTATCTATTTGCTTGCAATTGCCTACATAACATCTAGCTTATCGTCCTACCGTCGATTTGACAACATTAAGTTAATCTTGCAATATTTTCAAATGATCAAGAAAAAAAAACCCTACGTAGATATAAGTAAGAGGTCGAATAACTTTGTACCTGTACATTCTACTAACTTAAAAATCCAAGCAATACTCGCCTAACATTAAATTCCAAAACACAAACTGGAATATAAAACGTTGAGTTGATATTTTACTACCAGTGGAAGTTATATTCACAATTCATAAGTCCGGCCCTGTGGCCCACACTGCGCATGTCGCGAATTTATCGACAGGAGCAATGGGTTTTCTCTCCAGCTTGAGCTCTGCTAAACGGCACTCGCTCCCCGCGCTCGGTCACATAACAGTCGCAGCCAGTGTGTCCTCCAGTTCCACATATTAATTCTACATTAATTAACTATCCTGAGTATTGAGACATCAGAACGATGTTACTAATTACTTTAACCGCATTTTCTGCGGTTTTTCTGCTGGGTGATGCGGTGCCAACGCCGTCGAATAATAAAGGTACGTAAATCATTGATCTGTTTCCCAGGCTTTGACGAAGTATGTTTGCTGGTTAATCGATGTGTTTTGCAAGGATATGGCGGTTTCAGTTTTGTTTTGTTGAGAGTATCGATCAGCCGGGACCGGGCGCGCTCTATATATAGCAACAGGTCAACAGGTGTCCCGAGTCGATGTTGTGCTGCGGCGCAGTTTCACCTCCACCATCAACTATGACCTTTTAGACACAAAAGCATATAAATAGATGTCCCTATCGATTTAGATAGCCAATCCAATCAATATCTTAACAAAGACTTATTTTCAAGTAGGTACACACCTACGATTTCGAAGTGGGCGTTGTTATTTCAGTTCGATCCTGTAATCCTTTTATTGATCAACAATGGACATAGATAAACCCGGGCTTTTACAGGATGGGAGCGAACAATGATTGGCTTATTTTTAATATGTGATTACCCTCTCGAATATCATTAACATAACATGCTAAGCAGGCTCTTCCTACAATAGCCGACTTTACTCGAGTCATATATTTCTGGCCCAATAGATATTGTACAGTTTTTCTGTACGATTTTCATGACCTAGTTTCCCAACTGGGTCCTAAACTATTTGCCAAGCGCAGGTACCTACCTACCTACATATATTATTCTTCGTTACGTCCTAACTTTTCTAGTTTAATCACACTTCTGTCAACACAAGATGATTGCTGATTGGCCCACTACGAAAGAATTTTCGCAAAAAGTGGCAATTTCGCCTACCTTTCAAAAAAAATAAAACTTTTTAAAGTCCTGTTCCTTAAAATCAAATGTTTAAACAAATTAAACGGAAATAGAACCCGGGAGCTATTAGTAAGTGGTAGGCGATCTGCTTACCTAAGTACAACGTGAATCGCGACAACACTTCACAAAGCGCCGGACTACAGCTCGTTCCCAATCTCATATGTGAAACGCAAGCTCCGAATGCGCAGCCTCGATGTTTGGCAGGCGCGCTATACGTCCAGCGAGCAAGGACAACACACGAGGAACATATTCCCCACACTTACCGACATAGCACACTTTAGGAAGCAAACGGAAACACACTTCTACACTACACAGGTACTCACCAATCACGGCTTTCACAAATCATACTTACACCGATTTCACATCACACCTGACGACTGCTGTCCCTGCAACAACAACACAACTCAGACAATCGCACACCTGCTGACAGCCTGTCCGAGATTTGCTGCTGATCGAATGCGGCATGAGTCACTCTGCACACACTACGACATTGATCCATACAGTGTGATGGAACTGCTCGGGAGGGAGGAAGCGCTAGCAAGTTATACCGACCTCGTGAGCCGCATCTTCTCAAAATTAAAAGCCTATAACGGCACGTGATTAAATAAAAAGTAATAAAATCTACATACATAAAAAAAAAAAAAAAAAAAAAAAAAAATTGTATTTATATATAAAATTTATCAATATTTATGTAAGCATAAAATTTTCTATCTTTAACAACAAAATCAATATATACAAATGCGAAATCCAGGTTGTGGCAGGGAGCGTATCCAATCGCGCGAACTGCCACAACTGAAAATGTAATGCGAAACAAAACTTCTCTTACCGAAATTCAAAGATCAATTAAAAAAAAAAAAAAAAGTACAACGTGAATAAGATATTCTTAGCAACATTTTTAAACTCGGATTGTATAGTATAGGTATCTTAGTAGTAATAAATTGGTACTACTCTATTCACAAACTATTTTGATCAATTTCGTTTAAAAATACTTACCAACTTGTAAGAAAATGTTTTGAATCATCGCGGCCCAAGTCAATATAAATAACATTTTAGATGGTGGCGGTGCAATTGGTGAGCTACCCGAGAATTGGGACCAGACAAAAGATGACACACAATCGCTTTTTCTGAATAAGAGCGATAAGAATGACTTGGAGCCATATCCGCTGGCTCTAAGCGAGGAAGGTAAATGTGGAACAAGTGAAAACGATACTGTTTTATGAAACATCTGTTACATAATTCATATCTGATTCTGTTATTTATTGATTTAGGGGTATTTGAGTAATCTTGTATTTTATAGATAGGTGTTTCACGCTAGGTATTCATATGTATGCCTATATTCGACAGCAACACAACTATACTCCTTACGAGAATATCGAAAAAACAACTTTAGTTTTACCTTTTCAATATTCATAATATAACAAGAAATCAAAGATCATTTAAACGTGATATCTAGCACCAGTACAATAATATTTAAGAGTCCTTATTGGAGCGATTCAGGCTAATTTTCTGTACAACGCAGTCGTCTTACTGAATGAAATAAGAATAACATGCACTGTACATCAATAACGCACTGATTGTCGAATTGTATACTACAATTGCGCAGTAGATCCGTCGAGTTATGAGACCTACATCCACAGCCATTCTTCTTTATTGGCTCATGCAATTTAAGTGGACATGAATGGCAAGCTACATCAAAGATCATACGTAGGTTACGGATTGTTAGAACAATCAATACCTAATAATATTTTGAATAATAATTCGGTAATAAGAGATGAACATGCCTCAGTCACGAAGAATTATTTTGCTTGCAGGAAATGCTGAAGGTTTTGAACAGGGAGTGGATCAAAGATATGAAGCCCAACAACCTAATGGGGAACTAGATAACCTCATCATGAGGCCTGAACTGTACGGTGAACCTCCAGCAATGGAGAGTTTAGCCACCAGCTACGACTCCCGTCGCCGCAAGCGTGGCAGCGGAACTAAAGTCGGTGGAGCTGGGGCTGCTACTAAAGTAGCCACCAAATCCGGTTCAGGCAAGAAAAATCTGAAGTGAGTGATTCAAATCGCAAATATCACTTGCACTTTCTATTATAAGAACACAAGATCAACTAATTTGATTTTTTTTAGACCGGAGGAGCACGGAGCTCTCTCGCCCGTGGATTCGATGACTCACGAACACGATGCTCACCGCCGCAAGCGGGGCAGTGGCACTAAAGTGGGCGGCGCAGCTGCGTCTGCCAAAACCGCCACTAAAAACTCCGGCGGAAATAAAAAGAACTTCAGGTCAAAATAAACCTCCATCAATGAATAGGTATAAGTATAGTATATCATCAATTGATATGGTTACTAAATAATTTCATTTACATTTAGGCCCATCTCAGAACGTCGCAAACGTGATTCTGGTCTCAGCGCCGCCGATGTTCGAGCTCTACTCAACCTGTGGGAGGCGCAGGAACGTAAAAAGCAGGAATGGAACGCACAAAACCAATGGGCACCTGCACCCGTGCCAGTACCCGAGCATTACTATGGAGTTGGACGCGTGAACACTGACGACGAGCAGCCGGAAGTGGATGAAAATGGTGACATCTGGTACAACGAGCCTGTAGTGATTGCTCCTCGTGAGCGAGACTACCCTCGCCACTCATACTTCTCTGAACAAAATCGTATGGCTCTCGCTCACGGTTACCCTGACATGTACCAAGTAGGCCCCGCCGAGTTAGCTCAGCGATACGAAGAGGCTCGTCGCAAGAGGCAATACGCTAACAAAGTGAAGCGCTTCATGGTCGCCAGGAAGCGTTCGGACAGCATGATCAACCACCAGAATGGCTACCGGCCCCGTGACGATCTCTACACCCTGGCGGAGTTGCTGCGCTCGGCACCGCGGGTGCAAGAACAAGACATCCCTCTATATCGACGACTGATACTGTAAGGCGTCTTTTGAAAATGGCGTCCATTCTCAGCAACTTGCAGTTCTCTTGTACATCAGAATTGATTGTTGGCTGTTAGAACGAAATCCTAAAGCTCGCATGTTGTCGGATGGACGCCTGAGCAGGTTTTGATTTGGAGTGGGAGATTGTCGTGCATTTAATTCGCAATTTGTAGCGGATACCTAACAAACACTAGATGTAGGAAACCTAGCATAAATCAATGGCAGCATTTTAATGAATTTCTTATTTGAAATAGATATTATATCTCTATTACCTGGCCTAAGTAAAGTAGTTTTCAATATATTTTATCTTTATTAAACTATACTATTTTTTATTTTCTGTGTAAAGTGTTTTTGTTTTTAAGTTAATTTTAAGTTGTGTATTTTTTATATCATTCACTGCATTATACTTGTTACTTATTTACCTATTTTATGAATTGTAACCAGTATTTTCAAATAGTTTCATTCAACGGTAGTTCGAGGTGAAGTTAAACTTCATATTTACTATTATCTAGAGTTAGTTATTATGTGTAAATGTAAACTTTGCTGTATTAAATTAGTATTATCTTAATCCGAGTTTTATTTCGCACTCCGAACATACCTTGGTGGTTTCTAAGCACAAACTTTTTCGTTAAATTAATTAATACTGGCCTGACATAAATACTTATCAGTCAATGTACCTATCTTCGTGTCAAATATTTGCAAAGAATTCATGACAGTGAAAATAAAAAGATAAATACTCCAAAAAGTCAATGTATTTTAAGCGTTACTGCATATTCATAAGATAATATGAATAGTAAAAACACCCACAATAGTATAAGTAATAATAGAAGTTTGACAGAAGTATCTCGAAAGGACGCTGTTACAACCACCGAGAGCCGCCCGATACCGGATGACGAGCCGACCGCGACGAATTCGACGTATGAATCATTTTCTTGGTTGTTTTCTTACCTTAAAATGTATGCAACAAGGTTAGCGCGTGACTTGTACACATCTCTTAAGATTTATTGGTACCCTAACCGCGAATTCCTACCGAGCCATATCGTGAACTTAATGCAAGTGCAAAAAAGACTTCGCGCAGAACGCGAATCGCTCACGGTCACTTACAGCAGGTACAAGTTGATCAACCATTCCGGTGTTAAGTCAGCATTCGAATGCTCAACACAAACCGTTTCGTTAGTTGCAGAGAACAACTCGAACCTCGCTCACCAGACTTTGACATGAGAGAATTCCTCAACGAATTTACGTCCTGTGTTCTTTCCAGTGAAGATGACGCCGGCATCCAATTTGCTCCCAACAAAGATTTCGATTACAGTGGAAGTGACCGTGAACCGATGTTCGTCATTATCGACTCGAGCTGCGTCAGTAATCCAAGTTCAAAAGAACTTCTTATCGATAATAGAGTTAATACAAACAATACCATACTTAAGAAACATTTTAATAAAAGTACCAAGTATGTTGACGTACCTTCTACTAGTAGAGATCTAAGAAGTGATTTGCTGAATCAACAGCTTAAAGAAGCAGATTCCACTGATGAATTGTTAATGATGGACATAAATCTACAAAGTGATAATGAGCTATCAGTCGGCGATTCTGATGGCGACAGTGACTCAATAGTGCTTTCTTATTTACGAAACAAGGACGCCTTTTTGGAAATGGAGGGTACGATAATGTCCACAAAAAAGAAATCGTCTCTCCTGGAAAGTGTACCCAAAATGGAAACTATAATAGAAAGCGAACAATTTTCTACATTTCCCTTGGTATCAAGAAGTGAATACAAATCAGATGAAATTCTCAATAATGGAGACACAACAAATTAAATCCAAAAAATGAGTACTTAGCTAGTTTTAATTGGAACTGGACATGTAAATGAATTATGGAATTGATTGTACGGTATTAATTACTTCGCCTTAGTTTCATTAAAATTTGTATTATTTCTATTTATTTTGTTTCAATTTCTCATCCCCAATACAATTACTATGGATATTTTGTTCCTCATTGGTAAGTTGAAAAGTTTTTATTAAAATTGTAGAGTTAACGTTAACCTAGGTCCTTCCTCTTTTACATCGACTGTTTTCCAATGAACCTGGTAAATAGAACTAACTCATTCGTTATATAATATTTACTGATGTCAAAAGTTTGGAATGGAATTACACAGTCTACATCAATCCAAAAATCCATCCGACTTCTACTTGACAAATTCGGCTTTAATACTTCAATTTTCGTCATCTTCAGACCTTCTTTAACTAAATCTTTCTAAATTTTGGTCTCCATGTATATAATTTCATCGGATCGTTTAGTTCATTTTAAAAACAGACTAATAGAATTAATACATATTACATGCAGAGTGGTCGGAGACCTCTTTGGACGTCAATATACCGTCGTTGCCTGGCTCGCCTAGGGAACTGGATGGAGGGTCATCGAACGAATCTGTACCGTCCACGGAAGACTTACAGCAAAAATATAAGCGCGCTATCGAATTTCTGCACTCTGACAATGAGCTTCTGATAGCTGCCGAAATGGGTGACGAGGAAATGACACGAAAACTAATTCGGTATTTAAAATATAATATTTTTTTATATTAAAATTTTCTCTCCTAATTTAGATGCACCTATTTTCCAATATAATCTTAGTCATTTTTCAGTGAGTCATACCTTTTGGACTACGAAATTCGTGGGACTACCTAATTCAGTAAAATGTCTGCTAAATTAAAAACTACTATTATTTTTAAACTTGCAGAAAAGGTGCTAGCACGGTTCACTGTAAGGATCACCTCGGTCGAAACGCACTTCACTTTGCCGTCTGCTCGGGTAACATGCGTGTGGTTACAATGCTTCTAAAGGCCGGAGTCAATCCAAACATCAAAGATAATGTCGGAATGACACCACTCTCCCTTTGCTTAATGAGAAGGTAACGTACCTATTTAGGATGCCAATATTATTCAGCCGAAAAACTAGAGTTAAATGCCTAGTGTTTTAGTACGGCTATGTGAGTATTTCGCCACTCCCAAGTAATGGTTGCTGATGAAGAAAAATCCATGTACTAAGTTATATATTTGATGACTTTCAGGCCAATGTGGAAAACGGCCAATTTGTTATTTCAACATGGTGCGGTGCTGCTTACAAGAATGACTCCAATGGATACTGGATTGTTTATACGTAAGCAAAAATGTAATAATATTTAAATAAGAGTTTTTTTTTAATGATAATGGTTTTGATATATTTATGTTAAACTAGCTGCTGCCCGCGACTTCGTCCCCGTGGATAGAAGATATAAGTTATGATTTATACCTGCCCTGCTTTCTTCACATTTTCCATTGTATCTTCGCTCCTATTAGTCGCAGCGTGATGGTTTATAGCCTAAAGCCTTCCTCGATGAATGGTCTATTCAACACAAAAATAATTTTTCAATTTGGACCAGTAGTTCCTGAGATTAGCGCGTTCAAACAAACAAACAAACTCTTTAGCTTTATATATTAGTATAGATATATTAGTATAGATTAAACAAAATTAGTTTGATATTATTATCAGCTGCTGTCTACGGTTTACAGTAAAAGAAAAGAAAGCTAATTAGTAGAGCATGCGGTTCACCGCAGTCAGGTTAACTCAGAGCTGGTACTGCTGGTAATAAAAAAATGTTATTGTCCACAGAGTTTGTAATGATGTGCATACCCACCAAAGAAGAAGAAAGGATTCTTCGACTTCTTGTCGAGAAAGGTGCCCTAGTTAATGACCCAGAGGCTCCCGGCCAACGTCAACCACTACATTTCGCTGCTATGAGTAATAACTGTACCCTCATTCGTATTCTAATCGATTTAGGAGCTGACTTATACGCTAAGAACCATAGAAATGAAACTCCCAGACAAGTAGCAGCTACCTTTAAATGTAAAGAAGCGATGGCTATCTTTGAAGCCCTCGAAGGAGAATACGATAGAAGAGACAGTGAGACTGCAAGCAATGTAACTGCTTATGAGCATTTCAACTTGTCGTAATTTATTTGATAAATAAATACATTTTGCACGTTATGTTTTGAAAATATTTCTTGTCTGAAACACGTAATAATTTTTAGTCCATCCAGGAACTCCTCTTCATGTATTACTGCTGCCAGGGCCGGATCCAGGGGCCCAGGGGCCCCGAGGCCTCGAGGAGTGGAGGCCCCCTTGGTTCAAGTTATTTTCATTCAGTGAAAAATTTATCGAGCTTTTTTTAGATACATAGTGTCAATAATATGAGGTTCTAACGTGGTTTCATATTTTTTTTTATTTCATCGGTAGTGCTGGGCCCTCTAGTCATAATGGTGGGCACCTGGTCATAATGGGCCCCTAGGCACTGGCCTAAAGTGCCTTACGGATAATGCGGCACTGACTACTGCTCTGGACAATGCGACAGATGGTATAGTTTCGCTTTGCCAGGGTCTTATAAGATCCCATTTTTTATCATTTCCTTAAAGAAATAGGCCTCTATGTTATTGAAGTCAATCAAAAATGCCGTGTAAGTTAAAAAGAAAGATAACGAAGTAACAAAATAAAAATGGTGTACCTCTATTTTCTTTGTTTACGATTTTTTGTAAAGTAATGTTACACCACTATCATGGTGTGACATTTGTTCTACAGTTTCAAAGATGGCGGCCTTGTCGCAGTTGCTTTTCTCTGCCAAACAATACTGAGAAAATTGAGATAACCAACTATTTTTACATTTTTATAAAGAAAATTAGGTAGATCTTAAAAAATTACGTTAATATAACGTGCTAGTCATTTTGATAATGTGATATTAAGTGTCCCCATGGCTTCCAATGTGCAAGACTCGCCTGTTCAGCAGACATTTGTGGAGGAGATAGATTACAGTGAGATTCAGGAATTATCGGTAAATATCTGAACGAGAAATTCATTATACTGTGTGTTAAAACGTTAAATGGAACTATAAACACTAAATTTGTGTCGTCAGGTGGTGGGCAAAGGTGCGTTTGGTGTAGTATGGAAAGGTCTATGGCGGAACACACTCGTAGCTGTAAAGCACATTAACTCTGAGGCCGAAAAGCGAGAGTTTTCAATAGAAGTGCGTCAGCTATCACGCGTGTGTCACCAAAACATTGTGCGGCTATACGGAGCATGCACGAAGGGCGCCCACGTCTGTCTAGTCATGGAATATGCAGAAGGAGGATCGCTATACAATGTGCTACACAACCGCCCTAAGCCCAAATACACTGCTGCTCATGCCATGAGCTGGGCTCGACAGTGTGCTGAGGTTAAAATTCTTACATATCTAACTTATACTTTAAGCTTACGTTATAATTTAAGACTTAACAGGTTTTATGTTTACATGTAAATACCACATGAATGAAGTTACGTTTTATTGTCACTTATTACATATCTGATTATAACATCTTCTGCATTACAGGGTGTAGCATATCTCCATGCAATGAAACCAAAGCCTCTTATACACAGGGACTTAAAGCCACCTAACTTATTACTAGTCGGAGGTGGTCAAAGACTGAAAATCTGTGACTTTGGTACTGCCGCTGATAAGGCTACTTATATGACTAACAATAAGGGAAGTGCAGCATGGATGGCACCCGAGGTTTGTTTAATATTTTGGTATCTATTATAACCATTAAATTTTGATTGGGCTTTCAATGGCATTCCTTCCGCTCATATGAATTATAGCGTAATGTAGTACATTACCCCTTCAAGATGGACTATTCAACAAAAAAATAAGTTATTCAATGATTCAGTTAAATTTTCATATGTAAATAAACTTAAGTCATTTCTACAAAATACATAATTTTGTGCCTTCAAATCAAATGATATTTTAGTTATTATCACTGAGATTTGTGCAAGAATGAATTAATGTAATAATTAATTAATCTTCTATAATAAACTAGGTATTAAAACCTTTATAAATTTTTATATACATGCATAATTATTTCCTTATTTATTTTATTATTGTTAACATGCTCAAACCTATATATACTATTAAAAAACTACTAGAGGAACACAAACAAGACAGCTTTATTACATTATGCAAAATAGAAACTGATAATAATTTAAATAGTCTAAAATTCTAAATTGACAAGTCAATGTTTTAACACAGTATAGTAATATGGTAATATTGAGCTACAGATAATCAATTGTTTAGTTAAGATATTCATGAAGTGTATTATGATAGTGGTCTTGCAAAAAAATATATTATCTAATCAATAACAAACACTTTTTCCTCAATTAGGTTTTAGTAGTAAATGTTTTGTTTGTACACAACTTGTGTATACTGCACTTTTTACTATATTTTATTTGAGAATGCAAATGATTTGTACATATTTATGTTTGTTTACTTATATTCTTTGATTGTATATTTTGTAATTTTAGCTTGCTTCACTTAAAGGGTCTTAATACGATTTTGTGCATATTCAAGGAGTGTTTCACCTAGTAAAGTAGGTTGCGAATAAAGGTCAGGTGGGATAACACCCTTCTTCAAAAAATTCTGAAAGTTTTCATAGGTCTGGAAACCTATTCCAAAAGTGTAGTAATATCATTGGCCCACATTAAGTTATTTGATATTTACTCATGTTAATATGAGACATGTTTATATATTGAATACAAATATATAGTTTTTAATTTGTTTATTCTATGTTCTATTTATAAAGTTAATCTTTTATGTATTCCAGGTATTTGAAGGTTCAACATATACAGAAAAGTGTGATGTGTTTTCATGGGGCATTATATTATGGGAGGTCTTGTCAAGAAGGAAACCATTTGAGGAAGGTGGTTCAGCTTTTAGGATAATGTGGGCTGTCCATACAGGTAACATATACTTACCTATATATGTATTATTATCTCGTGCAAGACTGCCTGTGTTCTTATAAGGGTTTACTCATAAAACAAAAAACAAACTATTTAATGGGGTTTCCGAAACCTTAACATCAAAAAGACTTAAAAACAATAAAATAAATTACATTATAGTAGTTATAATGAAGTCAATCTAACTTTAAATGCTATTTATTGCCAACAAATACATGTAATCTGTTAAGTAATTGTTGTAGCCTATTATCATAATAATTGTTTAGTCATAAATCTTTAACAATAAAACAACCTATTAACGTTTTAGTTCCAATGAATTGTGATATCATGGATCGACGTGATTCAAATCCGCCTACCATTAAGATTCTGAGTAAAACATTGTTGAAAGATGCATATGTATCATTCAAATTTGCAACTCGTTTAAGATCTGACATAAGTTTAGTAATACTTTTTGATTTAAGTTTATATAAGATATTTTTTTGTATTCTTGGGCAATAAAAATAATTATAATTGAAAGAATTAGTTCAAAAGAATTTTGCATAGAAGGTGTAGTTTGCATGTACCTCACATCAATTTGGGATATAAGGTTTGTCTTCACATTGCTTTTAATTATTCCCTGTTTCTATGTATTCTTGTTAGTGTATTGCTTATTTAAATACATTGAATGTGAAGACGATATTATACCTTTATCCATTGTTAAATTCTAGGTCAAAGACCAAATCTGATAGAGGGTTGTCCGGAGCCAATTGAGCACTTGATGACACAATGTTGGCACAAAGTTCCTGCAGAACGGCCCAGCATGGCGAAGGTAAGCTTCCATACAAATATAAATAATGCCCAATGGGCTGCCAATAGTAAAGGTTAAGCTATTATGATGTGATTAGTCACTACTTGTACTGATATAAACTCTCGCCCAGGTGTTCAACTCGATACAATGCAAATAGAACAGGTAGTTTAGGTGTGATTGTTTTAGAACTAAGGATAATTTAAATTTTCTTTTGTCTGTTTAATTTGGTATAGGAAATATAAATTTACTTTAATATGTTAGATTGCAGATGAATGATTTGTTATTGATATTAATAAAATGTAGACCAATTTTATAGTTTAGTAGATTATTGTTAGAGAAAGTATTTTTCAATGATTTGTACTTGTATATTAATGATATATAAAAGGTGCTTTCAATAAGCTTAGTTTATTGAAACAATACAATAATATGTGTTGCAGGTGGTAGAGATAATGGCAGCGCTGTGTGAGTTTTTCCCTGGCGCCGACACGCCCATAAACTACGACGACTGCGAGGAGGACGACGACGAGTGCTCGGAGGACGAGTACATGGCGTACGACACGCAGGACAGCCTCGACACCGACACGCACTCCGGCATGCTCTCACAAGTACACATCCCGACACAGTTCGACGCCAGCGTCTCCAACCCCGTCCCACTGAGAAACAGCGACCAAGCCGTGACGGCGCCCCGGCCTCGCAGCTTCGTCGAGACTCAAGTGAGTAAGCTACAGAACTTAATGGCCGCGGAGGCGCATCCCAAAACGTCTGCGTTGCCCAAGGACGAGCCCGACGTGCATAACAGAATAGGCCCCGTGCGCATCCCGCAGCAGTTTAAAAAGCCCGAAGCGTTCGCGGAGGCGGGCCGCTCGCCCGTCACCATCCAGCGCACGCCCAGCTCGCCGGGCGGGCGCGCGGCCTGCAGCCCGGCGGGCGCGGCCTGCAGCCCGGCGGGCGCGGCCTGCAGCCCGGCGGCCGCCAGCCCGGCCGGCGCCGGCTGCAGCCCCGCCGTGTTCAGCGCGGCGTCGTCCCCGCGGCGCCTGTCGCCCATCGCCAACTACAACGTGGGCAACATGAACCCGCGCCACATCGACCTGGACCCCTACTGGCCCCGCGACGCGCGCAGCCCGGACCTCGCCAGCTCGCACTCCAACTCGCTCCGGAAGGAGGACTACAACCAGAACTACTGCGACCGACTCAGCGCCGCCAACAGTCCCATGACGCCCGTCAACGAATTTAATGGAAATATGTCACAGAGACCGATTGATCCGAGATATCAAACGCCATTACAGATAGAAGTTGACCCAGTAAGTCTTGCAACTAAAACTATATGTAGTTAATACTTTACGTCGAAGATTTGTAGTGTAGTAGTTAGGAATTGGTTATGGGCGACTAACATAATATATTATTATAAATTTAGTTTCATAAACTGTGTGTTTCATGTTATAAAACATTGCCTTTTTTTCAATTTTTCAGAATTCATGGGAGTTGATCGACGTGCCAATCAGTTATGATGATTATGTGGAAGTGAGAAATACTGGTGGCTTTGATAAGTTTTACACAGTGGGTAAGTATTGCATGTTGATTGCAGTGGCCTTTATTGGCATTATCTATTATGTTTAACTGTGAAAACTGAAAATAATTGTAAAATTTAAAACACATTTTAGATTAAACAAGAACAAATCAATACCTGAAACAGCAACAATCTATACTAATATATAAAGCTGAAGAGTTTGTTTGTTTGTTTGTTTGTTTGTTTGAACGCGCTAATCTCGGGAACCACTGGTTCGATTTGAAAAATTCTTTTTGTGTTGAATAGACCATTTATCGAGGAAGGCTATAGGCTATTTAACATCACGCTGCGACTAATAGGAGCGAAGATACAATGGAAAATGTGGAAAAAAACGGGGAACATTCTAACCACGTGGACGAAGTCGCGGGCAACAGCTAGTATGTAAATAAAAATAGAATTCAATCGCAACAATCTTTAAAAATAAACGCCATTCTATAAATAAACACTCGTCATTCTGTTATCGAAAACCCAAAATTTCAGGTAGTATAACCGTATGTAAGATACATTCGCTCAGTTTAAGAATAGTACCGCACTTAAGATGATTCAACGATACAGAGTACCACGTGTCTCGAACTGACGTAGTAGCACGTGAGACTAATGCGAAATGGATTTTATCTCAATAATTACGCACAAAATGAGCGTAAAAAGCCACATAAATCACCCTATTTATACTGCAATTGTTTTAAGTGTAATTCTTTGTGTGGTTGACTCATAACCGTCTAGCCGTTTGAGAGCAAATAATGTGAAGATAGCTCGCGTGTAATATTAAAAAAACCGTTATAAAGATTATTTTGGCACTTGTGTTAAAAGTCATTTTCCAATTTTAAATGTTGTTTAGTTGTGGGACACCTAAATAAGGCTTGGATTAGAACTTAATCAAAACCTATTAATAAATAAAGGGTAAATTAAAACATTTTGATGTAAATGATTAATAATACAATTTGTAAACTGATTTATCTAAATTGGCATTTCTCATCATTTCCAAAAAAGTAATGCCGGGTGACGCTTTTTGTGTTTTGAAGGTAATCAACCCCAATCGTATTTTTAATACAATGCGATATTAAAAAACTATAAAAAATGTAGCTACCTGACTCACAAAACCAAATCTTTTATTTATGTAATCCAAATGTTTTTTTAATTACAAACTGATTTTATTTATTTTATTTGCTAATTTCCTTGCAATCATTGTTGAAACATAAAGTACAACATAAAAATTGGAGGATTTTGAAATTGAGCTTTTTGCATGCCTACTCAATTTACTAAAATTACTTAAGGAACAATTTTATTGCTTCATATAACTACATAAAAAAATAGGTTTACCTAGAGTCTTGATGTTAATGATAAAATTAATTGATGTAATATTATGTCTTATAAAAAGGAAATACACTGGTCCTTTTAGTCTCATATTAATGTTAAGTCCGCCGTATAGGCAAGACTTAAAACTCAAAAAAACCTTACTTATTTTGTAACAAAGACTTCGAATTATTTAGATTTCAACTTACCTAATAAAACTGAATATGATCATGACAAAACAACAATTTAGTGAATCGCAGTGGTTTCATACTCACTAAAAACTCTCAAACAAAAACACATTTATAAATCAAATATGTTGTCCCGAACCAAATCGGTAGTTCCTCGGTGATCTAACAACTGAGCTTTAAATGCAATCACATAATTAAACTCCATAAATAATCCAAGTTATATTTGTCGTAAACATCAGATCACAACATAATTCAAGTGATCCGAGATTGTCGTCTAATCTCGTACCAATGCATCATTGCGCGTGAGTAACCGCGTCGAAATAGCGAAGTCCTGGCAGGACACGATCGCGCCGTGACTCACGCTAGCGTTTATTTATCATACGGTGTGTTTGTTGTGTTTTGTTTTGTTAGTAAATAAATCTTGGGCGTTCATGTGTGTGTAGGACCTTTTTTAGGTCAAAAGTTTGGTTCTGAGTGAGGTGAAAATGAGTTGTGCGTATTTCTATTAATTGCGGTTGAGTTTTATTTTAATAACGAATAGAGCTTTGTAATTCGTAAGGGTTTTTTTAACCACGATCTGAATTTGTTACTTTCTTTGGATTAAGTTTACTCATTTATTTAGTGCAGATTAGTTCTTTCATATACATGGTGTTCTTATAAGAATTTTCCGGTATTTTTTCTTTTGAGTATAAAAGTGGAGATATTTTTTTTCATAATTTTAATTCAGCTCCTGAAACAAACAATTCAGCATGGATCCATATATTTCAAAGCCCAAACATCATTCCTAATGCTTTATGACTGTTTCAAAACAGAGTAAGACACATAGCCCACGTCACGTAATGTGCACCTGAGTGTATAAACAATAGTTAACTAATTAAGACTTCACACAGCTGTCATCAAGTCATTCATCACCGATCTGGACGCTGACTGTGACAAACTGTACTATTAGAGCACGTTACAACAAATGTCTTCATTTTTCTGATACCTTTCAACACGCACATTTATTTATATTTATACTAACAGTTTCCCGCGACTCCGTTCGTAAGGACTTTAGTTAACAAGCGGTGGTTTCCGTGGGAATACCGAGATAAAATAAAGACTATTATAAACTAATAATCTAAAAACCCAAAAACCGCTGTGTACATATTAGTAATACTTAAACAATATTAAATCCAAATGTCAAAGCCATAGTCAATTCCGGAAAACTATAATTTTGCCACCTTCCCACTCTTTTTCCAGTTAAAAAGTAATCCATTTCGTTTCTCAGGCTCTTGATTATCTATGTACCAAATTTCGTTACAATTGGTTCAGTAGTTTTTATGGAAAAGCGAGACAGGCAGAGATACTTCCGCGTTTATAATATTAGTATGGGTATAAGACAGTGGTGTTTCTGTTCGTATATGTTACCATATTTGCAACGATATCACTTACAGCCGGGCAACAACAAGAGCCCTAGCGTTAATTATAATGCGTAGTGTTAGCGGTTCTCGGAAGTCCAGCCATCAGGCGCGCCGCCATCTGACAGCAAATACCGCGCACTCAAATATCAAGCGCTTAGTCATCTCAACAGACATGTTATACTAGTTTTATTATTACATAACTTATTTTTGCACTTTGCTCGAAATAAGTGGCGTTAGAGTATTAAAAGATACTACTGAGTCTAATCCAGGCTTTAACACACGAAGTGAATCATCGCTTACGTTATATGTGGATGGATGTTTAAATGTAGATGGTGGTGCCAATCTCCTTGATATTACTATTTATGTTATGTTACGAATCTGTTTAATCCCTTTTGAATTACATCTCATTCTTTTTTTTGTTGTTTAAAATCTGTCAATGGGAGAGAATTATTAGTGCAAACATTGCCAGAAATAATACATTGTAACCTATTTACTAACCGCTGGCGAAAAAAGTGTGAGGATATTTTGTATTTCGCTGTAATAAATATAATCTCGACAGTGAGGTTCCGGCATTATTATATAGAAATGTAAAGCGTTACTGAGTTCTAGATCTGATTCCGGGTGAGATCATAAGTATATTTGTTTGCTCTTTGCTGTAGCATAAGTTTTTTTATGTAGGCAGGCAGATTGGGGTCAAATAGATGTAGTGTTTATTAAAGTGTCTTCTATTAGCAGCTTTTAGTGGTTCGCGATAAAAGCGTTGCGTGTTTGTCGTAAATGTCGTGGCGTTGCATAAACTGTGTGATGCGTAGGCGCATAGTAGCGCGGGACTAGGAGTTACCGCAGTGTGGTGGCGCCATACACTAATCTACATTTTTTGCATACATTCTTTATTTATAGTAAATAAAACACGTCGATTCAAAAACCTATTTATCTTAACGTGCAAATGTTTTGGCAGTAAATGTAATCATTTATTTGCTTTTCCATAAACTGTTTTGTATATCGGAAACAAGTGTTATTGTTCAAGTTTAACTTATACTTACAGTTCGTGTGAAAAACATTTCCTAGCATTATAATTTGCTAATAGTTAGTTCAGACTATTCTATTAGGAAAAGTTCCGTTTATAATACCCCGGAAATGTAACACTATAGCTTGATGCAATTAAGCACAATGAAATAACTTATTTAAAGAAAGCATTTCCGCCACCGATGTGATTATTAGGAGTACTAACTAAGCTTCTTCATAATATTCTTAGCTAAAATTAGCCCTAGATTTTAGAAAAAATAATAATTCTTCAACATCACTAAAAAGACAACGACAGTTCTTAGAAACTGCCCCGACAATAAATCTGTTTATTTTCCTTGTAGACTGAAATCTGGAATCTTGATGTTTACGTAGAGACAAGAAACTGAAGGGAAATTACCACTTTAACTTTTTATGCGATTCCATTTCCTTGCCATATGCAAATTTACTTTAATCGAATCCAATTAGTTTTGGGACCAAAAATCTTGAAGAATCAAGAATTTACCAAAAATAACGAGAAAAATAAGCATTATACAATCAACGCTCAGTCTGGGCAAAAAAGAAACCAGAATACCACAAGCCCTTCATTATGAAACAATTCTCCATTATCTGCACCACTACAAAAAAGAAAGAAACCCCATCAACCGTTGACGTACATATATTGATTAGTTATATGCGTGTGTATATGCGGTCCAGATGCGGCCAGGACCGTCCCGGCATGAGTCACGGTTCTCGGAAGGGGCCGCGACTATTTTAGACTGTGTCCGCTTACCTTCTAGGAACCGGGTAGTGGGGACCAACGACCGATCGCAAAGCCAAAGTATTGTTAGATCGGTAACGGGGTTGTTCCTTGCCGCTAAGATCCTAGTTTCGTTCTCGCTATTGAAGTTTGTCCAGGAAGTCCTTTTCTTGAAACTGCTCTCTCGTCGATGGATTCGTTCCTCAAGCTTAGCGATTAGTCCACTGATCTGTGTGAACTCCATTATTTTTGAGGATATATGATTTTGGAGAGCAATGCCATGTTTTGGGGTATCTTCTACATTTATCCTAAGAAAGATATCTATCCCCACTGGGTTTGCCTCTATAATTTCCCAATTACAGTCTTAAGAATAACTAACTCTACAGTTTCTTGGGGATACTAATAAAAATTACTCTCGCTCACTTTCACGCAATTACTAAAACAACTGAATTTAATTTGAGTAACGGAAAAATAGAATGCTCAAGAATAGTCCAAGAAGTCGATGTATTCGGGAATCAAAAGCCATTAAATTTTATAGGTATGATCTGTAAATAGTGTTATGATGGCGGTATGTGTGTCGGCGTCAGCTTGCATCCGCGCAGATGGCTAGACGGATCGCCTTTTGTTTATCTGCCGCTTCCGCCCGTCGCATTGAACAAGCACTACACATAGCGACAAATGTTTTGCTCTACACTGTTATTATGATTCTAATTTCCTATGTAACTTAACCTTGCGGGAATAAAGACCATCCGTTTTATCTGATGTTTGTCGTCCGTTTTAAACAAATACAAAGCCTTTTAAGTGTTCTTTACTGAGCATAGTCTAATTACGCTATTTCCGCATCAACCCCAAATATTATCGTCAAAATTATCCTTATATCTTCAATTATAACCGCCGGCAATCATATCTTTTTTGCAATCTTGAAGGATGGACGCAAGGACGGTGTTTTCCTCATGGATTTTCTTCGAACTCCAACCAATACCAGTTTTTTAACATGCTCTGTCATATTCGGGTTTAACCGATTCATCTTTCATTTATGTTGGTAACCAGTTTTCGTAATCACATCTGGACGAAATATCCGATCCGATTTGCCTACAACAAGCTTTTATTCTGATACTTCTCAATACGCTACGACTCAAAGTTTCGTAATTCACTCTTCAGCTATTGTGCAACGAGAGCAGCTAAACAATGCACTACGTTCGCATACAAAAATAACAAGAGTAACTCAGTGCTACAGAAACAATTTGTATAGTGGAGTGATGTTGCAAATTTCTTAAATGTGTTAAGTGAGACGTGCCTCGTGGCTCGTGCCCTGCTGACTCAGAGAGCAGACGTCAATGCGGTAAGAACAGTATCGCGGTAAAGTAAATAAGTCGTAATATTTTCATGGGTGCCGCCGCGGCGGGCATCTCGCCCGTTATGCGTTGCTCAAATAAACAAACGTGTTGATTTTTATACAGTATCGGCCTTTCCAGTAGCGAACAAATCTAACCGCGATTCCAGCTAACTATCATCGTTGTATCTGTATTCTAAACTCGCTTCGACCATTACCCGGAATATATTCCAAAACTTGTAGCTACGAGAACTTAGGTTCAGAGTTTATTATATCGGAACTGGTCATACTGCAATAGAGATATTTGGGGAAAAGATTTTTTGGCCAAAGCAGATTTCGTTTGATTAGGATCTTACTCATGACGTGACTTCTGTGCATAAATTTTGTAAAGTCGCTACGGCACAAGTCCTAGACAAATCCAAGTCTCCTAAACTTAAAGCAGTTTATCTATGTAAATTTTTATTGTTCATATAATGGCAAATACACGTATTTTGTGTTCATTCTATCTAACTAAAAAGATCTTCTTTTTATACCCTATCATCATCCCTTTATCGTCAGGATAAAGAAGTTAAATGAATCTAAATTCAAGCTAAATCGAATAGAAAATCTAGGTACCAAATAGGAACGTATAATTCAAAATACTACAACAATCGCAAGCGTTGTTGAACATGTAAGCTACCGAACTTTTTATTTTAATTATCATCTTATTATGAGGCGAGGCGTTATATTTTTATACTAGGCTTATTTCCAATAATGAGCTCGCTCTCAAAAAGTTTCCAAAAAAAGCTCAATTCCAATTGAAGAAA